>NC_053392.1:5413952-5715769 GCF_905171765.1 Bufo bufo | reverse complement strand
GGCAAGCTGTTAGAGGAGAAGCATAGTAAAGCATGGTTACCACCTTCAGTCCCTGCCCCAGAAAGATTCAAAATCTCAGATTTACATGCAAATTCAGAAAGAGCTTCTGCAGTAAACTAGGTCTTTTCTCTATTGGAAAGTTCTGAAAACCTATGGTTACTTTTATATGATTATAAACCTCAGGGAGACGAATCCGTACCTGGTATGTAAGGAAATTCAGGACGGAGTCCATCCAATCCACAATCATCGTTTCAAGGACTGTGATTGGCACAATAGTTATGAAAGATGCTTAGTATTGCGTGCCGATTCTCCATTTTCAATATCGTGCCCTATGAATGGTTCTCATAAGTGTGGACACAATATCTGCAAAACTTGCAGGTTTTTAGAAGTGGTGCATCTTTTTAAGACAATAGTTTTTTATTGGGTTTTTGAAGTAATCAAAACATTACACAAAGTCCGTAAAACATCTTAGTAGTATTGTACATCGCTTAATATACATCAAGTACATGTGCGAAAGTTTTTCTACATTAATGAGATACCAATAATAGTAGTTCTATTTACGATTTATAAACTACAACCAACTTGTTTCATGGAAGAGAAACGTAAAAGAATAAAACCTTCAAACTAGGAATTCTCAGCGATCTCGAGTTGTTGGAAAATATCAAGAGCTTCATTGGCTAGGTATTACTGCATAAGTAGACGTTAGCCAAGATCTCCAAGAGGTCTCAAAGCGTGAATAAGTATGGTTCATATAGGCAATCATTTTTTCGTATGCACAAGAAGTATTTACCAAGTCAACCACCTCTCCTAATCGGGGGACTGTTGAGGGTTTCCAGTACCTCGTTATGACTAGCTTGGTGGACAACGGAATGTGAGCCATAACTATGCGTGCTTTAATCGGGAAGTTTGATGTGTCATGAAATAATAAAGCCAATTCTGGGGATGGACTGGTCTGGACTCCAGTGAGAGAGTAAAGCTATCGTCCCAGATATTTTGGAGCTTGGGGCATGACCAGACGGTGTGTAGGAGGGATCCTCTCTACCCGCAGCCTTTCCAACATAGGTCGGAAGTGCCCGGGTAAATATGGCTCAATCTATCCAGGTTGAGATACCATCTGAGCATCGTCTTGATAGCGGATTCATAGTGAGAGACACAGGTAATTGATGCGGAAATGAAAGAGAGTGAGGATGTCCAGCTAAGATCTGAAAATGTTTTACCTAATTCCTTTTCCCATGAGATGAAGGGGGTTGACTTGGTAAATTTGTGTTTGGATTCAAGCATATCATAAATATGCCTTAAGCTATTCGGCGAGGGGCCTTTTGTTATTCCAAAGATCTAGAATCTCTTTGCATGTCACTACCATAAGGGAGTCGCTGTTTTGAAAAATGTCTCATTCTAAGATACATGTAAAAATCCTCGAGGTATTTGGTATTGTTCATGTTAAGAGAATTGCTTAAGTTGGGAGGAATCAAAAAGTTGTGATACCTGAGCGAGACCCCTATTTACCCAGTTAGCAACCAGTTAGAAAGTAAGTGTCTCCAATGGAGCATATGAGTGGAGGGAAAGCTTGATGTGGAAGGTTCTCCGCAGTGATGTCGAAATGCGAAGAAAGCTCGGGAGGACTTTAAGTGGGAGTGTATGATCAAGAGTGGCAATGAGCTGAGCCTCTAAATTATGGCCTGGAGAAACAACTGATTCTATGTGGAGCCAGTGTTGTTGCAAATCTCCTTTCCACCATTCTTTCATAAAGCTCATGTGGGTTGCAAGGTTGTAATCCTATATGTTAGGGAGCCCTGGACCGCCCGCCTTTCTATGCTTCGTCAGTAGTTTAAGTGCAATCCAAGGTCTCTTGGGAGTTCAAATGAACTTATTTAATAATCTGTTAATGCAATTAAAAAAGGCCTGCGGTATCAGGGTAGGAACTGTTCTGAACTTGTATAATATCTTAGGGAGAGTTAACATCTGGAAGGTCGCTATGCGGCCCACCCAGGATATTTCTTGCTTGCTGTATTGGGCGAGATCTGTTTCCACCTCTTTTAGTAATGGAAGGTAATTGGCACAATATAGTTGTTTGGTTGTTTTGGTGACCTTTGTGCTTAGATATTGGACCTGTTCAATTTGCCAGTCTAGGTTGAAACTGGATTGTAATTTTAACAGGGAAGAGGTCTTTATATTAATGGGGAGGGCTTGGGATTTCTGCTCATTGACTTTGTAATAGGAGCGTTCTCCAAATTGGCGAATAATCTCTATTACTGTAGGTAATGATTGATCTGGGGAGCTGAGAGTGAGTATGACATTGTCTGCACATAGAGAGAGTTTATGGGTTCTTCCGCCTATGTCTATCCCTTTTATTTGGTCGGAGAGGCGGATAGCTTGTGCTAGAGGTTCGATGGACATGATAAATATGAGGGGGAAAAGGGGGCAACCCTGTCGATTTAGTAATTGTAAATGAGGAGGACAAGGTATCATTTACATATACACGGGCCGAGGAGTTGCTATATAAGGCTTTCACTGCCCCCAGGAAAGGGCCACAGAGTCCCACTATCTGGAGCACAGAGAATGCGAAAGACCAATTAATGCGGTCAAATGCCTTTTCGGCATAAAGGGTCACCAAGACCGCTTCCAGACCTGACCCCTCGATGTAGCCTACAATATTCATGACTTTTCTAGTCTTCCCTATAATTTGTCTACCTTGGATGAAGCCTGATTGGTCAGTAAATCAAGGACGGTAGAATGGGTGCTAAGCGGTTAGCCAGGGCTTTAGCATACATTTTTATTTAATAGTTAATAGTCCGTGAAACTATCAGCTATGCCTTGTGGATCCATGACTTTAGAGCCGTCTAAAGGTGACTTTGAATAAGGGATTCTGGATTTGGTTCTTTGGGATTTTACTCGTTGAGCCAACAGTTTACCAGCTTTGTTATTTTGCGAGTAATATCTAGCTTTGACTTTTTGTAAGTTCCGCTCATATCTATATAGAAGGCAGTCTTTACCTCCTTAAGGACCGGGCTCATTTTCACCTTAAGGACTCGGCCATTTTTTGCAAATCTGACCAGTGTCACTTTATGTGTGATAACTTTAAAACACTTTGACTTATCCAGGCCATTCTGAGATTGTTTTTTCATCACATATTGTACTTCATAACACTTGTTAAATAAAAAAATACCAAATTTACCAAAAATCTGAAAAAATTTGCATATTTCCAAGTTTCAATTTCTCTACTTCTATAATACATAGTAATACCTACAAAAATAGTTATTACTTTACATTCCCCATATGTCTACTTCATGTTTGGATCATTTTAGGAATGACATTTTATTTTTTGGGGACGTTAGAAGGCTTAGAAGTTTAGAAGTTGAAATTTTCAAAAACCCACTTTCGAAGGACCAGTTCAGGTCTGAAGTCATTTTGTGAGGCTTACATAATAGAAACCACTTAAAAATTACCCCATTCTAGAAACTACACCCCTCAAGTTACTCAAAACTGATTTTACTAACTTTGTTAACCCTTTAGGTGTTCCACAAGAGTTATTGGCAAATGGAGATAAAATTTCAGAATTACATTTTTTTGCCAAATTTTCTTTTTTAATCCATTTTTTCCAGTAACAAAGCAAGGGTTAACAGCCAAACAAAACTCAGTATTTATTGCCCTGATTCTGTCGTTTTCAGAAACGCCCCATATGTGGCCGTAAATTACTGTACGGGCACACGGTAGGGCGTAGAGGGAAAGGTGCGCAGTGTGGTTTTTGGAAGGCAGATTTTGCTGGACTGGTTTATTTACACCATGTCCCATTTGAAGCCCCCCTGATGGTACTCCTAGAGTAGAAACTCCATAAAAGTGACCCCATTTTGGAAACTACGGGATAAGGTGGCAGTTTTGTTGGGACTATTTTTAGGGTACATATGGTTTTTGGTTGCTCTATATTACATTTTTGTGAGGCAAGGTTACCAAAAATAGAAATTCTAAAATTTCATCTCCATTTGCCATAAACTGTTGAGGTACACCTAAAGGGTTAATAAAGTTTGTAAAATTAGTTTTGAATACCTTGAGGGGTGTAGTTTCTTAGATTGGGTCACTTTTATGGAGTTTCTACTCTAGGGCTGCATCAGGGGGGCTTTAAATGGGACATGGTGCAAAAAAAAAGGCCATCAAAATCTGCCTTCCAGAAACCATATGGCGTTCCTTTCCTTATGCGTCCTGCCGTGTGCCCGTACAGCAGTTTACGACCACATATGGGGTGTTTCTGTAAACTGCAGAATAGGGGTAATAAATATTAAGTTTTGTTTGGCTGTTGACCCTTGCTTTGCTACTGGAAAAAACGGTTTAAAATCGAAAATTTGCCACTTTTTTTTTATTTTTTTTTATTTACCGTGTTCATCTGAGGGGTTAGGTCATGGGGTATTTTTATAGAGCAGATTCTTACGGACACGGCGATACCTAATATGTCTACTTTTTTATTTATTTTAGCTTTACAAAATAATATTTTTGAAAAAAACATTTTTTTGTTTTAGTGTCTCAAGTCTGAGATTATTATTATTATTATTATTATTATTATTATTATTATAATAATAATAATAATTATATATTTTTTTGATTGTCAGTGGCTAAATGGAATTAAAATTGGGGAAGGGTATTATAAAATTTAGTACTCCATGGAAGTGTGGTACTCCCTGAAGCAACCAATAATGCAGAGGCCCGGATGATCGGGGCACGTGTCACACTGAGTCGTGGTGTCCTTCCGTATCCTCCTTCTGTTACACACTCTGCACTTTTTTGGGGACCGGTACCTTGCACAAGGACAGGGGTGATGCCGTTACCGTGAATTGTGGACAGTACAAGGACATCCTTCTTGGAGGTCTCACCCCTGGGGATAGGTACCTGGAGGGGGTAGGTAGGGAGGCCGCGTTGATTTTTCCGCACAGTCCCACAAGCGGACGTGGATCTGGCGGCGAGGGACTGAACAAGGGGATACTAGTATAAAAGTTATCCACGTACAGGTGGTAACCCTTATCTAGCAGTGGGTGCATAAGGTCCCACACAAGTTTCCAGCTAACGCCCAGAGTGGGGGGACATTCTGGGGGTTGAATACGGGAATCTTGCCCCTCGTACACACGAAACTTGTAAGTGTACCCTGAGGCACTCTCACAAAGTTTGTACAGCTTCACGCCATACCTCGCCCGCTAAGAGGGAATATACTGGCGGAAAATGAGTCTCCCCTTGAAAGCAATGAGAGACTCATCAACCGCGACCTCCCTTCCAGGCACATAGGCCTCCAAAAATTTGGCCCCAACGTGATCGATGACCGGCCTGATTTTGTACAGGCGGTCATAGGCAGGATCACCTCGGGGGGAGGGGGGGGGGACATGCTGCATTATCTGAATAATGCAGGCATTTCCGGATGGCCTCAAACCGGGAGCATGTCATAGCTCTACTGTACCGTAAAGTGGGGTCTGGTAGAGGACGTCCCCACTCCAGTAATGCCTGACACTGGGTTTTTCGACTAGGCCCATGTGCAGCAAGAGGCCCCAAAACGTCCTCACCTTGGCTGCACTGACCGGAGTCCAACCATCGGCCCTAGCCAAAAAGTAGCCCAGGTGTTGAGCAATGAACTGTTGGGCGTACAGGTTCGTTTGCTCCACCATCAGATTCTTAAAAAAAAACTAAGTCATATTCAGTGAAGCCCACTGTGGGAATCTGGATTCCTGCTTGGCCAACAAAATCAGGAATCACAGGCTCAAAATGCTCTGGGGTACACCAGACAAGTTCACCGGTAGGGGGCTCAGGTGGACTTATCTGTTGGGCCGGAAAACTAGTATGAGCCCCAGAGCTGCTCGTACTAGTGTGGGCCACAGTGTCCCTGGCGTGGCGGTCCCCTTGCTCCGCCGCCTTGGGGGCTCATCATCATTGCTAGATGATGAGGAGGACGCGGATGACAAGAGGAAAGTGGGGTCATCCTCGTCCTCACTGGGACTCTCTGATTCGGAGGCAAGCAGGGCGTATGTCTCCTCGGCCAGGAACGTCCGGCGGGCAATAGGGGAGTGTGTGTGTGAGTGTGCATGCGTGGAAAACTTTATTCAGTGTGTGTGGGGGACGAGTGTTCACGTACTTACCCTAAGCCTAACAGAAAAAAAAAAAAAAAAAAATTTGAAAGTCCCAAAAAGTGTAAAAATATAAAAAAATTCAAACGTGCTGATCAACGTTGGGGTGGGCAAAAAAAAATAATAAATGCGCCCCAAAAAATGTGTGTGTGGGGGCGGGGGGGCAAGCTGCAGCACCCCTGGGGGTCTAGGGTCACACAGCTGAGTGCTGTGGACCCCAGACACCCGATCCGGTGTTACAACACAATAAAAAAACTATTTTATTTCCCCCCCCCCAACTCTCCCTCACTATTCCTGCCTAATCTACCTCTCCCAAAAACACAGATTTGTGCCTGATGGCACAAAACAACTTGCAATACAGCCGAGCTCCTCTCTCTCTCCTGCTCCACGGATCTCCTCTCTCTCCTGCCCACCTGGCCAGCCGACCAATCGGAAGCGATCCTGAGAGGTGGCGTGACCGCCACCTCTCCGGATCGCAGGACGGTGATAGGTAATGTGATAATACACCACCAATCACCGTCCTATTCCGGGTTATCGGGTTACCAGAGACCCGAATAACCCGGAAACGCAGCAAACCGCAGGTCTGAATTGACCTGCGGTTTGCTGCGATCGCCAACACGGGGCGGGGGGGGGGTGTTACAGGACCCCCTTCTTGGCATTGTACTAAGGTGCCTGCTCAATGATTGTACTAAGGTGCCCAGTTCCGATCACCGCCCGGACATCAAGTACCAGGACATCAGGGCGTACCTGATAGGTTAAATTGGAGCCTGAGGTCTCTCGGGTTGTTTGAGTATAGGGGGGTAATCTTATTTCTCCTCTCAAGATCTTCTATTTTGGTCAGCAGCTCTGAGATCTTTTTATCCCTGCCTTTTTTAGCCGCAGAACCCAATTTAATAAAATTCCTCTCATAAGTGCTTTATGGGCCGACCATAACGAAAAGGGGGATGACACTGACCCAATATTATGTCGGAAATACTCCTGCCATGCAGCTTCTATATCCGCTCTGTATAATGTGCCACTAGAAAGGTGTTGTTACGCCAGAGAGAGTGGTGGGTGGAGGAATTAGGTCTCTTGCAGTGATAGAGTAAATGCTGCGTGATCTGACCATTTTATCACTCCTATGGAGGTTTCTAAAACTTTCGGAAGTAATGATCTGGCGAGCAGAAACAGATCTATGCGGGAGTAGTTCCGATGGACAACAGAGAAGAAGGTGTAGTCCCTCTCCTGTGGGGGCTGTATGCGCCAAATATCATAGAATTTATCCAAAGAGATCCATCATTGGAGGGATTAAAGTTTATGCCTGGAGGAAGCTGAGGAATCTAGGTCTGGATCGGGAGTTAAATTGAAATCTTCACAGAGCAGAAGTTGACCCTGTCTGACTTTATCAATTTTCCTGAGGAGCTTGTTCAGAAAGCTAATTTGATGGGAATTAGGGGCAATAACGCCACCACAGTGTAATGGACATTATTAATGAGGCATACCTGTATGATGTATCTGCCTGCCTCATCTACAATTTTTGAGATAGGGGTGAATGCGAGTGTATCTCTGAAAGCTAAAAGAACTGCCCTCCGTTTTTTGGTAAAGTCTGATTGATTGAATAATTATCAGAAATTTGGGGTGGCGAATTCAGTAACTTTTTCTTACGTTACTATATGAGTTTCTTGGGCACAAAGTATGTCGCATTTGAAGTCTAGGTCCTCCTTCCACATAAAGGATCTTTTCGGAGGGCTTTTAAGGCCCTTTACATTTAGTGATACAATCTTAATAACCATTGTACATACAAGAGAAGTTAAACATTACATTAACCAGGTTGTCCAGGGTAGGAGACTTGGCCCTAGTGATGTCGGGAGCAACTCTTTGGTATCTTTGGAGAACATCCAGTAGCTGAGAAAAGGTGGGAGAAAACTGAAAAACATAAAAAGACAACAATATAACAGAAAACAGAGAAATCTGTTGACTTCTGGATGTAGCAGCTATATACACCCAAGTAGAACGGATAGGCAGGCTTCAATGTTTGGTGCCTCTTCCAGACTCCACCAAGCGCCATTCCTCGGAAAGATGGTGGGGGTCTGGAGGTTTCTCTTTCTGGTAGTCAGTAACTTCAATATTCCAAGAAGATAGGAGAGATCTGCCAGCGTCCACTGAACTGATGGTATGCCAGGAGCCATCTTTGTTTATTAATAGCTTAACTAGGAACCCCCCAGCGATATGCGATTTTATGATCTCTTAACCCCAACATGACAGGGGCCAGTTGGCGATGTTGTTTTAATGTGGCAGCCAAAAGATCAGCGAATAGCTTGATGGTATGGTAAGGGCCGGCAGGGTACCCTTTTTTCTGGACGCCTCTAGTAGCTGTTCCTTTATGTGAAAATAATGAATCCTTGCCAGCACGTCTCTCGGGATAGAGGCTGGGAGATGGCTGGGTCTTGGAACCCTGTGGGCCCTATCAATAACCAGGTCTTGAGCTGTGAGAGTCAGTATGAGGGCCTGAAATAACAAGCAGAGATATTGTTTGAGGTCTTCATTAGGGATATCCTCAGGGATTCCTCTAAACTTTATATTGTTTCTGCGGGATATGTCTTCCAAATCATTGAGCTTAGCCTTTATTTTCTCTAGCTCTTATGACATTTCAGTATGTGCATCCAATTGATTGTTATGGGAGGACGTAAACCCTCCCATTTTATTTTCTATATGGTACACCCTGGGAAGAAGGCCTTGGATGGTGGCCTGAATAGGGGAGATCAAAGCTTGTAGATCAGCGTGTAGGGATTTGCTGACTTCAATTAACATCTCTTTAAAGGGGCTGTCCGAGTTATGGAAAAAAATATATAATATAGCACTGTAAATCTGATGGTCAGTGATATATAACTAATGTGGGGGTCAGCTCCATAGTAGTAGGCACAGCAGTCAGACAGTGACACAATGGCACAGTTCACACAGGGGTTTGCCTGTTTTCTTTATTCTCATCCACAAACAAAATATAAAGCCTTTACATTCAGGCAAAGATGCAAAATAAATTCCTGCTCGGCTGAGCACTAACTAAACATAAAATTACCCTTTCTATACGGGGGCAGGGGCGTTGCTAGAGTCTGAAGAGATCCGGGGCACGAGCCCACACGAAGCCCCACCCCATGAAGCCACGCCCTCATCACCACCGGGGGGGGGGGTTTCACAGTAGTTATTAACCCCTTTCAGCAGTCCCCCCTTCAGTGAATGGGGGACTGCTGAATGGGGTTAATAACTACAGTGAAGGGCCTAGCCGTCTGGGCAACCCCACAGATCCCCCATAAGTGTCGTCACCCACAGATCCCCCATAAGTGTCGTCACCCCACAGATCCCCCATAAGTGTCGTCACCCACAGATCCCCCATAAGTGTCGTCACCCACAGATCCCCCATAAGTGTCGTCACCCACAGATCCCCCATAAGTGTCGTCACCCACAGATCCCCCACAGGGTTGGCCTTAGGTGTTCAGGCGCCCTGTGCGAGCTAACCTTGTGGCGCCCACCCCCCCCCCTACACCTGGTCGCATAAGCACACACAAAGAGGAAAAAAATCATTGTAACAATCACAAGACAGTGATGGCTCTCTGATTTCTGAAAATGTAGCAGTGTTACCTGCAATCCTATGTAAAACCACAGATGACACTAGTGCTGATAATGTGGTAGTGTTACCTGCAGTCCTATGTAAAACCACAGATGACACTAGTGCTGATAATGTGGTAGTGTTACCTGCAATCCTATGTAAAACCACAGATAACACTAGTGCTGATAATGTGGTAGTGTTACCTGCAGTCCTATGTAAAACCACAGATGACACTAGTGCTGATAATGTGGTAGTGTTACCTGCAGTCCTATGTAAAACCACAGATAACACTAGTGCTGATAATGTGGTAGTGTTACCTGCAATCCTATGTAAAACCACAGATAACACTAGAGCTGATAATGTGGTAGTGTTACCTGCAGTCCTATGTAAAACCACAGATAACACTAGAGCTGATAATGTGGTAGTGTTACCTGCAGTCCTATGTAAAACCACAGATCACACTAGTGCTGATAATGTGGTAGTGTTACCTGCAATCCTATGTAAAACCACAGATAACACTAGAGCTGATAATGTGGTAGTGTTACCTGCAGTCCTATGTAAAACCACAGATAACACTAGAGCTGATAATGTGGTAGTGTTACCTGCAGTCCTATGTAAAACCACAGATAACACTAGTGCTGATAATGTGGTAGTGTTACCTGCAATCCTATGTAAAACCACAGATAACACTAGTGCTGATAATGTGGTAGTGTTACCTGCAGTCCTATGTAAAACCACAGATGACACTAGTGCTGATAATGTGGTAGTGTTACCTGCAATCCTATGTAAAACCACAGATAACACTAGAGCTGATAATGTGGTAGTGTTACCTGCAGTCCTATGTAAAACCACAGATAACACTAGTGCTGATAATGTGGTAGTGTTACCTGCAATCCTATGTAAAACCACAGATAACACTAGTGCTGATAATGTGGTAGTGTTACCTGCAGTCCTATGTAAAACCACAGATAACACTAGAGCTGATAATGTGGTAGTGTTACCTGCAGTCCTATGTAAAACCACAGATAACACTAGAGCTGATAATGTGGTAGTGTTACCTGCAGTCCTATGTAAAACCACAGATCACACTAGTGCTGATAATGTGGTAGTGTTACCTGCAATCCTATGTAAAACCACAGATAACACTAGTGCTGATAATGTGGTAGTGTTACCTGCAGTCCTATGTAAAACCACAGATGACACTAGTGCTGATAATGTGGTAGTGTTACCTGCAGTCCTATGTAAAACCACAGATAACACTAGAGCTGATAATGTGGTAGTGTTACCTGCAGTCCTATGTAAAACCACAGATAACACTAGTGCCGATAATGTTGTAGTGTTACCTGCAATCCTATGTAAAACCACAGATAACACTAGTGCTGATAATGTGGTAGTGTTACCTGCAGTCCTATGTAAAACCACAGATAACACTAGAGCTGATAATGTGGTAGTGTTACCTGCAGTCCTATGTAAAACCACAGATAACACTAGTGCCGATAATGTTGTAGTGTTACCTTCAGTCCTATGTAAAACCACAGATAACACTAGAGCTGATAATGTGGTAGTGTTACCTGCAGTCCTATGTAAAACCACAGATAACACTAGTGCTGATAATGTGGTAGTGTTACCTGCAGTCCTATGTAAAACCACAGATAACACTAGTGTAGATGATGTGGTAGTGTTACCTGCAATCCTATGTAAAACCACAGATAACACTAATGCTGATAATGTGGTAGTGTTACCTGCAGTCCTATGTAAAACCACAGATAACACTAGTGCTGATAATGTGGTAGTGTTACCTGCAGTCCTATGTAAAACCACAGATAACACTAGTGCTGATAATGTGGTAGTGTTACCTGCAGTCCTATGTAAAACCACAGATAACACTAGTGTAGATCATGTGGTAGTGTTACCTGCAATCCTATGTAAAACCACAGATAACACTAGTGCTGATAATGTGGTAGTGTTACCTGCAGTCCTATGTAAAACCACAGATAACACTAGTGTAGATCATGTGGTAGTGTTACCTGCAATCCTATGTAAAACCACAGATAACACTAGTGTAGATCATGTGGTAGTGTTACCTGCAGTCCTATGTAAAACCACAGATAACACTAGTGCTGATAATGTGGTAGTGTTACCTGCAGTCCTATGTAAAACCACAGATAACACTAGTGCTGATAATGTGGTAGTGTTACCTGCAGTCCTATGTAAAACCACAGATGACACTAGTGCTGATAATGTGGTAGTGTTACCTGCAGTCCTATGTAAAACCACAGATAACACTAGAGCTGATAATGTGGTAGTGTTACCTGCAATCCTATGTAAAACCACAGATAACACTAGTGCTGATAATGTGGTAGTGTTACCTGCAGTCCTATGTAAAACCACAGATAACACTAGTGCTGATAATGTGGTAGTGTTACCTGCAGTCCTATGTAAAACCACAGATGACACTAGTGCTGATAATGTGGTAGTGTTACCTGCAGTCCTATGTAAAACCACAGATAACACTAGTGTAGATCATGTGGTAGTGTTACCTGCAGTCCTATGTGAAACCACAGATAACACTAGTGTAGATCATGTGGTAGAGTTACCTTCGTCCTTAGTGTGCCTTCCTGAGTCTATCGCACGGACTCCATGATGGCGGCGCTGCCTCCTCTTCCATCTTCTTCCTCCGCACAGAACGTCCTGATGCAGCTGCGTCAAGACATAGGAACAGTGGGCATGGTGATGGTGACACACAGGGACAGACACACACACACACACACAGGGACGGACACACACATACATATGATAAATATGATCACATCACAGTTCCTGCCTCTCTGCTTTGGTAAAGCTGGGCTATGCCAGGCTTTAGCAGAGTGGGCACAGGACAGTGGACACAGAGCACAATATGTATGCAAGCACAGCTGAGCGAGTGCAGGTCAAGGGCCCGCATACACATTGCTCCTTATGCCTGTCATACCCCCCCCCCCCCATTTTGGGGGGCATTAGGGGTTGGATGATGCGGAGTGTGCACATAGCCACCAATCATATCCCCCACCCCCTCCTAAAGGTAACTGATGTGCTGGGGGAGAGGAATATGATTGGTGGCTATGTGCACACTCAACATCAGCAGCAAAGAGTTAAAGTCCAACCCTTAATGGCCCCCCCTGAGTCCTCTCTGAGACCCCCCCTCACCCATTGCACACTTTTCCCACTCCAGCACCCCCCCCAGTCACCATGGCATTGGCAAATTTCTCCCTGTCCCGACCCCTCCAGATGGGCAGCATCAGCACATCTCTGTCCCGTCCCCCCCAGTCACCATGGCATTGGTTACGCATTGTCCCCCATTACGTGCCAGTAATAAGCCCCCCATTACGTGCCAGTAATAAGCCCCCCATTACGTGCCAGTAATAAGCCCCCCATTACGTGCCAGTAATAAGCCCCCCATTACGTGCCAGTAATAAGCCCCCCCATTACGTGCCAGTAATAAGCCCCCCCATTACGTGCCAGTAATAAGCCCCCCATTACGTGCCAGTAATAAGCCCCCCATTACGTGCCAGTAATAAGCCCCCCATTACGTGCCAGTAATAAGCCCCCCATTACGTGCCAGTAATAAGCCCCCCCATTACGTGCCAGTAATAAGCCCCCCCATTACGTGCCAGTAATAAGCCCCCCCATTACGTGCCAGTAATAAGCCCCCCATTACGTGTCAGTATTAAGCCCCCCCATCATGTGCCAGTATTAGGTCCCCCCATCATGTGCCAGTATTAAGCCCCCCCATCATGTGCCAGTATTAGGGCCCCCCATCATGTGCCATTATTAAGTAAGTCCCCCCCCCCATCATGTGCCATTATTAAGTAAGTCCCCCCCCCCATCATATGCCATTATTAAGTAAGTCGTCCCCCCCCCCCCATCATGTGCCATTATTAAGTCCCCCCCCCATCATGTGCCATTATTAAGTAAGTCCCCCCCCCATCATGTGCCATTATTAAGTAAGTCCCCCCCCAATCATGTGCCATTATTAAGTCCCCCCCCATCATGTGCCATTATTAAGTAAGTCCCCCCCATCATGTGCCATTATTAAGTAAGTCCCCCCCATCATGTGCCATTATTAAGTAAGTCCCCCCCTCCCCAGTATCACTATTGTAAAAAAAAAAAAAATAACACTTATACTTACCTCAGTGTCAGCGATGCGATGCAGACTCTTCTGGCCTGTGTCCCACGCTGTATGGCTCAGGCGGCGCGATGACGTCATCGCGCCGCCTGCGCCAGCCTCTGATAGGCTGCCGGCCTAGTGCCTGCAGCCTATCAGAGCAAGGGGAAGGGACACGCCTCTCCCTCCCCTGCACCGCCGCTGGCACAGGCAGATTACAATGGAGATGAGCGCAATGGAAATGCTCATCTCCCTGTGCCCGGCGGCGGCTCACTTGGGGGGGGGGGGGGGCGCATTTTAGTTGGGGGGGCACAGCATGATGGCGACGCCACTGGCACTGCAGAATAAAGATTTGCGTCACGGCGGGCTGTCGGCCGCCCGGCGCCCCTGTTGCTATGGCGCCCTGTGTGGCCGCACAGCCCGCACACCCCATAGGCCGGCCATTCCCCCATAAGTGTCGTCACAGATCCCCTCCCCGCCCAGTGCCACCTCCTAGCTAATTTATTCACTTAACTTGTCTCTGTGTATTCTCAGGCGCACTGGCAGAGGCAACGTCGAACGAGGTGCGCTGGAAGACGGCGCATGTGCACTTCGCTCGACGATGCCTCTGCCAGTGCAAGATTACACAGAGGCAAGTGAAGTGAATAAATTAGCTAGGAGGCGGCGCCGTGGGCATTCGGGGCACTGGACAAAACATCCGGGGCTCCAGCCCCGAATGTTTTGACCTAACGACGCCCCTGACGGGCGGCCTACTACCAGCCACACGACACAATTCAAAATAAACTCTGTGTCCTTTTTGTTGTTTGCACAGACTTCAGCAGCAATGGTGAAAGCCAGTCAGTTCAACCAGTCCCCACCCAGACATGCTCATAGTGCAAACCTTCATAGCCCAGAAATGAGCTGAGCTCCATCACCTGGCTCAGAGCTCTATATGAAACCTGTTCTGGACAGGAAGGGAATGAGGAGCCCCGCTACCAACCTGCATCCTCATTCCATTAAAATCCAGGCCCGACAACACCATGTATGTTTTGCTAAGGCAGACCATCTTTTCCTGGATTTCTGATATCTCACCCAGGTTTCCTAGTTGATATCCACCTCCTGTAGCGTAGTACATGGTATATGAAAGAAACCTAGGTGAAATATAACTATTCTCTACTACTTTTCCAGTCACTCTCTCACACTAAGCTAAGCAAGTTTTAAGCAAAAAAATATCTATTTCCTCATTTCCCTGGTTCTCTTCTGGCCCATTGTTTACTTGCAACAACAACCATCTGTGCCCCTCCCCCTGTAGTGCTAAGAGAGTGAATACAAGTACTGCCCTGAGTGATGTCTGCCGGCTGGGAGACTCAGCAGCATATTGTATGTGTAGGACTACAAGTCCCAGCTGTACAATGACACTGCTGATACACACAGGATCTCCCCCCTACCTGCAATGCTCTGCAGAACTTCTCTATCAGCTCCTGTGCCCAGCATTTGTCTCCTCACTGCCTGCAGCTACACAGTAAACACTTGTCTGTGCAGCTGAA
Organism: Bufo bufo; assembly: GCF_905171765.1. Lineage (NCBI taxonomy): Eukaryota > Metazoa > Chordata > Amphibia > Anura > Bufonidae > Bufo > Bufo bufo. The sequence goes on along the minus strand of NC_053392.1, from coordinate 5,700,418 downwards.
GGGGTTAAAAATCCTGGGAGAGAGCAATAAGCAGCAGCCGGCAGTGCAGGGGGGCGTGGCCAGCACAGTGAAGTCTCGTGTACAGATCTCTCGGGCTTGTGCACGAACATTATCAGAGCAGGGAGAGAAGCTGACATCATAGTTCATGTGACCCTCAGTGAAATCTGAGAAACCAGCCACTGGAGATAAAGGGAGTTAATTGGAAAGCTGTTACATTTGCCTAGTTAGAAAGATAGAACAAAAAAATATCTCGGACAACCCCTTTAACCCCTTAAGGACACAGCCTTATTTCACCTTGAGGACCAGGCCATTTTTTTGCAAATCTGACCAGTGTCACTTTATGTGGTGATAACTTTAAAACGCTTTTACTTATCCAGGCCATTCTGAGATTGTTTTCTCGTCACATATTGTACTTCATAACACTGGTAAAATGGAGTAAAAAAGAAATCATTTTTATTTATACAAAAATACCAAATTTTCCAAAATGTTGGAAAAATTAGCAAATTTCCAAGTTTCAATTTCTCTACTTCTATAATACACAGTAATACCTCCAAATATAGTTATTAGTTTACATTCCCCATATGTCTACTTCATGTTTGGATCATTTTGGGAATTTAATTTTTTTGCCAAATTTTCCATTTTAATCCATTTTTTTCCACTAACAAAGCAAGGGTTAACAGCCAAACAAAACTATATTTATTGCCCTGACTCTGCGGTTTACAGAAACACCCAACATGTGGTCGTACACCACTGTACGGCCCCACATCAGGGCGTAGAGGGAAAGGAGCGCTGTGTGGTTTTTGGAAGGCAGATTTTGCTGGACTGGTTTATTTGACACCATGTCCCATTTGAAGCCTCCTGATGCACCCCTAGAGTAGAAACTCCAAAAACGTGACCCCATTTTGGAAACTACAGGATAAGTTGGCAGGTTTTTTTGGTACTATTTTAGGGTACATATGATTTCTGGTTGCTCTATATTACACTTTTTGCGAAGTAAAGTAACAAAAAATAGAAATTCAGAAATTTCATCTCCATTTACCATTGACTCTTGTGGAACACTTAAAGGGTTAACAAAGTTTGTAAAAATCAGTTTTGAATACCTTGAGGGGTGTAGTTTCTTAAATGGGGTCACTTTTCGGAGTTTCTACTCTAGGGGTGCATCAGGGGGGCTTCAAATGAGGCATGGTGTCAAAAAACAAGTCCAGCAAAATCTGCCTTCCAAAATCCATATGGCATTCCTTTCCTTCTGCGCCCGGCCGTGTGCCCGTACAGCAGTTTACGACCACATGTAGGGTGTTTCTGTAAACTACAGAATCAGGGCAATAAATATTGAGTTTTGTTTGGCTGTCAACCCTTGCTTTATTACGGGAATAAATGAATTAAAATGGAAAATTTGCCAAAAATACCTGTTTTGGCACCGTCTTTATTTTTTTTATTATTTACAACGTTTATCTGACAGATTAGATCATGTGCTTTCAATTTTGTCATAGTTTTTTATTTTTTATGGCATTCACCGTGCAGGGAATGTAACATGACCGTTTTATAGATCAGGTCGTTATGGACGCGGTGATATATAACATGTGTAGGGATTTTTTTTTTTTTTTTTTTTTATTTTTTTAATCGGGGATAAATGTTTTTTTTTTTTTTTTTTTTTACCCAGACCCACTTGGTTCTTGAAGATCCAGTGGGTCTGATGTCTGTATAATACAGTACAGTACACTATATAGTGTACTGCACTGTATTTCACTTACACTTTGTCTGAACAGATCTCTGCCTTTAGCACAGATCTGTTCAGCACCATGGACAGCAGGATGCCTGAGAAGGTGTCCTGTTGCCATGGGAAACTTCCCCGTCTGCCACAACTGAGCAGACGGGGAAGGGAGAGGGGGGGCTCCCTCCCTCCATGACCCCATCCTGTCCGGAGGCTGCAAAGGCACAGCAGCCCCCCGATGGGAGAGGTAGGGAGCTCCCTCCACTTCCATACAGCGGTCCCTACGGCCCGCAGCATGGAAGGGGTTAAAACGTCTCACATCTGCACAGATGTCAGCCGTTTGAATCCGAGTGTCAGCAATGAGCTTACACTGATTCAACCGCTCGGTCATCCTGAGAATAAAGGGGGGACGGGCGGAAGATCGCGCAGCCGTCCGCAATCCCCCCCCCCCCCGCTGCGCCTGCAGGCACAAAAACACAGAGGGCTGCAGGGGGTGTTAACCTTGAAATACAGGCACTTTGAGGTTTCTGATCCCTGCGGTCACAGACCGCAGGGATCAGAAACTTGCATAAGCGCTACAAACCGCAGGTCTGAATTGACCTGCGGTTTGTAGCGATCGGCAATGCGGGGGTCACAGGACCCCCCTAGGCATTGTCGCAGGGTGCCTGCTGAATGATTTTAACAGGCACCCCGTTCCGATCACTGCCGTTCGTGCCGCAGTGATCAAAACTACACAGGACGTACGGGTACGCCCTGTGTCCTTAAGTACCGGGACATCAGAGCGTACCTGTACGCCCTGTGTCCTTAAGGGGTTAAGCAAGGTACCCGAGGCGGGTTGACTTGATGTTTGGAATTGGGCCAGGTTAGGGGCCACCGAAGAGAGTCTTGGTGAGTCAGTATATTCACTCACCGCTCTGGAGGCACCGGAGAGACGGACTCTGCTTCTCCGGACTGCTGGTAGAGGACAAAGATGGCGCATGCCACGTCCGGGAAGGCAGCGGTACGGCTGAATCCCCCACATCAGGGTGTTTGAGAGGTCTGCGCTGCTTCTCCCTGGTATGCGCAGTGGTGAGGGCTCATTATTCCCGGTGTCTGGGGAAGGAGGAGATGCCTCCGGTGCATGCTGTGGCGGGGAGAATGATCCCTGAGAGCCTGCTTGCGGATCCTCAAAACACGGATGCCGCCCGTGTGCCTTCTGCAATTTACAGAACAGACGGCCCATTATAGAAATGCCGATAGTTGTCCGCAAAACGAACAAGAATAAGATATGATCTATAATTTTCACGGGGCCACGGAATGGAGCAACGGATCCGGACAGCACACAGAGTGCTGTCCACATCTTTTGCGGCCTGCTGATGTGAATGGGTCTGCACCCGAGCCGCAAAAAATGCGGCTTGGATGCGGAACCAAACCACGTGCATGTGAATGCGCCCTAAGGCTACTTTCACACCTGCGGTTTTTCTGGATCTGGCAGGGTTCTGCAAAAACACTTCCGTTAGGATAATACAACTGTCTGCATCCGTAATGAACGGATCCGGTTCTATTATCTTTAAAATAACCAAGATGGATCCGGCGCCAAAACCATTGTAAGTCAATGGGTGCCGGATCCGTTTTCTCAGACACATTATCCCATGACACACACAACCACTGTATGCAGCGTTTTTCTGTCCGCCATGGGAACGCAACCAAATGGAACGGAATGTAATCTGGTGACTTCGTTCTGTTCAGTTTTGTCCCTATTGACAATGAAGGGACAGAACTGAAGTGTTTTCCTCCGGTATTGAGATCCTACGACATATCTCAATACCGGAAAGGAAAAATGCTGATGTGAAAGTAGCCTTAATCTTGCACCACAGAGGACACTACATTCCTAGTCCAATAACTTGCACTTAATGCAATGTCCAGTACGTGGGCTGCACAACCTGCCCTTTGAAGGGCTCATGAACACAAACACATATCTTTAGTTCGCATCTGATCAGCATTTTTTGTGGGTCGGATGCGGACCCGTTCACTTCAGTGGGGCTGTAAAAGATGCGGACAGCACACCATGTGTCCACATCCATATGTCTGTTCCGTGGCCCTGCAAAAAAAATAGAACATGTCCTATTCTTCCCCGCATTACGCACAAGGATAGGACTATTCTATAGAGGGCAGGACCTTCAGTTCTGCTAAATGCGGAACGCATAGAGCGGTATCCATGTTCTGCAAATCCGCAGTTTGCGGCCTGCAAAAATGCCAATAGTCGTGTGCATGAGCCCTAAAAGAGATGACACGGAAGCATTTGTCACCAGCAAAAATGCAGTTAACCCCTCCTCGGCCTCCAAACATTTCATACAACATCACACAAACAACACAGATGGTTTAGAGGTATGGGAACTGAAAAAGTTAAATGATGGGAGGGGGATTCAGAAAAGAAGATGACTGAACGAGAGGCGTACTGAAAACTAGATATCCAGAAGGATGGAATGACTGATAACATCCCACTATTGCTAATAGTGATGAGCGAAGCGAACAGCGGATCCTAGATCCAAAGTCGCTTCCCTCAAAACGTCGGATTAAAGGGGTTGTCCAAGTTATATTTGTCCTCAGGATAGGTCATCAATATCAGATCGGCTGGGGTCCGACACCCGGACGATCAGCTGTTTGAAGAGAAGGTGCGTCCCGTGCCAGCGCCTCCTCCTTCTCTTCACTGTTTACCTTCTAGCTGTTGTATCTGCAGCGGTGAGCAGGTGTAATTACAGCCAAGCCGTCCCATTCATTTCTATGGGATGGATCGTTACTGTACAAGTGTACAGTAATGAGCCGTCCTATAGAAATGAATGGGACGGCTTTGGTGTAATTACACCTGCTCACCGCTGCAGATGCAACGGCTAGAAGGTAAATAGTGAAGAGGAGGAGGCGCTGGCACGGGGCGCACGCCTTCTCTTCAAACAGCTGATCGTCCGGGTGTCGGACCCCAGCCGATCTGATATTGATGACCTATCCTGAGGACAAATATAACTTGGACAACCCCTTTAATGCTGTACAGAGATCCGTCTCTCTACAGCATTAAAATGTACGGCCTCCGATAAGGCGAAGTCAGTTATTTGCAAAGTCTCGCAAGAGTTCATGGAATAACTGCGGCATTTGAAGTGAAAAACGACTTTAAAACTTGGATCCAAACTCTGCTTCAGATCGGAGGTACCAGTCAGAACCATAGGAGCACAGTGTAATTGTACTAGACTCCAATGCATACATGCCCCAACATGAGCCCTCGCACAGCTCCGTGCATATAATAATTGTATTATAAATGAATCATAAGTAATGTAAGAATATGCTGATGCAAAGAAAAAGTTTTTTTTTTCCAAAATGTTTCATCCCCCCCCCCCTCCCCCAGTATTAAAATACAAGAAAAACCTATACACATTTGATATCATTATAATCGTAGTGACCCGGTGAATGGAAGTAACAGGTCAGTTTTACCTTAAAGGAAATGTTGTAAAATTAAAACCCATAAAACTTTGTTGGAAATTTTTATTTTATTTTTTATAATTCCACCCCACCATTTGGAAATTATTTCTCCGCTTCCCACTACATTGTATGCAACCGTAAATGGTTCCATTAAAAAGTACAACTTGTCCCGCAACAAAAAAGCTTGCAATAGCTATGTGAATGGGAAAATAAGAGTTATGGATTTGGGAAGGCTGGGAGTAAAAAAAAGAAAATTGAAAATTGCCAGAACATTAAAGGGTTAATGTCCCAGAATTGAGGGGGGTGGGGTGGTTACTGAGTGCAGACCAGAATCTGGGACTTCGGAACACATTCTGTGTCATACTCCAGGCTGAATCGATCATCTAGTAGATGATTTATCCGCACACTGTAGAAAGAAAAAATGTGACCTCCTTGCGCAAATTCACTCCATTGATTTAGGCTAAATCTGCAAGCAGATCCTCAATATGCAAACTCAGAAACTCAGGAGACGTTCAAGAGTCGGCCTTAAATTTCTACAGCAAATACATTGCAGAGAAAGGGAAGGATGTATTCCTCACATTCCTGATGGATCCACTTCTGGCACAAAAAATGTATTTTTATATTGTATGTGTCTCTCCAGCCTAAGGCCAGATTCACATGAGCTTATTACGGAAATATTATACATCTGTATTGTGCACATGTGTCCCCACCACAGGTTCAGCTGACATCAACTCACAGCATCATAGATACAAGTGCACGTAACATAGATGGATATGTCTGTTACATGTGAATCCAGCCTTATTGGAATGGGATAAATTTATCAAAAAGTTTTAACAATAAATCATAAAATCTATTCTTAATCTTAACAGTAAATCCCTGTGAGAAGCCTGAAGGAAACATCATCATGTTATCTCTAGATTATAAAGAAGATGAAGATACCAGGCAGCGCTCTTCAGAAGAAAACTTCATTACCTGTACTGTACATCCAGGACTTCACAATGCAGAGCCATCAAATAATTCCCCCAAGAATGAGGAACTTTCTAATGACCAATCACAGATTATCAACCCAAGTCCAAATCTATCATATAATCATCCTAAACATGAGGATTCTTCTACTGATCAATCACAGATTATTACTCCAAATATAAGGCAGAAACGGGGTAAAATATTTAATTGTGAGGAATGTGGAAAACAGTTCAGATGTAAGTCAGAGCTTTCTGTACACAAAAATCAACACAAAGGAGAGAAGCCGTATTCATGTTCAGAATGTGGGAAATGTTTTACCAAGAAATCAAGCCTTAATCTACATAAAAGAATTCACACAGGAGAGAAGCCATATTCATGTTCAGAATGTGGGAAATGTTTTACAAATAGATCATATTTGCTTGCACATCAAAGAATTCACATTGGAGAGAAGCCACATTCATGTTCAGAATGTGGGAAATGCTTTAACAGGAAATCAAGCCTTGAGCTACATAAAAGAATTCACACAGGAGAGAAGCCATATTCATGTTCAGAGTGTGGTAAATGTTTTACAGCTAGATTATATCTGGTTGTACATGAGAGAATTCACACAGGAGAGAAGCCATATTCATGTTCAGAATGTGGGAAATATTTCAGAGAAAAAAGACATCTTACTACACACCAGAGAAATCACACAGGAGAGAAACCATTTTCATGTTCAGAATGTGGGAAATATTTCAGAGAAAAAAGACATCTTACTACACACCAGAGAAGTCACACAGGAGAGAAACCATTTTCATGTTCAGAATGTGGGAAATGCTTTACCCATAAATCAAGCCTTGATCAACATAAAATAATTCACACAGGAGAGAAGCCATATTCATGTTCTGAATGTGGAAAATGTTTTATAGAAAAAAAAGGTCTTACTAAACATCTCAGAATTCACACAGGAGAGAAGCCGTATTCATGTTCAGAATGTGAAAAATGTTTCATGGAAAAAAAAGATCTTACTAAACATCTCAGAATTCACACAGGAGAGAAACCATTTTCATGTTCAGAATGTGGGAAATATTTCAGAGAAAAACAACAACTTACTACACACCAGAGAAGTCACACAGGAGAGAAACCATTTTCATGTTCAGAATGTGGGAAATGCTTTACCCATAAATCAAGCTTTGATCAACATAAAAGAATTCACATAGGAGAGAAGCCATATTCATGTTCTGAATGTGGAAAATGTTTTATAGAAGAAAAAGATCTTACTAAACATCTCAGAATTCACACAGGAGAGAAGCCGTATTCATGTTCAGAATGTGAAAAATGTTCATGGAAAAAAAATATCTTACTAAACATCTCAGAATTCACACAGGAGAGAAACCATTTTCATGTTCAGAATGTGGGAAATATTTCAGAGAAAAACAACAACTTACTATACACCAGAGAAGTCACACAGGAGAGAAACCATTTTCATGTTCAGAATGTGGGAAATGCTTTACCCATAAATCAAGCCTTGATCAACATAAAAGAATTCACATAGGAGAGAAGCCATATTCATGTTCTGAATGTGGAAAATGTTTTATAGAAAAAAATGGTCTTACTAAACATCTCAGAATTCACACAGGAGAGAAGCCATATTCATGTTCTGAATGTGGAAAATGTTTTATAGAAAAAAAAGGTCTTACTAAACATCTCAGAATTCACACAGGAGAGAAACCATTTTCATGTTCAGAATGTGGGAAATGCTTTACCAAGAAATTAAGTCTTGATCGACATAAGAGACTCCACACAGAAGAGAAGACATGTTGATGTTTTGTGTAAGAATAATGTTTTACAAATAAATTAGTCTTTCAAACTTGGAGACGTGTGTTCATTTTACCTCATTGTGCCAATATTGTATGCGAGTGAGCAACAGAAATCATGCTTACAAGTCGCTGATAAACCTTTTGTTTCTTTTTACTTCATTCCAATATAAAATGGTACATCATGAGGGACGCTGAGACAGACATCGTTCACACCTCCTCCCCTCCATGTGACGTTTCGGGAGAACACGCCTCCTTACTCATGCATGCAGGTAGAGGGGGAGGTGGGATTTTTATAGCACCAACAACTGATGCATATATACAAACCACATCGTTTTATACAAAATGCATAGCCATAAATAACCCTAACACATGAAAGTGATCAATCATATAAATGCACTAAAGCTACATATTTCATTTAACCCTTTAGGTATTAAAGACTGGAGTTTCACTATCCAAAAGGTCTCCCTTTGTAACAATCTCCTACTGTTATCCTCCCCATGGACTCCACTTTTTACCACCTCCAGAATCTGACACCTGATGGGCCCGATCATAAAAATGTTGGGCGACCGTAGTTTCATCTTGTTTTTTCACCTCCACTGTATCCATCTTACTCTCTCTTCTGAGTTCCTTCCTAAGGCTGGACTTATGCTCATTGATTCTGATCCGTATAGCCCGAGATGTTTGCCCAACATATCTTACCACATGGGCATTTCAAGCAGTATATGACATTACATGTCTCGTACGTTGCAAAATCCTTAATTTGGATCCTGTCTCCCTGTGTGGGGTGAACTACAGCGTAATCTTTAATTATAGCATTACAGTTCCCACAGCTCAGACAGGGAAAAGTACCCCTCCTCTGAGTTGCAAGGAAACTCTGTCTTTCCATTTTTTTTAGGGTGTATGTCACTTCTAATCAGCATGTTATTCAGAGAGGCAAAAAGGGGGTTATCAACAAACATTCTCCCAAATTTTTGATCATGTCTTAGTACCCCACAATATTTCAGAATAACCTTTTTTATTAGTTTAGAATGTCGATCATATTTGGAAACATACACACATTGTTTCTTTTGCTTATCCCTTTTTTTAACCTGTCTGATGTCCTGTTTTTTTTTTTTTTTACCAACCTCAATTCCAATTTCCATCACCTCTTTCTTATTATAACTAGAGTTGAGCAGACACCTGGATGTTCGGGTTCGGCCGAACTTTAGAAAAAAGTCAATGGGGACCTGAGCACTAAAATGGCTGTAAAAATGTCATGGTAAGGGCTAGAGGGCTGCAAATGGCGTCAAAATGTGGTTAAGAGCATGGCAAGTGCTCTGCAAACAAATGTGGATAGGGAAATGACTTAAAATAACATAAAATACGTAAAAATTATAATCTTGATCTAGGAGGACCAGGTCCATATGGAGAAGGAGGTTGAGGAGGCGGTGGAGGAGGAGGAGGTAGCCTACACTGCTTTTTGGTTTTAAATTTATTTTATTTTTTTAAATTGGGGTACTCCCCAAAACATTGGGAAATATAGCCTTCCAGTCGTGCTAAACACACGTTCAGACAATACACCGGCTGCAGGGCAGGCCAGCACCTCCAAGGCGTAAAGGGCAAGCTCAGGCCATTTGCCCAATTTGGAGATCCAGAAGTTGCAGGGGCTGACCCCTGTCAGTTAGTTCGTGTAGGCGTGTGCATACTTACTGCCCCACCCACCATGTCGCACGTCCCCGTGATGTTCACGATCCAATTTGATATCTGCTCTATCAACTTTCGATGTTCTTTTATGCTCCTACCATGGTGATTACGAGTGGCGGGGAATCGGGGTTCCAGGCCGGAGAGGGAGCGTGAGAAAAGAGACCAAATTTAAGGGAGATACATTTATTTAAAAAATTTGAGATCAAGAAAAAAATGTGGGAAAAGTTATTGAGGCGCAAATGTGGGACAAATTACAGAAGCCCAAATGTGGGACAAAAAAGTCAAGCGGAATTGTGGGAAAAGCTATTGAGGCGCAAATGTTGGCCAAAAGAGTATAGCAGAAATGTGGGACAAAGTATTGAAGCTTAAATGTGGTACAACTTGCTTAAGTTTAAGCATTGAATCAAAGAGGTGGCGCGCATCAATTAAAGAAGCATTTCAGAAATTTTATTCCTGTCACCTATGCAGAGCAAGGGTTTATTCAGGTCTAAAATTGTATAATGTCAACCCAAGAATGTAACAGAAAAATTACAGAAATTAATTAACCTGTCTACTTGGTAGAGCAGGGGTCTATGACGGAAAACAATTGTTTATTGTCACCCGAAAATGTAAAATAAAAAATTATAGAAAGTTATTAAGCTGTCAACTAGGTAGAGGAGGGGAATATTAACACCCAAAAATTGGTGATTTTCACCAGAAAATGGAAATGACAAAGTAGTGAAATGATATAAAATAAAACTCATACAAAAATGGATTATGAGGTGGAGTTCCATATGGAGTAGGAGTTTGAGGAGGCGGTAGACGTGCGGAGTAGGTGGAAGCGCGGTGGAGGAGGAAGAGATAGCCAACACGAGTTTTGGTTTTAATTTAATTTTTAAAATTAAGGTACACTCCAAAAGAATGTGAAATATCCAAAATACAAACATGAGCAATTACGCTGCAGTATAACAATGGCTGCTTAGTGCCGGTATACATGTTTATTCTGCACAAGGTACGGACAAGTCCTGAGGGATCCATGCCTGGTTCATGAACGTGAGCTTGTCCACATTGGCTGTGGACAGGCAGCTGCGCTTGTCTGTGATGACGCCCCTGTCATGCTAAACACACGTTCAGATAATATACTGGCTGCAGGGCAGGCCAGCACCTCCAAGGCGTAAAGGGCAAGCTCAGGCCATGTGCCCAATTTGGAGATTTATTCAGTACATGTGCCCAATTTGGAGATTCATTCAGTACATGTAGGCGTGTGCACACATACTGCTCCACCATGTTGGTGAAATGCTGCCTCCTGCTAAGACGTTCCATATCAGCTGGTGGTGCTGGTTGTGGCGTGCTGACAAAGCTTTTCCACATTTCGGCCATGCTAACCCTGCCTTCTGAGGTGCTGGCGGTGCCCCAACTGCGTTGGCAACCTCTTCCTCTGCCTTCGCCTTGTGCTTCCACTGTGCCACTGCTGTCAGGTGGGAATACCACCAGCAGCACGTCTACCAGCGTGCGCTTGTACTCGCGCATCTTACGATCACGCTCCAGTGAGGGAATTAAGGACGGTACGTTGTCCTTGTAATGGGGATCCAGCAGCGTGGCCACCCAGTAATCAGCACAAGTTAGAATGTGGGCAACTCTGCGGTCGTTGCAGAGACACTCGCAGAATGTAATCGCTCATGTGTGCCAGGCTGCCCAGAGGCAACGAAAAGCTGTCCTCTTTGGGAGGTGTATCGTCTGTGTCCTCTGTATCCCTCCATCCACGCCCAGTGATGGCCATGAGCTGGTCTGGGTGCCACCCTGCTGTGAACATGGTTCCTCCTCATCCTCCAGAACTGTGCCCTGGCTGACAATTGTGTACCTTGGGTTTGTGGTGCAGTAACCACCCTCGGAGCCACTTGGGAATAACTGTCCGGAAACCCTACGAAATGATCCCTCTTCCTTCTCCTGTGCCACATCCTCTCCATCATCGCCAGCAGCGTTTTTTCAAGGAGGCATAGAAGTGGGATAGTAACGCTGAGAACGGCTTATCGCACTGGCCATGTTGGTGGTAGTACTCGAACCAGCGCAACAAGGAACACAGGTCTCGCTTGGAGACCCAGTCATTGGTGTGAAGTGGTGCTGTTTCGCCAAGCGACTCACCCGTGCGTGCTGCAGCTGAAACTCCACTATCGCCTGCTGCTGCTCGCACAGTCCTGGCAAGCATGTGCAAGGTGGAGTTCCACCATGTGGGCACGTCGCATATGAGGCGGTGTAGCGGGAAGGCCGAAGTTACGCTGCAGAGCTTGACAGGCGAGCAGCAGCAGGGTGAGAACAACTAAAGTCGCGCACAGAGGGCCCGCACTTTATGCAGCAGCTCTGACATGGGGTAATTTTTAAGGAATCTCTGCACCACCAAATTCAGCACATGTGCCAGGCAAGGGATGTGCGTCAAACCGCTAGTCCCAGAGCTGCTACAAGATTTCGCCCCATTATTGCACACCACCAGGCCGGGCTTGAGGATGACTGGCACAAACCACTTATCGGTCTGTTGTTCAAGGCCCGTCCACAGCTCCTGCGCGGTGTAGGGTTTGTCCCCCAAACAGATAAGTTTTAAAACTGCCTGCTGTCGTTTACCCCTGGCTGTGCTGAAGTTGGTGGTGAAGGTGTTACTTTGACCGGATGAGGAGCTGGTAGAGGATGAAGAAGCAGAGTAGGAGGAGGAAGCAACAGGAGCAAATTGAAGCGCCCTGCAATCCACGGTGGTGCAAGGACATGCGCCAAAACTGCTATCCGCCTCAGGCCCAGCCGCCACTGTATTTACCCACTGTGCTGTTATGGAGATATAACGGCCCTGACCGTGCTTACTGGTCCACGAATCCGTAGTCAGGTGCACCTTTGCCACAGATGGCGTTGCGCAGTGCACACCTGATACTTGGTTGTGCAGGGAAGGGATGGCTCGCCTTGAAAAGTAGTGGCGGCTGGGCACGACGTACTGTGGGACAGCCACCTCCATAAGGCCTTTAAAACTATCCGTCTCCACCAGACGGAATGACACATTTCAAAATGCCAGTAATTTAGAAATACTGCATTCAGGGCTAGGATCGTGGGTGGGTAGGGGGGGTAACTTCCTCTTCCTCTCCAGCGTTTTGGGATATGGAGAGCTGAACGCTTGCGTGGGACATTGTGGAGATGCTTGGTGACCCAGGTGTTGGTGTTGCGGCAGATCCCTCTGTTTGTGGGGGCCAGGTGGCAATGTCACTCCAGAGGTGGATAAAGAGGCCGTGACTGCAGCAGAAGAGGAAGCAGGAGAGCCAGAGACCTTTCTTGGCCCACGACGACCAATCCAATTTCCAGGAAACTGTTCATCTAGCTGGCACGTTCCCTGAGTTTTTCCAGCAAGATGGTCCACCACCACATTATGGGTGTCAGGTCCAAGCATTCCTAGATGAACAGTTTCCTGGAAAGTGATTGGTCGTCGTGGGCCAGTTGAATGCCCCAGGTCTCCCGATGTGACCCCCTTAGACTTTTTATCTTTGGGTCATCTGAAGCAATTGGTCTATGCTGTAAGATACGAGATGTGCAGCACCTTAAACTATGAATACTGGAAAGCCTGTGCTAGCATTTCTCCTGCGGTGTTGCTATCAGTGTGTGAAGAGTGGGAGAAGAAGGTTGCATTGACAATCCAACACAATGGGCAGCACATTGAACACATTTTATAAGTGGTCAGAAACTTGTAAATAACTCATGAAATAATAAAGTTACGTTAAAACCAAGCACACCATTGTTTTTCTTGTGAAATTCCCAATAAGTTTGATGTGTCACATGACCCTCTTCCTATTGAAAAAAGAAAAGTTGGATTCAAAATAGCCGACTTCAAAATGGCCGCCATGGTCACCACCCATCTTGAAAAGTTTCCCTCCCCTCACATATACTAATGTGCCACAAACAGGAAGTTAATATCACCAACCATTCCATTTTTATTAAGGTGTATCCATATAAATGGCCCACCCTGTATAGTAAACTGAATTTAACACTTCAGATCTGGAAATTACTGTTTTTTGAAAGAAAAAGTGTGTTTTTCAAACCCCAGAAAATGATGGGTGTATTTCTACCTTAAATTGTACACTGACTAATACAGATGTTGTAGTTTGCCCCCAAAAAAATGGTGATTTGCAATGTCCCAAAAGCTCAGATGCAGTGCTGGTGCACTAAGCTTGCATAAAATGGCCGCCGCCCGCCACCCACACCTAACTAACAGAATTCTAAAAGTTAGTATTTTTGGTCAATGAGCTCAGGGCAGGGTAAAACGATAGTGCCCTGCACCCACACAACGATTTGTCTGTAGATCACTGAGTAGATTCTCTCCGATGCTCTCCTGAAATCACAAGTCCTGCAGCGTCCTCTCCTACACTAGTAAACGGGAGAGTGACGTGCGGCGCTACGTGACTCCAGCTTATATAGAGCCCAGTCACATGCTGCTCTGGCCAATCACAGCCATGTCATTAGTAGGCATGGCTGTGATGGCCTCTTGGGGCAAGTAGTATGCTGCTTGTTGATTGGCTGCTGTGCAACCTTTCAAAAAGCGCCAAGAAAGCGGCGAACACCGAACCCGAACTTTTACTGAAATGTTTCGGGTCCGGGGCCCCAAAATCCTAAAGTTCGGTACGAACCCGAACTTTACAGTTTCGGGTTCGCTCAACCCGAACTTTACAGTTCGGGTTCGCTCAACCCTAATTATAACCCCTCTGTATGAATTTATTAATAAGTTATTTTTTCATATTCCTTCTCAGTACTAGATATCCTTCTGTCCGTGTGAACTGCCTCCTAGGGATACTAGAAAAAATGTGAGGGGCGCGGTGGCTGGAATGAAGCAGCAGGTTATTTCGATCTGTGTCCTTTGTGAATAGTGTGGTCTCAAATCCTCCCTCTACGTGCCGTATTCAACATCCAAGAAATGAATAACATTTTCATCATAACTCAGTGTAAGTTTGATGGTATTATGGCACTTGTTAAATGGGTAACAAACTGTAGAAGGAAGATTGATCACCCCTCCACAGCATGAACACATCGTCCACATAGCGAACCACCCACACAGAATACATGCCGTGTCTCAAAGGCTTCCATGAATATATTAGTGAATCTCGGAGCAGCGGAGGACCCCATCGAAAGTCCCCGCAGCTGCAAGTAAAAATCGCTAACGAACCGAATTTTTTTTTTTATCAAAATTAATTTTAACAAGGTCATCAAAACACAGATCATCTGGCTATTTAGTTTCATAAGTCATTTATTTTGTTTTTTAGCATCAGAAAGTAATGACTAAACAAAAAGAATCATAATACATTTTGCATTATAAAGAGTAACAAAAACAAGGTAAAAAAATCATGAATAAAAACATAAGTAAAGGGAAAAATCTAGTAACATTTCAAGAATGAAACAAAGAAATAAACATTGGAGTACAGTGGGGACTGTAAATCATCAGTTAATAAAATAACATTATGACATTGAGGTGCTATAAAGTTAAGGCTATGTTCACAACTTGGCGTTTGGCTTTCCGTTTGTGAGATCCGTTCAGGGCTCAGAGGTCCAAAACGATCAGTTTTGCCCTAATGCATTCTGAATGGAAAGGATCCGCTCAGAATGCATCAGTTTGCCTCCGTTCCGTCTCCATTCTGCTTTGGAGGCGCACACTTTTGGTGTCCGTCTGACGAAACTGAGCCATCAGATCTGTTCTGAGACACAATGTAAAGTCAGTGGGACAGATTCCGTTTGCTATGACACAATCTGGCAGAATAGAAAACGGATCCGTCCTCCATTGACTTTCAATGGGTTCACGACGGCTATGTTAAAGATAATACAACCGTCTGCATCCGTTCAGAATGGATCTGTTTGTATTATCTGACGGATCCGTCTGTGCAGATCCATGATGGATCCGCAGCAAACGCGAGTGTGAAAGTAGCTTAATACAATAGCGGAGATCAGGAGAATGAGGGGAGACAGCCAGGTCTCCCAGAGCTTCTCACAGCTGCATAAGTGTCAGTACGTATGGCGGTTAATCGTTCAAATAAAAGGTATCTTATTGATTCTATCTAGTACATGTCCTGAAAACTAAGTGAGGCCGAGCGTCATTTAAAAGCTATATGAATCTAGCAGCTAAAAGAATAAATTGGGACAGCTTAAATTTAGCGAACGTCAACCAGGATGGTTTGTTCCCTAGGAGGCAAAGCGGTAAGGAGACAGGATATTGTCAACCCAACACAGCTGACACAAGAGAGCAGATTCTTCCCAGAAGTTTTTAACTAGTGGGCAAGTCCACCATATGTGTAACATAGCGCCCTCGGTATTGCAATCGCGGAGTATCTGGAGGAAACACAGGGTATATGCAGTGTGATCTAGCTGGAATCATGTAGGTCCTATGAAGTATTTTTATAGATGTTTCCGGTAAGATGGTTTGCCAAGAGCCTTTAGTGAGTGTCTGGGAGCGCTGGAAACCATCGAGAAGTTGGGTATTCTACCTCCAAGTCCTCCTCCAAGCTTTCATGTTAGGTAACTTGAAACCCCCCGGCTACACCATTAAGTATTCCATATATCCTGGACAGTAGACCTTGTTTGGTGTAATGAGTAGGCTAAGAGTGTTCAAAGGGAGTATAGTCAAAGGTGCCAGTAGGTGTTTTGAATAGAAGAAAAGAATGAGAAAATCTGGTTGACATTGTATAGTTCTCTCATTTGAAGGTTAAACCTCTCCCTGAAGTCAGCCAGAGAGATAAGCTTACCTCTTACTAGGAAACTGTGTAGAGTTCGTAATTGAAATATAATTTTTTATTTTCTCCCAATCCAAAGAGTAACAATTTGGCATTATCATATCATTACAGACATGGGAATGACAATAAGCAGTAATTGACATAAGAAATATGAAAATGCATATTTCGGCATGTTACATTATAAGGAATATTAAAATAAAATAACATAACAGTTCCCCCCCCCCCCTTCCCAGCATCAGCTTGAGTACCACATCTAGCAGCACTTGGCTATATAGGCTCTTGGCAATGTCTATGTCACTTTCAGAACCCCCAGCCTATTCCTTTAGGTCTTCTACCAAATACCACTCTGTCAGCTTAAAGGGAGACATAATCCGAACATATTCACAGGGATCAATATTACCCAATAATGAATTTGCGCCACGTTGGGTATAATTTCTTCCCTCTAATCTCTTTTTGTTGTGTCGCCTCCAGCCACTCCAGATGAAACATACGTCTGAGACGTGTGATGACCATAGAGACAGAGGGAGTCCGAGGTTGAAGCCATAGATTTAGCAAACATTTTTTTGCCCCTAGTACAATTTTTATGTTCCAGTGGCAAAAGAGAGGTTGTTGTGTAGCTATCAGATTGGTCATCCTTATTAATCTGGACGTGTAGGATCACCACTGCAGGGGTGATTTCCGTCTCATTCCTACTACAATTCTTTAGCAGATCCGAGACTTCGTCCCAATATGACCTCAATCTCGGACAGCTCCATAATCCATGGTACAAATCTGATCTGAAAAGATCGCACTTTGGACATGCAATCAGCCTGCCCTGTTTTGTGCCTGCATTTGGAACATCAAACCCATATATTGCGTGATGCAAAATCTTGAAGTAGGTCTCACGCCAATTTTCATCTGGAACAGCCTGATGCAGCGCCCCTATGCCTGCACAAACCAGCTGATGTATGTCCTTTATCTCTAAAAGCGTTTCCCACTTTCGGAACATTTTCTTAGGGTCTACTCTCTCCCATTTGCTTCTAAGAGATTGATAGAGAAGTGGAATTGTCTGTCTAATTTTTAGCCACAAGAATAGGTCGAATTCATTTGCCCTCCATTCCTTTGTTAGATCCTTACATAATTCCTTACCATATGACATAAGTTGCATGTATGGTAGGAAAGTTAGACCCTGCAATCCCCACTTCTCTCTCAACTCCTCCAGTGTCCTCCACCTAGATTCTGTCTCGTGAAATAAGTCACCCATCCTCCTAATCCCTTTCCGTAACCACATAGCTA
The DNA here is from genome assembly GCF_905171765.1 of Bufo bufo. Classification (NCBI taxonomy): domain Eukaryota; kingdom Metazoa; phylum Chordata; class Amphibia; order Anura; family Bufonidae; genus Bufo; species Bufo bufo. The sequence goes on along the minus strand of NC_053392.1, from coordinate 5,682,815 downwards.
TACCTCTGCTGCTCCTTCCTGGCTCAAAACTGGGGTTAGCTGCGATCGGGAGATGCTTAGAGATTCGATAAGGCAAACAATACATCTTCCGCAGTATTTTCCATACTACAATGGTATTGTCACAGCCAGACAGTTGAGAAGCGCTCACAGGAGCTTTTCAGATCCTCCTCCTTGAATTTCTTTGTTTTGGTTTAGTTTCTCATCTCGTTAGTCTATCTCAGCTGTCATGCAGTCGGACTGATTGCTTCCCTTTAAATTCCTCCCCATAATGCAGTAGTGTGTGGCTGATACAACTTCCTGGAGTGTGTGTGCATGCTGTTCCCAGTTCCCAGTCCTCAGTCGTCAGTCGTCTGCAAGTTAAGTGCTGTTTATGTATTTATGATTTTCTCTTTTCTGGATCCAGGTGACCCTGACTCCCTCCGTGTCAGTGTAGGGAGCCGGTGGTCGTGTCCCCTCACTATTGTAGGGTCTTCAGGTAATAGATAGCCGAGGAACGTGGATATGCGCCCATCCACCTTTGGGGTGTTCGCATAGGCTGAGCAGTGAGGGAGAGCGGCAGGTCTCATGCAGGGGTCTCCCTTTTGTTCCTTAGTTGTGGATCCAGAGAGACATTGTTATATGGTATTGTCTTGTTTCCTGTACACCATCTGTGACATTATCAGCCGCCAAAACCGTCTCAAGCATGGATCCGGTTTCACTTTTGGCTGAACGCTTTCAGGGTCTTGCTTTGGAGGTAGCTGATCTCCGTAAGACTTTTTCTCAGTTTCAAGTGACCGGTTCAGCTTGCGTTCATGGAGTTTGTGCTGAGCCTAAGATTTCGCTCCCGGATACGTTCTCCGGGGGTAGTGAGAATTTTGTGCGTTTTAGAGAGGCTTGCAAACTCCATTTTCGCCTTCTTCCCCATTCTTCTGGTGATGAAGAACGGAGGTGGGGATCATTATATCGCTGCTCAGGGGGTAACGCTCAGTCCTGGGCCTTTTCGCTGCCGGAGGGGGCACGGCCCCTCCGTTCAGTGGATGGAATTCTTTTAGCCCTGGGTCAGATATATGATGATCCGGATCGTATTGCTCTGGCTGAGTCTAGACTACGTCTGTTATGCCAGGGTAAACAATCCGCAGAGATATACTGCTCAGAATTTCGGAGATGGGCAGCAGATACGGGTTGGAATGATGCTGCACTCCGAAGTCAATTTTGCTATGGTCTTTCAGAGGGATTGAGAGATGCATTTGCCTTTCATGAAAGACCTACCTCCTTGGATTCTGCTATGTCTCAGGCTGTTCGTATTGACAGGCGTCTTAGAGAGAGAGGAGAGATCTCTCCTTCCTGTCATACTCAGTCCCGGGACAGTGCAGCGGTCTCATTCTGTGCACAGGGGTCTCAGTCGCTGTCAGCCCCTTCTGAGCAGGAGCCCATGCAGCTGGGGTTAATTGCCTTTGACAATAGAAGATTCAGCCCGCAGGGGAGGGTTTGTTTTTGTTGTGGAGGTATAAATCATCTGGCAAATGTTTGTCCCTCTAGGAGATTCAGGCAGTTTTCTGGGAGTAATAAAGAGACAAAAAGGAAAAATCTTTTAAAAATGTTCCGTCTGTTACTATTGGCAGGGTGAGGCGGAAATTGAAGGTTCCCTTTTGCTTGTAGTTCCCGTTTTGTCCTGCCTGCTAGGGTGGCGCTAGAGAGCAAGAGCATTTTTTGTGAGATTTTTGTGGATAGTGGAGCAGCTGTCAACCTCATTGACAATCAATTTGCAATAACTCATGGTTTCCAGGTATGCACTTTGGGAAAAGATATTCCTGTTTTTGCTATTGATTCAGCTCCACTTTCTCAGAAATCATTGAAGGGCATAGTTCACAATATCCGTTTAATTGTGAGTGATGCTCATGTTGAGGATGTGTCATGTTTCGTCCTTAGCGGTTTGCCTACTCCTCTAGTGTTGGGGCTACCCTGGCTCACTAACATAACCCCACCATTGATTGGCAAGCGAGGCAAATAAATGGTTGGAGTAACTTTTGCAGAGAGAATTGCCTCATAACATCTGTTTCTGAGGTTTCTACTAAGACTGTACCACCTTTCCTCTCTGAATTTTTGGATGTCTTCTCTGAGAGTGGAGTTCAGGTTTTACCTCCGCACAGGGAGTATGATTGCCCTATTAATCTCATCCCAGGCGCCAAGCTGCCTAAATCTCGTTTATACAATCTTTCCCAACCTGAGAGGGTCGCTATGCGTGCTTATATCTCTGAGAGTCTGAGAAAAGGACACATACGACCCTCGAAGTCACCTGTTGCTGCTGGTTTTTTCTTTGTTAAGAAAAAAGATGGTTCTTTAAGACCTTGTCTGGATTTCAGGGAGCTGAACAGTATCACTATTCGTGATCCTTATCCGCTTCCTCTGATCCCGGACCTGTTTAACCAGGTTGTTGGGGCTAAAGTCTTTTCCAAATTAGACCTAAGAGGGGCATACAACCTAGTTAGGGTCAGAGAAGGAGACGAATGGAAGACGGCTTTCAATACCCCTGAGGGCCATTTTGAGAATTTGGTTATGCCTTTTGGTTTGATGAATGCCCCAGCCGTTTTTCAGCATTTCGTCAACAGCATTTTTATCATTTAATGGGAAAATTTGTATTAGTGTATTTGGATGACATTTTGATTTTTTCTCCTGATTTCAAGACTCATAAGGAACACTTACATCAGGTCTTGCTCATCCTGCGGGAAAATAAATTATACGCGAAACTGGAAAAATGTGTGTTTGCGGTTCCAGAGATCCAATTTCTGGGGTTTCTTGTCTCCGCTTCTGGTTTTCGCATGGACCCCGAGAAGGTCCGCGCTGTGCTTGAGTGGGAGCTTCCTGAGAATCAGAAGGCGCTGATGCGTTTTTTGGGCTTTGCTAATTATTACAGGAAATTTATTTTGAATTATTCCTCTGTTGTTAAACCACTCACTGATATGACCAGAAAGGGGGTAGATTTTTCTTCCTGGTTGGTAGAGGCGCGTAAGGCCTTTTCTAATATCAAGGAGAGTTTTGCTTCCGCTCCCATCCTAGTACAACCTGATATTTCGTTACCCTTCATAGTTGAGGTTGATGCTTCTGAGGTAGGGGTGGGTGCGGTCTTGTCTCAGGGTTCCTCTCCTGCCAAATGGCAACCGTGTGCCTTTTTCTCAAAGAAACTCTCCTCCGCAGAGAGAAATTATGATGTGGGAGATAGGGAATTGTTGGCCATCAAGTTGGCTTTTGAGGAATGGCGCCATTGGCTAGAGGGAGCCAGACACCCTATTACCGTGTTTACTGACCATAAAAATCTGGCCTACTTGGAGTCAGCCAAGCGTCTGAACCCGAGACAGGCCAGATGGTCTTTGTTCTTTTCAAGGTTTAATTTTGTTGTTACGTTCCGCCCTGGGGTTAAGAATGTGAAGGCAGATGCCCTATCACGTTGTTTTCCGGGAGGTGGGAATTTTGAAGACCCGGGTCCCATTTTGGCTGAAGGTGTGGTGGTCTCTGCTCTTTTTCCTGAATTGGAGGCAGAGGTGCAGGCAGCCCAGTCAGAAGCTCCTGATCTTTGTCCTCCTGGGAGGTTGTTTGTGCCTCTCGCTTTGAGACACAAGATTTTTAAAGAACACCATGATACGGTCCTTGCTGGGCACCCGGGGGCAAGAGCCACACTGGATCTCATTGCTCGGAGATTCTGGTGGCCTGCGCTTCGTAAGTCGGTTGAGGGTTTTGTGGCAGCTTGCGAGACTTGCGCTCGTGCCAAGGTCCCTCATTCACGGCCATCAGGTCCTCTCCTTCCTTTGCCCATTCCTTCCCGTCCTTGGACACATCTGTCCATGGACTTCATAACGGACTTGCCTCGTTCCTCGGGGAAGTCTCTGATTCTGGTGGTGGTGGACCGTTTTAGCAAAATGGTGCATTTTATCCCTTTTCCTGGTTTGCCCAATGCTAAGACGCTGGCGCAGGCATTTATTGACCACATTGTCAAATTGCATGGGATTCCTTCAGACATAGTCTCTGATAGGGGCACGCAGTTTGTTTCCAGATTCTGGAAGGCTTTCTGTTCTCGCTTGGGGTTCGGTTGTCATTCTCTTCTGCTTTCCATCCGCAGTCGAATGGCCAGACAGAGCGCGTCAATCAGAATCTGGAGACATATCTGCGCTGTTTTGTGGCGGAGAATCAGGAGGATTGGTGTTCTTTTTTGTCCCTTGCTGAGTTTGCTTTAAATAACCGTCGTCAGGAGTCCTCTGATAAGTCACCATTTTTTGGTGCATATGGGTTTCATCCGCAGTTTGGGACTTTCTCGGGAGAGGGCTCTTCTGGTTTGCCTGATGAGGACAGATTCTCCTCGTCTTTGTCATCTATTTGTCAAAAGATTCAGGATAATCTAAAGAGCATGAGTGAGAGATATAAGCGTGTGGCGGATAAGAGACGTGTGCCTGGTCCGGACCTGAATGTTGGTGATCTGGTGTGGTTGTCTACCAAGAATATCAAATTGAAGGTTCCCTCCTGGAAGTTGGGTCCTAGGTTTATTGGGCCTTACAAGATCCTGTCTGTCATCAATCCTGTTGCTTACCGTCTTGATCTTCCTCAGACTTGGAAGATCCATAATGTTTTTCATAAGTCCTTATTGAAACCTTATGTTCAACCTATTGTACCCTCGCCTTTGCCTCCTCCTCCGATTATGGTTGATGGAAATCTTGAATTTCAGGTCTCTAGGATTGTGGATTCTCGTCTTGTCCGCGGTTCCCTCCAGTACCTCGTTCATTGGGAGGGTTATGGTCCTGAGGAGAGGATGTGGGTCCCAGTGACGGACATTAAGGCCTATCGTCTCATCAGGGCTTTCCATAGGTCCCATCCTGAGAAGGTGGGCTCTGAGTGTCCGGAGTCCACTCCTAGAGGGAGGGGTACTGTCACAGCCAGACAGTTGAGAAGCGCTCACAGGAGCTTTTCAGATCCTCCTCCTTGAATTTCTTTGTTTTGGTTTAGTTTCTCATCTCGTTAGTCTATCTCAGCTGTCATGCAGTCGGACTAATTGCTTCCCTTTAAATTCCTCCCCATAATGCAGTAGTGTGCGGCTGATACAACTTCCTGGAGTGTGTGTGCATGCTGTTCCCAGTTCCCTGTCCTCAGTCGTCAGTCGTCTGCAAGTTAAGTGCTGTTTATGTATTTATGATTTTCTCTTTTCTGGATCCAGGTGACCCTGACTCCCTCCATGTCAGTGTAGGGAGCCGGTGGTCGTGTCCCCTCACTATTGTAGGGTCTTCAGGTAATAGATAGCTGAGGAACGTGGATATGCGCCCATCCACCTTTGGGGTGTTCGCATAGGCTGAGCAGTGAGGGAGAGCGGCAGGTCTATTGCAGGGGTCTCCCTTTGTTCCTTAGTTGTGGATCCAGAGAGACATTGTTATATGGTATTGTCTTGTTTCCTGTACACCATCCGTGACAGGTATCTCTTAGTAGCAATGATTTTTTAATGTTAGTGATACTGGTGTGCAATAATGCCATCAGGTCCCAGGGTTTTGCTAACTGTTTCTCCAGACTAAGATTGGTATAGAAAGAGGTCTGATTTGCCCAATCCAATATGTATCTGCTATTACATGCGATATTGTAACCCCGGACATCTGGGAAGTTGATTCCCCCCAATTCTCTTCTCAGTTTCAGTTTGTCTAGAGCAACTCTCGGCTTCTTGCCCTGCCAAATAAACCGCACAAATTTGCTTTCCAGAAGTTTGACATCGACGTGCCGTAATAATAGTGGAATAGTCTGCATCGGATATAACAATTTAGCGACCCCCATCATCTTCACCAAGCAGCACCTTCCCATCAAGGAGAGGGGTAGACCCTGCCATCTATCCAGGTCAGCTCCTATACGGGACAGTAATGGTGGGAAATTAAGTTGATACAAGGAGTGTGGGTCCCTTCCTATTTTCACCCCGAGATATGTTATGCTAGATTTGGCTATACTGATTCCCTGATCCCTGTTTACCTTACGTAAGATATCACTCATGGGTAACAAAGGTAGGAGTTCACATTTGGAAATGTTTATCTTGTATCCTGAATAACTTCCAAAGGCCTCCAGGGCCTTAAAAATAGCTGGAATGTGCTCCTCCGGTTTAGCCAGAAATAGCACCACATCATCGGCAAAAAGTGCCGCCTTAACCTGCGTTAATCCCACCTCTACACCTGTATACAAGTCTGACGAACAAAGAAGCCGCGATAGGGGTTCCAGCGCCAAATTGAAGAGCAGAGGAGAAAGTTGACACCCCTGTCTCATTCCCTTTTCCAGTTTAAAAGGTTTGGAGAGGTAGCCTTTAGATTTTTATACAAGTTTGTAATAAACGTCCTAAAGGCCCCCCTAAATCCTAGTTTGTCCAACACTGCCTCCAGCCATGCCCACCTTACATTGTCAAAAGCTTTTTCAGCGTCCAAGGTGAGCATGGCCGGATGTTCCCCTGGAAGAGGATCGTGTCTAACCCTATCTAGGACTGCTAAGATCGTCCTAATATTTTTTACCGCTGAGCGACCCTGAACAAATCCCACCTGTTCCCGCCTATCAGAGATGGTAGAAAAGAGGCCAGCCTGTCAGCAATGATTTTGGATAGGATCTTTGTGTCTACGTTTATTAGGGATATAGGCCTATATGAACTAGGCAGAAGGGGTTCTTTACCTGGTTTGGGCAGGAGCATAATGTAAGACACATTATCGTTATCTGGTTGGAACTTGCCCTTCAGTATGTCATTGTAGAGCTGCATCATTACTGTGGAGACCTGCGAGAGCAATATCTTATAATACTCTCCCGAGAAGCCATCAGGCCCTGGAGCTTTTGCGTTTTTTAGACCCCTAATGACCAATTGGAGTTCCTCCACAGTCACATCTGCGTTTAATTTCAGGAGCTGTTCAGATGTCACCGTGTGCAATGCCACATTGTCCAAGAGGGTATCGACTAGTGATGTCGGGGGATGATCTTTGTATAAAGCCGCATAATATTGACCTACTATTTCACTAATGCCTGCCGGATCAATGATTATCTTCCCCTCGTCATCCTTTAGACAGGATATATACTGAGGCGCTCTCCGGCCTTTCGCTAGATTGGCCAGTAAGCGGCCTGCTTTATTCCCATAACGATACAATTTAGCTTCAAAATGGGTTTGTCTGAGAGACTCTTTGTGATTTTCGCTAATTTCAAAGGCCTGGCGTGCTTCTACCCATTTTGTCTTATTATCTGCCGAGGGCATTTCTGTGAATTGCCTGTACGTCTGCCTAACTTTATCGCTTGCTCTTTCTAATTACTGCTGACATGCTTTCTTCCTGCCAAATACATAGCTCATGATGCGCCCCCTCAGGACCACCTTGGACGCCTGCCAGAAAAGTTCTGGATTGTCCATGTGGATCTGATTACTTTCCTTGTACTCTTCCCACCAGCCTATTAGTTTATTTTGAAAATCCTCATTTCCTAATAGGTTTGAGGGAAACCTCCATAGGTAATCTGAGCCCTTTGAGAAGGTGTCCCTCAAAATCAGGGTTACCGGAGCATGATCTGATATGTTAATGTCACCAACATCAGCATGTTCCACCAAACCCGATAGAGAACCCTGGACAAAGATGTAATCAATGCGTGACCAGAAGTCCTGGGCATGGGAGTAGAAAGAGTAGGCCCTGTCATCTGGATGAAGCTGCCTCCAGGGATCCACCAATCCCACTGTCTCTATCATCTGCCCCAATACTGCGTCATGGGCCGTTGTAGTTCTACCACCCTTTGACTTGGTCTTTCTGCCCCATCATAACTGAATTAAAATCGCCTCCTACTATCAAGTTTGAAGTCTTGTCCAACAATAAGTCACCTTCCAGTGCCCTGAAAAATTGTGAATTGTTGGCATTCGGGCCATATACATTGAAAATAGTATACTCTATATTCTGGACCTTTATCGATACCTTGACCCACCTCCCTGTGTCGTCAGTTACTGAACCCAGCAGGGTGAAATTGAACGCTCTGTTGAACAGTATCAGGACTCCCGCTTTCCGCTCAGAGGAGGACGATCCAATCACCTGACCAACCCACAATTTTTGCATCCTCCCAAAGTCCCTTGCCGATAAATGAGTTTCCTGAAGCAATGCTATGTCAGGTTTTAATTTTTTAAGGTGACGGAGGATCATCCACCTCTTCTGCGGAGAGCGGAGGCCCTTCACATTCCAGCTAACTATCTTCATACTTATAACAACCTACAAAGTTTGATCTTCCAATGACCAGGATAATGGCTGGATAGACATAATCCATTACCAAGAGATTCCAGAGATAAGCGTCAGCTGATGCACAAGAATAAACATGAACATGAACAGTATCGTGTACAATATCATAAACTACCCCCCTCCCCCCCCTGCCCCAGTTAGGAAAATCTCCTAAAACCAAACTTTCACTGCAATACATATACCCACTTAGTACCCTCCTTCCTTACTCCCTGACTTCTCTTTTTTCTGGGCTACAGTACTCACCCACCTGTCCCCCTTACTTTCTACAATACTGACCGCAGTAAATGCTAAAACATACAACTATGCAACCGCACGGGCAAAGTTATAAAGTTCACTTCTGTGTGCGACCCCGCGCCCACTGCGCGTATTAACCCGTGTCCACTTTAAATCACTGGTAGTAAATGGGCCACTGAGGACCCGCAAAAAAACTCAGTATAGCTACCAATAGTGTCCACGTTATCGTGACCATGAGTCCCTTCTTCTTGTAGAGCGAGGCCCTCTCTTATCAGCCAGGACCATCTCCCAATCTCGTCTCCGCCTATCCGTGGGGGGCGAGCGTCTCCACTGCGGGCTCCTTGCCGCCTCTCTGCTCCATTGCCGCTGTCTTGGCGACCTTCCTCTGTGTCGTGGTTCACCTTCCAGGTTGTTGTCTCGCAGGAACTCCGCCGCAGCCTTAGGATCTTGGTAAGTTTTAACCTCGCCCTCCGCAGTTGAGATTTTCAAAATCGCCGGATACAACAACTGGAATCGTATTTACTGCCTATACATCTCCGAGCAGACAGCACTGAATTCACGTCTCTTTTTTGCCACCATTGCAGAGTAGTCGGCGAACATTAGTAAGGTATGTCCTCTGACTTTCAGTGGACCTTTGCGGGCCCTAAAAGCCCTCAGAATGGCTTCTTTATCGTTATAATCTAGCAATCGCATAATGACTTGGCGCGGTCTAGATTGAAGGTTTTGCGATTTTGTGCCTGAGAGTCCATGGCAGGGCCTACTCTGTGAACCCTCTCCACTGTGTGTCTACCGTTCAGGTTCAAGGCTTGAGGTATCTCAACCTCGCAGATCTCTTTCAGAGCAGGCTGTTTAATGCTCTCTGGCAAGCCCTTTGATTCTTAAATTATTCCGCCTAGACCTATTCTCCAGGTCCTCTAGGCGATCTTTCAGCACAATGTTTTGCTTGAAAAGGTCCTGGGCATCATGGTTATATCTGGTTACATCGTCCTCCATTGCAGAAACCCTTTGCTCCAGTTCCTCTATGCTTGCCTCATGCCTTGCCACCGTATTATACAGCTCATGCAGGGATTGTGTGAGGGTCTTAGCAAGAGTCTCTTTGATGTCTGGGGCCAGGTACTTGGCCACTTCAATAGCCAGCGTTTTGTAGTCTATGCTACTTAGGTACCCAGCCAGCTTGCCGCTGCTATCCACCTCCTCTGCAGCCCCTTGATTGTTAATCGGGGATTCGGGGCGGGAGTCCGCCATCTTGCCTGGCACAGAACTTGTCGTCTGCCACTTCTCAGCAAATATCGGTCCATGGACCGTCGGCCGTCGCTCTGTGGGATCCCCCAGGTGACTTTCGGGGCCCCTTATTGTCGTCAGGATCGGAGTATAGATACAGATACAGGGATAGGCGCCGGAGCTCGCTCACTCCGCATCCTGCATCCCAGCGCCGGAACCGGAAGTCTAGAGTTCGTAATTTATTGGATTTCCACCAAACCAAATGCATGATCTTGAAGGCCAGGCAGAAATGCGGGATTTCCCAAAACATGCGCCAGTAGTGAGATAGTGGACTGTAAGGAAGACTTAAACCTGACCGACCTCCAGAGCAATAACGAGTAGTGGGATAGTAGAGAGTTGGGCCGGACATTAGACGGTAATGGACGGGTTGACCAAATCAAAGCCTTTCACAAATATGGGGCAAATAGGGTTTGCTCCAACACAATCCACAATGGTTGTTCCCTAGGGTTAAGATGTGTCAGAAACAATTGTGCTAGCCTAGCAGCTTTATAGTATTTGTGAAGATCAGTAACAGAAAGGCCTCCCTGGGATTTATGGCGACACATCGTGCGCATAGCTATACATGGGCGTTTATCCGCCCATATAAATTAAATATCAGTTTGCAGCTGTTTTAAATCTGAAGTGGGCACTGGCACAGGGAGGGTTGTAAACAAGTACAACAATCTAGGTAGGACCACCATCCTGATAATATGGATTCTACCCACCCAAGAAACTGGAAGGGAACGCCAGCCTCTAAGGTCCTCTCTAATTTTACGGTAGAGAGGGGGATAATTGGTTTTGTAGACCATGTCAATCCTGTTAGTTAACTTTATCCCCTATCTGGGAATATCCCTATGTTTAATTTGGAATGGGAACTTTTGTAGTAAAAGGGACCAGATCTTACAAGGGAGAAGTTCAGATTTAGAATGGTTGATGGAGAGTCCCGAGGTCTTTTTTAAACCTTCCAGAATCTCTCTAGTAGATTAATTACCCACAACAGTAGACGGCATATTTATGTTCACCATGGCATGCATAAATGCAACCCAGCCGGGCGGGTTTTTGTTTTTTGACAGTCTGTGGTTTTGAGTCGCATTGCACACAAGATCCATCATGTTAGAACCAGGAATAACATCACCCTTATAAATAAATTCACCTTTATCATTCCATGTTGTAACACTGGTATTCTGCTTCAACCTGCTTAACAAAAGTTCAGCATTTTTCTTAAAACGGGGGTTGACATGTGTTACAATTTCAAGGACAGAATCGTATTTATTAGCGGGTGTATTTGGCAGTTGTTGATGATCAGGATCAGATTGGTTAACAAGGTTTAAAGTCGCTAGCTCTTTAGTCTCCTGTTTGGCTAGAACCAAGTATCTTTGCATTATATCGGTGTATCTTTTAATTTTCACATCATCCGGCAATCCAGAGCTGTGTAAAATACCGTTAATTTCATCATCCAAGCGTTGTATCACGTTCTGCCTTACACCGGTCGGTGGTGTAAAGACCTGACTCATCCTCTTGAGCTCGTGTTTTGGAACCGAGTACATTTTCTCCGCATGATCCATTATTTGCTAAAAAGCAAACTCGTTATTAATGGAATTTCAAACCCCAATAGCGGTCCTATGAAACCACCTGTCTGATTCACTAAGCGCTTCTTTTTCATTATGGGGATTGTTTTATCACACATCCGCCTTATAGCCTTACGCCACTTCTTTAGTATCTTTTTCAGACGTTCTTTTAGCGTTTTTAAGAGAGCCGAATTACGGCGTAATCTCTCTAACATCTTGTCGTTGCTGTGTAAACGTCCTAGAATGCGCGTAACCTTCTAAATCTCACTTTTTTAAACTATTTCTCTTCTGGATATACACAGCCGGCAATGCTGGCGGTAAGAACCCCGACCTTAAACGAAGTTGCTCTGGTGTAGTAGCCCTTAAATCTACTAGCAGGTGGCCATAAGGATCCCGCATAGCGTCCTCAAAAGCATCCAAGAAGAAGTGTGTTTTCCCAGGATACATTTGTCTGGCTAATGTTAGAATTTGCAATTTATCACGCGGATTATTAAAGAGAACCATGTACTTGGTGTTTAAATTTATCGTTCTACTCTTTTTACCCTGACAAAATATGTTCTGCACCAGATACAATATACTTAGATTTCTATGATGCACGTACTTGGTGAATGCCTTTTCAAGCTCGCTGTTTTCACTAGCGGAATCCATAAGATCATCAACAATAGTCAAATTTACCTCGTCGGGCGGGAATAACTCATCATCTACAAACGTATGCGGCAGACCTTCAATAAACCTGATGTGTGGAAAGCATAGAGAAAGTTTGTCATAAAGTTTTTGCCAACAAGCATAAAACCAAACAATATTATCGGGCTTGTGTGATAAATGCGTGTCAGTATTTTCTAACAGTTTTCTTACAAAATAACTTTTTCCAGAGTTGGACAGTCCTGCTAAAATGCATGAAAAAGGGTGTTGTAGGCGTGTGTCCATTGTATTAAAAACCGATCGCTCTCATTGTAAAATCGCGTGATGGCGGCCTTTCAAAAACAGGATCCAGGACCTTCTAAAAAAGAGCAACTAATTCACCTGAAAAAAGAATGGTGTAACTGTGTCATACCGTTATTAGAACCCGAAAGGTAGCGTGGTAAAATAGTCTTGCAGACGCCTTTTTGTGTATACACACCTCTGCGTTTTGCGCAATGGTCTTGTCTCAATCTGCCACAACTGCTTATTTCTAACAAAACCTGGTTGCACCACAGATATAAATTTCTGACATTCAAGATCACTGTTTACCAGAGTGTACTCACCACATATTGTGCATGGTTTGTTTGTAAGAGAGAACAAGGAGGGAATACAAAATATATCACAAATACAAATAAAAAAGGGAAAAAAAAGGGGGAGAGGAATATAAAGTAAAGGCAAGAAAAAAAAAAAGCGAAGGAAAAGAGGGGGGAAAAAAAGGAAGAAAATGAAGGAAAGAAGGGGGGAGGAAAAAAGGAAAAAAAAGGAGCGGTTTGAAAAAGGAGGGGGAAGAGAAGGAGAAAGAAAAAAGGGGGGGGGGAAAGGAAAAAATAAATAAAAAATGGCCCCAAAAAATAGTAGGCGCTCGGTGGATCTCTCCGGCCAGAAACCGAATACTAAAACCTTTGAAGCGACAAAAATAGATAAATTCCTGAGGTCTCCAAGGGTGAATACAAGGGGGGGGACAAAAGGACATTGGTTCTTAAAAGAATGATAATTCTGGGGTGACGGAAATAGAACCACAAAAAACCTCTGGACACTTCCAGGAGGAAGAGGGAATGGAGGGAGAAGATATGCCCATGGTCAATTCCTCTCCGCTAAAAGAAATATTGTTGGCGGTAAAACAAAACGGGGACTTAATACAGGGCATTACCACTCAGCTTGGGTCCATCCAAGTTGATGTGGGATTGATTAGAGACGATATGTCAAAAATTCGAGACAGAGTCAAGAATGTGGAGAGCGCCATGGCTCTTATACAGAATGAATCCCAAAAAACAAACTCTGAAATCTCAGATCTGAAGACAGAATTTAATCTTCTGAAGAGAAAGGTGGTGGATCTTGAAGATAGATCGCGAAGATACAACGTGAGAATCCTGGGGGTCCCAGAGGGCGCCCAAGATAAGAATTCTATTCAATTTATACAGACGTTAAACCTGGAGAACTTTGGGAGGGATCCGTTTTCTCCACTATTTATGATAGAAAGAGTTCATCGGGTCCCAGGTGGCAAACCAATCCCTGGGAGACAACCTTGGACACTCCTTGTTAAATTATTGACTACTGGGGACAGAGATATGCTACTGAGAAGGGCAAGGGAATGCTCACCAGTTGTATATAACGGAAATAAACTGGCCCTTTTTCTTTATTTTTCAAAAGACATCCAAGAAAAGAGATGCTCATTTATTATGGTAAAAAAGAAGCTCAGAGAAAGGGATATCATCAATACTCCCTTATGTTCCCAGCAAAACTTCGGATTATTTTCAAGGATACAATCTTATTTTTTGATACTCCGGATAAAGCCGCGGATTGGCTTGAACGTAATGACATGTGACTCAGCTGTTCTCGGACTTGCGGGGAACAATAACTACTAGAGTTTTTTTTTATACCCGCAATATATATATATATATATATATATTTATTTTTTTTCCTCCATTATTTAGTCGGGAGATGCCAAGCCGGGGGGAGTATGGGAGGGATGGTCCCAGGAGAGAAATCTGCTACAATATGTGGTGGATTATTTGTATGGGGGGTGGGATTTGGGCTGTGATGCGTTTTTTTTTCTTTTCTTTTTTTTCTTTTTTCTTTTTCTCCTTCTTCCTTTTTTCTCTACCCCACCTAACCGCTTTTGATAATGTCTATTAGAATTCTCACTTGGAATGTACGTGGTTTGGGGGATAGAGGAAAGAGACAAGCGGTTTTTGATCTGACACGGATCCATCTCCCAGCAATAGTATGAAACAAGGTCAATCTCGGACCACTCGCCGTTACTCCTTGAACTTTGCTTGACTCAGGAGAGATACTGTGGCGAAACCAACCTCGCCACTGGGCTTTGGAGAGGACTGGCTGCTGGCCTCTTGCCCCAGGATTATGGGCCCTATCATCAGCCCATGCAAAACTTAAGCTCCATGGCAATTGAACTGTATGTGTGTGGTCTGAGCGCCATTCAATAATATGCGCTCAGACCTAAGCTATCTGGGGATATGTTGCATGTCTTTATTTTATGTAGTAAATGTAACCTTGTGTATTTTATTGTATTTTATGTCTTTTTGCAACCATGTGCTCAATGGAGTCTGCCTCTATCCCTGGATATAATTTGATTATTTTCCCATTGTCTCCAGGAAAGAGGGCTCTGTAAAACTGGTTTGAGCCAGATAGCCATGTGCCAGCCAGGGCCCAAAAGATATTTTACTAACTTTTGATCCCCTGGTCTGATTCAGGCCATTTTTTAATATGTTGTTCCCCTGAATGGATTGATTGCGAATATGTAATTTTTATGTGAATGTGATGTATGGTTTTAGAGTTATGACAGTTGGGTAGAAAGTATGTTTAACTGTATGTATAATTGAGTCTCCTCTCAGGATAAGGGGAGGGAATATGCTGGGTGTGTTTCTATTGTCCCATTGTGTGTTTAAAATGGTGATGTCTGTTCTGTTGTCCTCACATGTGTATTGGCGATCTCCTTTTGTCCTCAGAGATAATTGGATTGCTCTTCAGGTTGTCTGGACAGAGAGGAGGAAACCATGATGCATTGTGGGGATATGTTGTCCTATGTTACAGTCTTCATTCTGGTCCTCTGGGGGCGTGAACGATTGGTTGCTGTAGTTACATTGTACGTCTTGTAATATACTGATTGGTTGTATTTCAAACCCCTGTGGGCAGTACTATGTTTGTTTTTTGTGAATAAAAGAGGCTGTACTTCAAGTACAGTCAGACCACTGCTTGACCCTCAAAACGGAGCCTTGTCTCGTTATTGGGGGGATTCACTGTATGCTGTTAGAAGACCGATTGCCAGGATTGTATGCTTTTCCTGTTCGTCTGCTAGCAGCTATTCGTGAGGTTCCAGTTGAGTGCTACTTTGTATCCAGTTCGGGAGTTTGGTGTATCCTGCAGTAGCTGTGCCTCTCTCTCAGAAAGGGGCTTATCGCCTAAACGGATTTTAACCCCTTGTCTGCTGAAACGCTTCGTTACATTGGTGGCAAGCAGCGGGATCGTTCCTACAGCCAGAAGGACAGCTACAGGAGACACCATTTCTGTGGATTCTACAATTTAAGGACAACGCATGTCCCAGTACAGCGTCCCTGACAGCAGCAGGATGGAACCAGCAGTGTTATACGAGGAGGAGGACCTGGATGGCCGGGATGCATTAAGGAAAGGCATCTGGTACCAGGCCCTGGATAATCTACAATACCAGCGGGGTGAGAGTCTCCCCAGTGAAGAGCAGCGGTTGCAGAAGCAAGTGGCCCTGCGGATGCCCTTCCTGGGAGAGCAGCCCCTGGAGGAATGGGTGAAGGAACTAGAGCACCGGGTATGGCAGGAGCTATGGCTGGAGGATGCCTACCAGGCGCTTTGGTGGTATATGGCACAGTATATACCCTGGACAGCCGAACATGACAAGCCAGAGGGAGAGGAGTTTTATGGTCCTGGCTTGTTATGGGAGTCCTTTGCAGAGCCTGACTTCGGGAGCCCTGCACAGTCCAGACTTCAGGACATTTCATATGAGAGGGAGGCTAGGCATGAGTGGGATGACCCCCATGAGGTAGAGCAAGACCTGGCTCACCTAGCAACCCTGGAGTGGGAACTGGAGCAGGACTACCGAGATCTCTTCCACTCCATTGAGAAGGCTCAGCAGGACGGTAAGGTGACAGACCCAGATCCAGACCCATTCAGCTGGGCA
Source organism: Bufo bufo (assembly GCF_905171765.1). NCBI lineage: Eukaryota > Metazoa > Chordata > Amphibia > Anura > Bufonidae > Bufo > Bufo bufo. The sequence goes on along the minus strand of NC_053392.1, from coordinate 5,666,673 downwards.
GATATTGTAGAATGTTACTGGGAAGGACCCCAGGTGGCCTGTAGAGATGGGACCGAGGTCTCTCCGCCGGTCCTGCAGGGAATTGGGAGCCCAGTCTCCTTTCCCCAGCAGCAGGCGGAGTTACAGGGGGCAGAGACAGTCGGTCCTGTCCCCCAGCGGCAGAGGGTCCAGCAGGGAATAGAGAGCCCAGTCTCCTTTCCCCAGCAGCAGGACACTGTATTGGGAGCGGAGACGGTCGGTCGCCCTCCCCAGCGGCTAGAAGTATGTATGGGAGAGGAGCTCGTTACCCCCTCTCCCCAGCGGCAGCTTAACGCACCAGGGGGAGACAGTAAGCCCCACAACAGTACAGATGGGACCGTTGTCTCTGCACTTACAGCACAGGGGGTAGAGACAGTCGGTCTCCCCCTCCAACAACCAGGCTCCAACCAGGCTTCTTCCGTGGTAGCGCTGGCACCAGGGCAGAGTACCGCTGATACCTGCCCACAAAGCAACCCCCACTCTAAGCCAGGGAGCAACACAGAGACCAGGAGTACCAGCTTCCAACATAACCTTGGTGGACTCACTGGACAGAGACAGGCTACCAAATGCAACAGGTCCAGTATTGGGTTGAGGGTGGGCTGCCAGACTAACTCAGGTACCGACCGGCGTGAGGTCAGGTACCTGGTTAGTCTTCCCTGGGGGGGGGGGAGATGTGTGGCGAAACCAACCTCGCCACTGGGCTTTGGAGAGGACTGGCTGCTGGCCTCTTGCCCCAGGATTATGGGCCCTATCATCAGCCCATGCAAAACTTAAGCTCCATGGCAATTGAACTGTATGTGTGTGGTCTGAGCGCCATTCAATAATATGCGCTCAGACCTAAGCTATCTGGGGATATGTTGCATGTCTTTATTTTATGTAGTAAATGTAACCTTGTGTATTTTATTGTATTTTATGTCTTTTTGCAACCATGTGCTCAATGGAGTCTGCCTCTATCCCTGGATATAATTTGATTATTTTCCCATTGTCTCCAGGAAAGAGGGCTCTGTAAAACTGGTTTGAGCCAGATAGCCATGTGCCAGCCGGGGCCCAAAAGATATTTTACTAACTTTTGATCCCCTGGTCTGATTCAGGCCATTTTTTAATATGTTGTTCCCCTGAATGGATTGATTGCGAATATGTAATTTTTATGTGAATGTGATGTATGGTTTTAGAGTTATGAAAGTTGGGTAGAAAGTATGTTTAACTGTATGTATAATTGAGTCTCCTCTCAGGATAAGGGGAGGGAATATGCTGGGTGTGTTTCTATTGTCCCATTGTGTGTTTAAAATGGTGATGTCTGTTCTGTTGTCCTCACATGTGTATTGGCGATCTCCTTTTGTCCTCAGAGATAATTGGATTGCTCTTCAGGTTGTCTGGACAGAGAGGAGGAAACCATGATGCATTGTGGGGATATGTTGTCCTATGTTACAGTCTTCATTCTGGTCCTCTGGGGGCGTGAACGATTGGTTGCTGTAGTTACATTGTACGTCTTGTAATATACTGATTGGTTGTATTTCAAACCCCTGTGGGCAGTACTATGTTTGTTTTTTGTGAATAAAAGAGGCTGTACTTCAAGTACAGTCAGACCACTGCTTGACCCTCAAAACGGAGCCTTGTCTCGTTATTGGGGGGATTCACTGTATGCTGTTAGAAGACCGATTGCCAGGATTGTATGCTTTTCCTGTTCGTCTGCTAGCAGCTATTCGTGAGGTTCCAGTTTGGAGTGCTACTTTGTATCCAGTTCGGGAGTTGGTGTTCTGCAGTAGCTGTGCCTGTCTCTCAGAAAGGGGCACATCGCCTAAACGGATTTTAACCCCTTGTCTGCTGAAACAGTCCGTTACAGATACATACAGATTCAAGTGGTATGGGACACTTTTAAGGCCTATATGAGGGGAATGATTGTCAGTAACATTGCAAACCTCAGAAAGAAGTACGGGAAAAAACTGAAAAACCTAGAAGAACTAGCATCTCTGGCGACACAATCCTTCTATACAAATAAGACGGAGGAGAATAGGGAAAGTATGCAAAGGACCACACAGGCATACTCTAACTTCTTGCTGGACAAGGCCCAACAAAGTTTATTTTTTAAAGGGCAAAAATATTTTACAGAGTCAGGGCGACCTGGTAAACTTCTGTCCAGAGTGATCTCGAGTCAAGAATCTAAAAAATATATAGATAATGTCCGATTGGCCAATGGTAGGACGGTTAGTGGACAGGGTCCTGTAGAGAAAGCCTTTGTGGACCACTTCCTAGATCTTTATAAAGCCGAATCCAAGAATACAGATAAAATGATGGATTCTTATCTTGATGGCATTGTTTTTCCAACTATTACTGGGGCTCAAAAGAAAGCACTTGAGGTAGAGTTTTCAATTCAGGAACTTGAGGGGGCTATTAAATTATGCTCGGCCAATTCCACCCCCGGTTCAGATGGACTCCCATACGAATTCTATAGTAAATACAAGGAGTTTATTCTCCCTAGACTATTGGGGGTCTTTGCTGAATCGGTGGAGGATGGGAAACTGCCGGATTCAATGATGGAAACCGTAATAACATTAATTCCAAAAAAAGGCAAGGATCCTGCAGATCTGGAATCATACAGACCAATCTCACTGCTTAATGCAGATGTAAAGCTCCTTGCAAGGAATTTGGCCACAAGGCTCTCTAGGGTTATCTCCTCCATTGTCCATCCAGATCAGAATGGCTTTATTCAAAACAAGGGCACGCATCACAATCTGCATCGGCTCCTTGCCAACATACAGGCCCCTGGGGGGACCGCTCGCTCCATTCTGTCACTGGATGCCTCTAAGGCCTTTGACAGGGTGGAGTGGCGCTTCCTCTGGAGGGTTTTGACAAGGATGGGCTTTGGGGAAAGATTTATAGGCATCCTTAAATTATTGTATAGATCTCCCACGGCAAAATTGAGTCTTAATGGGATACTGACTACTAGTTTTGATTTAAATAGAGGTACGCGGCAGGGCTGCCCACTATCCCCATTGTTGTTCGATATTTACATTGAACCCCTAGCTTTGGCCATCAGGCAGGATGATCAGGTTAAAGGATTTGGAACACTAGGAGTGCAAGACAGTATCTCTTTATATGCGGATGATGTTCTTTTTTTTATAGACCACACGGAAACAACTCTTCCTAGAATTATTCAAATGGTTAAATCATTTGGTGAGGTGTCCGGTCTTCTTATAAACTGGAGATAAGATAGTTGGGCCCATACTCACCAATACACCCCAGATTACATACACTAGGGCCTCAATGTCCCCAAGGGCCAATTCAGAAGATTAAAACGAAATTGCACACAAGATCAACAGTTTATGATACAATAGAGGCAGAAACTTTGAAACAACAATTTATTGATAGACAGTACCCAGCCCATTATTTGGAAAAGTCACTGGAAGAGGTCAAAATGTTGGATAGAACAGATTTCTTTGCCCCTAAACAAAAACAGGTGAATGATGAGAAAATGAGAATGATCTTACCATTTCATGCCCAGTATAGGAGTATGGAGAGAATTATTGCGAAGTATTGGCACCATTTACTTGGAGATAAGATAGTTGGGCCCATACTCACCAATACACCCCAGATTACATACACTAGGGCCTCGAACTTGGGATTGAAGGTAGTGCCATCTATAAAGAATAAAGAACACAATACACAGAAACAAAATTGGCTATCCTTTAAAGGATTCCATAGATGCGGGCGTTGCTCCAATTGTAGAATCACCACATTCCCTAAAAAGATCTTGAAAGCAATTTCAACTCAAAATTCATTTTTCTTGGACATCAAAGAGGGTTTAACATGTGATTCCACTAACGTGATTTATCTGATAGAATGCCCATGCCATAAACAGTACATAGGACGAACAAAACGTACCCTAAAAAAGAGGATATCAGAACACGTAAACAACATAAAAAAGGGATATGAATTGCATTCTCTATCCAAACATTACAGGGATTATCATAGGAGTGACCCATCTAGTTTGATATATATGGCTATAGAGAAAGTTGAACAACCATGGAGAGGTGGGAATCACATTCTCCGTATGTCTAGAAATGAATCGAAGAGGATCTTTGAGTTCGACTCCCTTATCCCAAGGGGTCTGAACGCAGATTTAGAACTCTTCGCATTCCTATAGAGGGTCGTTGGTCTGCCTTGAATGGGACATCTGGTGTCAGGCTGTGTTATCAGCACCCAGATCTCTCCTTCTAGGCAGGCCCGCGTCCCTATAACAACACACAGCATATTCAAGGTCAATTATAAATATGAATACTACGGTTGGACTTTATCATGATGTGCAATATAGGGAATGCTTCCCTACATCCTTACCATCACCCTCAACTCATATTGAGTGTTCTTAGTAAAAAACGCACTAAAAACGCACCAAAACCGCAGGTGCGTTTTTTGAAAATTTTGGAATATCGGGAGTTTTTAATATAATATTATTAATATTTATTATTTTAATTGAATGTATCAATATTGAATATTTTTTCTATATATAAATACTGTATGCACAAATTTGATGTTTCTGATAAGAAAAGCCTGACAAACATATGAAATCATTGATTTAAAAATAATATCATTGATCTACAATTCGGTGCAAACCCATTGAAGACGCATCAAAATCGCAGGTGCGCTTATGCGTTTTCTATATATGTCATATTTAATAAATTTATGCATTTTAAATGTTTTGTGTAATTGTAATATTATCCATATAGCATTATATTTTGAAAGGATGCACTGAGAATATATATACAATATTGAAATCGTTGTCTCTTTTATGAAAGTATATATATCTAAATGATCATGAATGAACCATTAGTAAAAATCCACATCCTGGTCTTCCAAGTCCCCCACTGTCCCAGCATGCACTTCATCAATTAAAGATGATATAAAAAGGACATTCTAATCCCACTGTCTGTACCACTGAGGAAGGGACTTTATCCCGAAACGCGTATGGTCGGCAGACAGTGTGGGACGATATAAGGAAGATACTTATAACTACAAGTGAACGCTGTACTTATTTGAAAACCCCGCCTGGAACAGGAAGTCACCTGACCTACCCGGCTAAACCACGTGGGACGCCACGGCCAGGTCCTGGAAGGTCAGAGTAGATTGTAATATCCAGCAATACGGGGAAGTGCCGATAGGCGAGTTCGCCTCCAAAGGTCTTTGCAGCTCACAGCCAAGCAGCCGCACGGCCAACAGGAGTGATCCTTGCAGCTCACAGCCATACATCCGCACGGCCAACAGGAGTGGTAAAGTACACCTACAATTAATTTAAAGTGCTTTAAACCAACACGAACTGTTATTGGCTCTACCTGGTGATCACCATATGACCTATTACGAACTTTGCAACAATATGGACATTAGAGACTGAATATAGAACTCAATATAGTGGTCCCAATAGGCTATATGTGCAATTTTTAGAGTTTTTATTTCAAGTATTTTATCTGTCATTTTATTTATCTTATACAACATGTTGTGAGTCATTAAATAATACTTTTTGAATATTGTCTTTTGTCTTGCCTATATTGATGCCGGATATTGAGTGACGCCAAACCCTCGTTTTTCCAATTTGTACTCTCAACAGCAACAGGGAGTGCTGTGTGGCAGTGCATCTATTCCATCGTATTATCAGTGAGTGAGCCACCAAACCTTGACCTACTTCTTATAAACTGGTCTAAGACCAGTTTGATGCCAATAGACCCGTTACCACAGAAAGAGGTTCTTGTCACTTAGTTGGACATTGTTGACACTTTTCAATACTTGGGCTTGATCATATCACCCAGGGTTGAAAATTTTGTACAACTTAATTTGATCCCCCTAATAACAAAAACTAGAGCAAAAATAGGGATCTGGCTGAGACTTTCCCTATCCAGAGCTGATCGAGTTTCATTGGTTAAAATGGTGATACTACCACAATTTCTGTATGTGCTCAGGAATACACCTACCTGGATAGAAGACAAATATTTTAAACTCATGGAAAGAATAATTAATGATTTAGTGTGGGGAAGAAAATGAGTTCGAATAAAACTGGAACATCTATATAAACCACTGGAGTGTGAGGGTCTAAACCTCCCCTATCTTAAAGGGTATTTTATTGCTGCCCAACTATTGATGTGTTATGAATCAAAAAATAGTGCACTTCTAGAGAGGTTAGTAGGGAATCATCATAATAATATATTTACCCTTCTGGAATCCGGGCTACTGAGGAGCCAAGAGCGGGGTTACAGAGAGACTATAAAACTACTCCTGAAAGTGTGGGCTACTACTAGAACATGGTTGAAGGTAAAGGGTTCATTCACATTCACGCCTCTCTGGCATAATGTACACTTACAGATGTTAGATGGTATTGCAGCAGACACTTTTTGGCAAAAGAATAGAATTTTGTATGTTTCACAAGTAGTTAAGGATAGAGAGATGAAGTCATTTACAGAGTTATCACATAACGTAGAAAACCTTTCATGGTTTAGGTATTTTCAGTTGCGTTCAGCATTATTTAGTCTGAACGATAAACTGGTGTTGGATATAGATAGTTCATCTTTTTTGAATGATTGGATAGGGAGGACACCTTCAAGAATGAAGATTTCAAATATATATATAAACTACTACTTAAGGCACGGTTTTGTGATACACAGTCACCAGGACAAAGAGCCTGGGAGTTGGATTGTCCGAATATACAATTGGAAGGATGGGGGAATATCTTTGCTCATTTAGGTTCACTATCCCAGAACTTTAACCATGTTCTAGTACATTTTAATATCTGTCACAGACTATATGTCACCCCTACATGGTTGAATAGATGTGGGCTAAGAGATACATCTAAGTGCCCTAGATGTGACACCTCAGGTGCGGACTATCTCCATATGATCTGGACCTGCCCAGAACTTATAAAATACTGGAAGAGCATTAACAACTTCATCACAGGTATGGGGAGGGGGGTTGGTGCAGGGAATTGGGATAAGGGGAAAATATATTGAAGTTGGGGAGTATTTACTTAATCCTTTTGTTTATTGTAATTTGTTTTGATATATTAATAAAGATAATTAAAAAAAAAGATCACTGTTTAGGAGGTAATCCAGAAATAAATCCTTTAGGCTGTCAAAATTAATATCCCTAGCATTAGCAACGTTTAGTGTGATCCCCTTAACCTTTAAAACCGTCTTACCTGTATTCCGTTTGTACCCGTACGATTTTGGACCCGTAGATACAAATTCTGTGATGTATGTGTTATCTGGTATTTCGCTGGTTAGCTCGCCCAAATAATCGCCTAAAGGGGGAAGCCAGTCACCTTCACGATGAACAAAAATGACAGAATCCGTGTCGTGATAAAGACACCTTTCCTGCAGTCTGTCCAGAAGGGAGTAGAGTTCTAGTCTGGCGTAGGCTGTTGTAAAACATGCTATAAAAATGTTTGTGTTTTTGTTGATTGTGTGGTGGTTTTTTGCATATTTCCAATTGATCGATGCGGTTTCATCATCAAAAAATGTAACTCAGAAACCTCGTAGTATGGGAGAAAGACATAGCGAAAGAGCTCATCAGGGTTATTCACGATGGTGGTACAGGTAAATTAGATCGCTGCGCAAACTTTCCCCATAACGAATTTAAGAAAAGTTTAGAGATCTGTCTTTTTGCCGGGTTCACAGCGATATTTGCAGGGTCTAATTGTACACCTTCTTTTTCAAGAAATGCGTCGATGTATTCTTTTTGCTTACCAGAATCTGTACACCAGCGCGGATAGCCCGATGCCTCCTGCTTGTCCCTGAGATGAAGCTCGATGTAAGGTGCAAACAGTTCGTCCGTCGTGTTGGGAAAATGCCACACCTCATAGACCTCTGCGGTCCTGTACCCCTTTTCCAAGGCTAGCTCTAACTAAATTGTACACCATGTACCTGTCAGAGAACGTTGTTCATCGCTATGCGTACAAACACCCGTCAAGGAGTTTGCGGCGCATGTGTTGCACAGGGGGAACATTAATTTATTGTTAATTTTCACCGGTAGGACCGGAAAAAACAAGTCTCTCGGCGGATAAACCGTAACCCTGGCAATGCCAAAGTAATTTTTTATGTAGCCAAAATTGTCATAAATGATGTTGGGGTGTCCTACCGGATATGTTTTTGTTTTGTTGACAAAGGGATACAGACTCGTGAAATCGTAGTAGTGTATCGCCTCCCCTTCAGCCTGTTTGTGATAGAGCTTTATGGCGTCAGTCCTACCGCCATAAAGAGCATCACGAGGATCTAGCGGTGTTGGGAACCGCATGTTAAGGAGGTATGCTTGAAGTTTAGAATCTTTCTCTACCATTTCACGCCACTTATGTTCCCACAGCACACGTACTACATAGCCACAGGTCTGTAGAAAACGTTTTTTAATGTAGAATGTGTGGTACAACTGTCCATAGCTGGTGTTTGTAACACTATTGGTGTCATTTTCGTTATAGCAGACGGGGCATCCGTGGTAAAAGCACCCCTGAAATTCATACGCTATGTGCACCCCATTAACGCTGGCATACCCATCTAGAAAATATCTGCCTACTTGTTTTTCACCTCCTCTCAAAGCATGCTGAATGTCAACGTTTTCAGTGTGTGCAACATACATGAGCCACTGAATGGCTGGTGATGAGTAACGCTTTTTAGTTTTGTGGTAGTTGTCGGCTAGTAAAATGGCGATGGTATTTTTGGGGAGGAACTTAAACCTGTACATAGCCATACATACAGATGCCAGGGTGATAAGCTGAAAAGGATCGATGCACTGGGTAGTTACAACATCTCTCTTTTGGCATTCACAGTATTTTGTAATCTTTTTTAGTCATCTCCATCACACACTCTCTGTAATGCTCACATGCTTGTCTCAAAACATTGACGTCCTGCATACAGTATGATTTTAACTCGGACTTAAAATCAAAAGTAGTGCGTTTCTGCGTCTCATACCACTCCAAGAAATCCTTTTTATCACTAGGCATCATATATTCAACCCCGTAATACTCAACAGACGGTAAGGGTCCCACATAGTTTTGATTTTCCTCAGTGTTGAAGAAATGTGGAAAATGACCCTTTGAACCCGAGAATCCTAACGCGTCTGGTAAGCGACTTAATCTCATTGGTAGGAAGTTAAGGGAATCTATGAACCTTAATTTTAATTCAGGCAGCGTCACACACAACAGTCGCCCGCCTTGAGTAATCATTTTTATGCGCAGCTTTTCCTTAATCCACTCCTTAACAATAAAGTACCCGTCGTACCTGCCGGCATTATGCGCTATCAAGGTGTACCCTGCAAATTTACCACTGGTAAAGAAGCTAACAAACTCCTGCATACAAGTTTTACCCACAAACTCCCAGGAATTAGAGCCGTACAATGACGTGGCATAAATGTAATTGGGCACGTGCGTCCCCGTCTCCTGCATGCATTCAAAGTCATAGAAAACATATAGATCCGACTCTTTCTTTACTTTGTATGGTTGCATATAGCAAAGATGATCATCGAATTTATACATGAGACCCCCACAAATGCTGCATCGCAAACCGATACACTTGTGCTCTTCCTCTCTATTGTACACAAAACGACAACAGTGATCACAAAACGTTTTAAACCTACTAAACTCAAGCGTATCTCTGGCGAAAAGATTGTGGCGGTCTAAACACGCGATCGAACGACAAAAAGTACGACAAGTGGGACATCGCGGTTGTTGGTCAACACACTCAACACAATCATCTCTTTGACAAGCCCTACAGAAATATTGACACGAGTGGTTGTCTTTGTGGTGATACACTGAACTACACTTTTCACAGAAGTATGCCTCACCGATAAACCCCTTCACATTTTTGATACCATAGTAATGACCGTCATGATGCAGAATATACACCGTTTTTTGCGTAGACTTTTTCCCAGTTTCAAAATAGCGCCAATCACTACTACTGTGGTACAAGTCCTTAATGACAATGTCAAGGTGGTTCTCAAAAGCATCTATACCGCTGAAACTGACCAACTCATTATCAGGGATACCCAAATCAGCGTGTATCTGTCTAGCCTGTGTCAATAAACTAGCGTCGTCGTCAGCGCCATCACCTATCAGAGCGCATAAGCTGGCCGCAAGACACAAATTAGAGTCGGTATTATTAAAGTCATACAACCACCGCTTTTTCTGCTGAATAATCTTACTGTATACTATGGATTTCAAACGCCGTTTCACCCCACCACGTCGATTTCTGATAACAACAACCACAAGTTTGAGCTGTTGTGAAGAAAGGATTTCAGCGTTACTCTGGAGCGCAGCCGCAACTGCATTGAGAAACGTCTCTGCATTAAAGACCTCTCTCAACTGCTTTGTAGAATAAACGGTGTCTAAGGCGTGACCACCTTCAAGTCTTAACTGAACAAAATCACCAGGGTTAATATCTCTGAGGACTCTGTCCAGTAAAGACTAGATGGCAGCATGCACAGCCTCCAGACCACCTACAAACGAATGTATACGATCTAAATTCTTAAACCTAAAGTGATCGATATACTCAACACCGTTAAAGCCTGTTAGACGTCTCTCGTTGTGAAACTGATGGTCTAGTATCACAGGGATGTCTACCGGCTGAAGAACGTTGTCTGGTAATCGTGATATTGGGTCTGTTGCAGGGTGTACAGATCTGTCTGGTGGCGCCCTCTGTGTACGGGGTTGTGTGGAACATGAGGCAGTATCGACGGCTTCTAGAGGAGCGTCATAACCGCGCGAACCAACCTCGTGTGTGTGTACTCTGTCATTCAAACCAGCACCACTAGGTCCTTCTAAGGGATTGTCATAGTGGCCTTCGTGTTGTTGCGTTGTTGATTGTTGCGCAGTGTCTGGCGCTTTTGCTCTGTTAACCCTTCTGCGCTTCCTGATTGCTAAAGATCTCTTAGAGACCGACAACATTTTCAAAGCCCTTTTTACAGACTTTGGCCTTTTAAAAAGGGTCTCTTTACGTTTAGACATTTCATTCAAACCACCACCGACCATATGTAGTCATAATGCACTACCAGGTCTTGCCGGCGCAGGCTGGAATGGAAACGGCATCTCTGGGGTTCTCAGGAACGGACTCTCAGGCCTTCTCAGAGATGTCTCGAACAGAGAAGCGATATTCTGGCTCAACTCAGACATTTGATTAATTTTATTCATATCTGGTCTGGATAAAATTTATTCTGAGTGGGTATTTACAATATAACTCAATTGGTTGCGCAAATTGGTTAAGTAGAGACATACACCAGACAGTTCGCTTAATGCGTACAGCACCTCTCGCGGCCACTGTCCGTGGCTATGAGATGGTGACCACTCACTACATGGTGTAGTTGTTGTGTGTGAATGAGTGTTTGGCAAAAGTTGATTGTGGCAGACCCGATTACAGTCTGAATTTATGACTTGTTGCTTACCAATGCTGTCTCCATCGACTATGCTTTCGTCCACTTCAGGTATCGTAGCTAGCGTAGTATGGTTAAAATCTGTGTTTTGCTCGTGGAACAATTCTTGTGCAACGAGGGGCTCCTCCACTGTACTAAGCGTAATACGTCGCTTGTGGCGTGTAGCTGTACGTGTAGCGTTCTTTTTGCCTGCGCCGCATACTCTTGATAAAGGTGTAGATTCGTCGTGATGGCGAGAAGGCGACGATGCTGGGAGGTTCTTTTTCATTGGCGTGTCCTTGTATGGATGTGTCAACGGGTGACGGTGTGGCGGTGATTTACCTTTTCCTGTTATCACACCTAAAAGAGAGAGTCAGACTTTGCACAGGTTAATTATATATACTTACACGACAGGTTTGATGTGCTAGGACCCAGCGCTTCACAATTGTACGCTGCTGGTTTAATGTAACGGACCGTTTCCGCAGACAAGGGGTTAAAATCCGTTTAGGCGATAAGCCCCTTTCTGAGAGACAGGCACAGCTACTGCAGAACACCAACTCCCGAACTGGATACAAAGTAGCACTCCAAACTGGAACCTCACGAATAGCTGCTAGCAGACGAACAGGAAAAGCATACAATCCTGGCAATCGGTCTTCTAACAGCATACAGGGAATCCCCCCAATAACGAGACAAGGCTCCGTTTTGAGGGTCAAGCAGTGGTCTGACTGTACTTGAAGTACTGCCTCTTTTATTCACAAAAAACAAACATAGTACTGCCCACAGGGGTTTGAAATACAACCAATCAGTAATTAACAACACATACAATGTAACTACAGCAACCAATCGTTCACGCCCCCAGAGGACCAGAATGAAGACTGGGACATAGGACAACATATCCCCACAATGCATCATGGTTTCCTCCTCTCTGTCCAGACAACCTGAAGAGCAATCCAATTATCTCTGAGGACAAAGGGAGATCGCCAATACACATGTGCAGACAACAGAACAGACATCACCCTTTAAACACACAATGGGACAATGGCACAATAGAAACACACCCAGCATATTCCCTCCCCTTATCCTGAGAGGAGACTCAATTATACATACAGTTAAACATACTTTCTACCCAACTTTCATAACTCTAAAACCATACATCACATTCACATAAAAATTACATATTCGCAATCAATCCATTCAGGGGAACAACATATTAAAAAATGGCATGAATCAGACCAGGGGTACAAAAGTTAGTATATGGCCCATAATCCAGGGGCAAGAGGCCAGCAGCCAGTCCTCTCCAAAGCCCAGTGGCGAGGTCGGTTTCGCCACACATCTCCCCCCCCCCCCCAGGGAAGACTAACCAGATACCTGACCTCACGCCGGTCGGTACCTGAGTTAGTCTGGCAGCCCACCCACAACCAAATACTGGACCTGTTGACTTTAGTAGCCTGTCTCTGTCCAGTGAGTCCACCAAGGTTATGTTGGAAGCTGGTACTCCCGGTCTCTGTGTTGCTCCCTGGCTTGGAGTGGAGGTTGCTTTGTGGGCAGGTATCAGCGGTACTCTGCCCTGGTGCCAGCGCTACCACGGAAGAAGCCTGGTTGGAGCCTGGTTGTTGGAGGGGGAGACCGACTGTCTCTACCCCCTGTGCTGTAAGTGCAGAGACCACGGTCCCATCTGCACTGTTGTGGGGCTTACTGTCTCCCCCTGGTGCGTTAAGCTGCCGCTGGGGAGAGGGGGGTAACAAGCTCCTCTCCCATACATACTTCCAGCCGCTGGGGAGGGCGACCGACCGTCTCCGCTCCCAATACAGTGTCCTGCTGCTGGGGAAAGGAGACTGGGCTCTCTATTCCCAAAAAATCATGCTGCTGCTGGGGGACAGGACCGACTGTCTCTGCTCCCAATACAGTGTCCTGCTGCTGGGGAAAGGAGACTGGGCTCTCTATTCCCAAAAAGTCATGCTGCTGCTGGGGGGCAGGAACAACTACCTCTGCCCCCTGTAACTCAGCCTGCCGCTGGAGAGGGAGGACGCTGCTCTCCTCTCCCTGCATTTCACACTGCCTTCCCGGCATATCACTCTGCTGCTGGGGGGCAGGAACAACTACCTCTGCCCCCTGTAACTCAGCCTACTGCTGGAGAGGGAGGACGCTGCTCTCCTCTCCCTGCACTTCACACTGCCGCTGGGGAATGGAGACTGGGCTCCCAATTCCCTGCAGGACCGGTGGAGAGACCTCGGTCCCATCTCTACCGGCCACCTGGGGTCCTTCCCAGTAACACTCTACAATATCTGCCCAGCTGAATGGGTCTGGATCTGGGTCTGTCACCTTACCGTCCTGCTGAGCCTTCTCAATGGAGTGGAAGAGATCTCGGTAGTCCTGCTCCAGTTCCCACTCCAGGGTTGCTAGGTGAGCCAGGTCTTGCTCTACCTCATGGGGGTCATCCCACTCATGCCTAGCCTCCCTCTCATAAAAAATGTCCTGAAGTCTGGACTGTGCAGGGCTCCCGAAGTCAGGCTCTGCAAAGGACTCCCATAACAAGCCAGGACCATAAAACTCCTCTCCCTCTGGCTTGTCATGTTCGGCTGTCCAGGGTATATACTGTGCCATATACAACCAAAGCGCCTGGTAGGCATCCTCCAGCCATAGCTCCTGCCATACCCGGTGCTCTAGTTCCTTCACCCATTCCTCCAGAGGCTGCTCTCCCAGGAAGGGCATCCGCAGGGCCACTTGCTTCTGCAACCGCTGCTCTTCACTGGGGAGACTCTCACCCCGCTGGTATTGTAGATTATCCAGGGCCTGGTACCAGATGCCTTTCCTTAATGCATCCCGGCCATCCAGGTCCTCCTCCTCGTATAACACTGCTGGTTCCATCCTGGTGCTTTTAGGGTCGCTGTACTGAGACATGCGTTGTCCTTAAATTGTAGAATCCACAGAAATGGTGTCTCCCGTAGCTGTCCTTCTGGCTGTAGGAACGATCCCACTGCTGCCACCAATGTAACGGACCGTTTCAGCAGACAAGGGGTTAAAATCCGTTTAGGCGATAAGCCCCTTTCTGAGAGACAGGCACAGCTACTGCAGGATACACCAAACTCCCGAACTGGATACAAAGTAGCACTCCAAACTGGAACCTCACGAATAGCTGCTAGCAGACGAACAGGAAAAGCATACAATCCTGGCAATCGGTCTTCTAACAGCATACAGGGAATCCCCCCAATAACGAGACAAGGCTCCGTTTTGAGGGTCAAGCAGTGGTCTGACTGTACTTGAAGTACAGCCTCTTTTATTCACAAAAAACAAACATAGTACTGCCCACAGGGGTTTGAAATACAACCAATCAGTAATTAACAACACATACAATGTAACTACAGCAACCAATCGTTCACGCCCCCAGAGGACCAGAATGAAGACTGGGACATAGGACAACATATCCCCACAATGCATCATGGTTTCCTCCTCTCTGTCCAGACAACCTGAAGAGCAATCCAATTATCTCTGAGGACAAAGGGAGATCGCCAATACACATGTGAGGACAACAGAACAGACATCACCCTTTAAACACACAATGGGACAATGGCACAATAGAAACACACCCAGCATATTCCCTCCCCTTATCCTGAGAGGAGACTCAATTATACATACAGTTAAACATACTTTCTACCCAACTTTCATAACTCTAAAACCATACATCACATTCACATAAAAATTACATATTCGCAATCAATCCATTCAGGGGAACAACATATTAAAAAATGGCATGAATCAGACCAGGGGTTCAAAAGTTAGTATATGGCCCATAATCCAGGGGCAAGAGGCCAGCAGCCAGTCCTCTCCAAAACCCAGTGGCGAGGTCGGTTTCGCCACAGTTGGGGTGTATGTTCTCTTTAAAACTGTTCTTTCTTGATTTAGTAAATTTCCACTCTGCCAACACAATTCGAAATGTGTAAATATATATATTAAACTTATTTTACTATCACACACATTTTATTTTAATTTTAAACTACAATATGAGCTAGTACCTTTTTTTGCTGTCGTCTTTTTCCGTGCCTCCTGAGAATAACAGGCGTTCAGCGCTACCGGCGGCACGTCTACACTAGATAAATCACCCTCTGTATAAAAGCGGCAAACAATGTTAGATTTTTGCATGTGTTTTGTTAGATGCTTATGTATATTTATGAAAATTACTTACGGTTGAGGAACGGTTCCAAAATAGCATTGGCGATACTGGTCTGACCCTGCGGTACGCCGCAATGATCCGTCGCTAGATGTTCTTCATCAAGGGGGATTTCAAAAGCCTCAACTTAAAAAGAATACAGATTACCAGCCGTGTATAGTGGGCGTGTGGTGCATGTGTGTGTGTGTGTGTGTGTGTGTAAAAGCATAAACTGTAAATAAACTCTATTTACCTAGTTGAGAATCCGTCATTCCAGGAAGCAAATCTTCAAAACCACAGTGATTCAGTTGCGACATCTAAATATAGAATAACAACGCTAAATGCTATGTTTCTAAACATTTCTAGTACCGAAAAAAGACAGCTATGGCTTATACTATACAAATCTCGCTCTACTCAAAAAAAGTGAGTAAGCTGTATAGTATTGGGACACAGACCGTCTCGCAAAATATAAATAACAAGATAATAAAATACGCTTTTACAAATTTGAAATAAACACGCATAAGGAGTCTTCACGGATCTCGATGCAATCATGACGACGCAGCAGTCTGAAAAATATTTGCAAAAGACCTATTTTAATCCTAAAGCACCCGGATCTTTTGGTGGCTTGGAGAGTTTATACAGATCTGTTAAAAAACACCTTATAAAGAGAGCGACTATAGCCGCGTGGTTAAACAACCAAGACGCGTACACGCTGCATAAACCCGTAAGAATTTTTTTGTGAGAAATAAGGTCATAGTGTCGTCCATCGACGCGCAATGGCAAAGCGACCTGTGTGATATGTCAAGCTACGCCAAAGAAAATGACGGCATAAAATATATTTTAACTGTGATTGACGTATTATCAAAATATGTGTGGTGTGTTCCCCTGAAAGATAAGACAGGCTCCTCTGTAGCGAAAGCCTTTGAATTGATTTTCAAGAATGATCACCGTGTACCTAAAAAGCTACAGACGGAACGGGGTCGGGAATTTATGAACAGTGCTCTGAAGCGTCTTTGTAAGGAGCGCAATATCCAGCATTTCTTTACTACAAACACAATAAAAGGCGCTTTTGTGGAACGATTTAACAGAACGTTAAAAACAAAAATGTGGAAATTTTTAATAGATGCAATACATTTTGATAAATAGATGTTCTAAATAATTTTTTATACAGCTATAATCATACATGCCACAATACAATCCTGTGCAGACCTGTTGACGTAACATGCATGAGTCTTAAACCAGCGAGACCTACTTTAAAAATTGGTGACCATTCTCAGAATTAGTCAGTATAAAGGGACTTTCGCTAAAGGGTATGAACAGTCTCACACGGAGGAAATGTTCATCGTCTCGGGCGTTAACACAAGATTTCAAAAACCTATGTATAGACTCGTTGATTTGGGTAATGATCTAATAGCAGGTTAGTTTTACAAAGAAGAGTTACAGAAAGTCCCAGCAGTTGCTGAACGTGTGTACAGTATAGAAAAGATACTGCGAAAAAGACACGTGAGGGGTGAAACTCATTTTTTCGTAAAGTGGCGTACTTAACCCTGCAAAATTCAATAGCTGGATCAGTGAAGCGCAACTGACTTCTCTATAAGCCATGGAATCTGGGTCCTTTTATATAACGGAGCCTTGTAACGCGTCTTCCAAAATTTACACAGAAAATTCAATAGCTGTTTATACAACAAAAGTCGCAAAACCCGTTCATTTGTCGGGTCCTTATGCTGTCGCTATGACCGAAATCCAGTATCCGTATAGCTGGTATACCGTCGGATCGCTAGAAGGTACCTTCTTCTTTAGGAAAAAAGGTGTAACGTTAAACTGAATACTGCATCAAATCTGTTTTTTATTCTACCATAGCGGATGTTATAAAATCTATTAATGAGGTTCTTGAAAACTTAAAAATTTTGAGCGAGCCCTTTAGATTGAAATGTGTTCCCATAAAGATCTGTTTATACACCGGAATCACAGACACACATTTTTATGCCTGGTGAAAAGCTTGGGCCTATTTTAGGAATACACAGCTATGTTGAAGACTCTATCGAAAACAATCAGATCAGGAGGAGCGGCATGTATGCAGACATATATTCTGGTTTTATACGCTATTTGTTTATTCAGACATTGTTCAGCATTCGCTCGTTGGAAATTCGAACGCTCAACTTATAAAAACTGTTGAAATTACCGGTAGAAATGAGATTGTCACCCTAAAGTATATGCGACCCGACTATATCCTGGTCTCCAAACATAATTTCAATACAATTTCAATAGCCATCCCAACGGACCAATCTCAACCTGTTAAATTCAGGTTCGGTAAAACCATCAAGAGATTACATTTCAGACCAGGCAAGGAGGTGACACGCTAAAAATGCTGTCCCAGAGACTGTACGCGATCCCGGTGTGTATGCCCGGTACTACGTTAATCAGGCAGGTTTCGGGTTAGAGGGATTCCGTGGTGATGAATACATGTACGGATCTGGCCTTGCTGGCTTGTCTAGAGTACTTTTTAGAAGAGCAGTCCCTCTTTTCAGGAAGGGTATTGAGCTTGTGAAACCGCATGTAAAATCTGCAGCCAGAAATATCACTAAATATACCGTCACGAGTATATCAACCGCTGCGATGGATAAATTAATCCAACCCCCAGCAGATCAGAAAGGCTCAGGCCTTGTTTATGTTGTGAAAAAAACAGCTAAAAGATAATCACACTCGGGTTCATCGTTTCCTCCTGGGCTCAAGAATAAAACACCGCCACGTAAAAGACGGAGACGCCAGAAAGTTGTTAGACGATCTGGAGACGACATCTTTTAGTGAAATTCCATGGCCTTCATACACGAAGGTTCTGTGGAATGTACCAAATCGGAGCTAGATATTTTTGATTTACCCCCAACGCAGACGAGTATTGAAAACTCGCTCTTTGTAGAAGTCCAGCCCATAGCCGCCTTGGCCGACAAAGTCCCTTTGGAGTTCTTCATTTCAGTGGCAAATATTATTACGAACTGAAAACACACTCTTGTATATCAATTGTCGTATTGTGAAGTTGGATAATTCCGCTATTCCCGCGGATGCCTGTGTTGGTTTGATTGATTATCCAATCGCCACGCTTTTTTGTCAGATGGACTTGACACTCGGCGACAGACTTATTTCACGCTCAGATAATTTGTATAGTTACAGAGCGTACATAGAGACTATTTTAAATTACAGTCCACAAGCGTTGTCGTCGCAGTTTACGGTTGGCCTGTTCTGTAAAGACACAGCAGGTCATCATCAAGAACGCTTGGCGGTAACAATTTGGGTTTCAACAAAAAAGGTTAGGGCCACAGCCCGGTCTAGGCCTGTGGAGCTTTTCGGGTTAGGGTTTTTGGTGATATATTTAATCAACCGAAACTCATACTGAACGAACTGGACCTGAAAATTAAACTGACCAGAAATAAAGATGCTTTCTGCCTGATGTCTGCAGATGCAGAGCAGTTTAAAGTACAAATCTTACAAGCAGCTCTGTATGTAAAGAGAGTACAGGTATCCCCAGCTGTCAGAATAGGCCACAGGCAGGCCCTTCTATCAGCTACCGCGAAATACTCCATTGATAGAGCCTGTCTCAAGGTGTACAGCATACCGGCTGGTACGAGAATTAAGAATCGGGAGAATCTGTTTCTGGGGCAGCTTCCTAACACAGTAATAGAAGGTTTTGTTGAAAATGAAGCCTTTAGCGCATCATACAATCGTAATCCGCTATGCTTCCACCACTATGATGTGAATCAGGCATCACTGCACCTGGACAGCCAACAGATATCCGCAAGGCCATTTCAACCGAATTTTGAGACTCACTCGGCTCTCATGGAGTACACGTCGCTTCTCCATATATCGGGAAAACAGAGAAGTGATAGTGGATTAGCTCATTAAACCTGGGAATCCTAGAGCGGAGGTGCGCTTTGCACAGTAATTATGATAGTTTACTCTATAAATACAAATATAGTGGAAATTAATAATAGAAGGGAGATAGTGTGTGACTTTTAACTAAGCATCCCTGCAGCTTTGAGGAATGAATAATCTACAGTTTACGATTCTGGCTAAATCTGATCCGTATATGAGCCACCTATTCGTGATCACAGATGATTCCCGTAAACAGGGCAGTCATTGGGTGTTAATTATACTGTATGATAAGGACTCTATATTCTTTGACTCTTATGGGCTATCACCGACTTTTGAAATGTACCCTCGTAGCTTTATTCAATTTATAAAAAGGAATTGTGGGCGATATATCTATCAAAATAACCAGTTACAAGACATGAACAGTCGTGTTTGCGGTGAATCTTTTTTTTATATCATCTGGCGCGTGGCGTCTCTAAGAGTGTTTTATATTTCTTTAATAAAAAATTCGATCATAATGATAAAATAGTTGAAATATTTATAAAAAATAAGTTAAGAGTCGACCTATGCATTTCTTTACCATGGTGTGTTTATCACCAGGTTTGCACTGCGTATTGTTAAGTTTGTTTATCTGCCCAATAAGGCTGTTGAAACCATTATCTGTGTGGGAATGTAAAAGTCTGTTAGAGATTAGTCATACTGATCCCAGAAAAAGGTCTGTTTATACACTCCGCATCTACCATAATAATATCAAATACATGAGACCCCCAGGCCCTGAGCGGAGGACGCTATCTACCATAATAATATCAAATACATGAGACCCCCAGGCCCTGAGCGGAGGACGCTATCTACCATAATAATATAATGTGACATGTCCAGGCACGTATCTACCATAATAATATCAAATACATGAGACCCCTGCCCTGAGCGGAGGACGCTATCTACCATAATAATATCATGTGACATGTCCAGGCACGTATCTACCATAATAATATCAAATACATGAGACCCCCAGGCCCTGAGCGGAGGACGCTATCTACCATAATAATATCAAATACATGAGACCCCTGCCCTGAGCGGAGGACGCTATCTACCATAATAATATAATGTGACATGTCCAGGCACGTATCTACCATAATAATATCAAATACATGAGACCCCTGCCCTGAGAGGAGCTCGCTATCTACCATAATAATATAATGTGACATGTCCAGGCACGCATTATTCAGAATTGGGAGGGAGGAGGCGAATGGGAGGGAGGAGGCGAATGGGCGGGTGGAGGCAAAGGGGTGGGGGCGTGGGGCCTGTTAAGAGGACGAAAGGGGCGTGTTGACGAGAGGGGTTTTGGTAGACAATGAAAAGGGGCATGGTACCTGTCACTTTTTGACGAATAATATAGAAGCTTCACTACTAACTGGTTTGCACCGACTAGCAATTAGATGGATGCGATGGTTGGAACCAAGTTTAACGACGAAGAGGAAGATCTCCTGGTGACTGTAAGTGATCTTACATTAAAGTCGTGTATCTGGTTACATTTCACCTGCAGGTCTGAACAATCGCTCTATATGCAGAAATAGTGTTATAAAAAAACCGCCAGTGCGACCTTCAGCGAATCAACTGTTTCTTAAGTGCACAAAACGTCACATTTTATAAGGTCTCACTAGATATTATTGATTCCTGTGACATCACAGCCACTATGTTAGTAGCATCTGTATGGACAGCAGAGAAATAGATTTAACATGCACATTGCACATCCATTGTCATGCCGCACACTATATACCACACACACACACACACTATATACCACACACACACACACTATATACCACACACACACTATATACCGCACACACACACTATATTCCGCGCACACACACTATAAACCACACATACACACTATATACCGCACACACACACTATATACCGCACACACACACTATATGGCCATTATAAAAAAAATGGTCAGACATGAAGAGAAGACACCCGCGGTTTATAAAAAGAATCCGGGAAGAAAAAGGCCCAGGTAGATGCGTAAATAACTTTTGTATGTTTTGCCAACACTCTGTAATGTATACAGTGCTAAGCAAAAGTATTCACCCCCCTTGACTTTGTTCTTTTTTTTGTCGCCTCACCCCCTGGGATTAACATGGATTGTTTGAGGATTTCCGTCATGTAATTTGTAGAACATGCCGACAACTTAGACCTTCTTTTAAATTGGTGAATTGTAAAGCAAACAACTAATAAGACAAAATAACAGAAAAGGTCAATGTGCAGAACTCTTCACCCCCCTAAAGTCAGTACTTTGTAGAGACACCTTTTGCGTCAATCACAGCTTCAAGTCGCTTTGGTTAAGTCTCTATGAGCTTCCCACTGTCACGAGGGTGTCAAGAGCCACGTCTGACTCCGTTATACCCGGGGTCAGGAAGTCGCAGCGGGTGGCTGCACGCTCTATGTCTAAAGACAGTGCTGTTTCTTAATGGTAGCTTTCTGGGTTTGCCTTGCAATCCTTTTTGGGTCACTCAGGGATCCGTAGCTTCTCCTCCTCAGCTGTTTCTTGTCCAGCAATCCCAACCTCCTTATATTCCCATCTCTCACTTCTCTGGTTGCCAGATATAGAGCTTCCTGCCTGGACTTCTATACTGACCCACTGGAGCTGTGTAACTGTGTTCTATGGTTGTTGTTCCAGAACGTTACTCTCCGGATCCCTGTTGGGCTTTTGTTGTCTGCTGTGGTCGCCCACCTGGGATTATATGTTTTGTCTGTGTTGTCTGTCCTCTCCTTGGTGTTTTCCTTTTAGTGTCAGTGGTGCGGACTAGTGATCCCACCGCCCCGTTCACTACGTAGGGCTCATCTTAGGGAAAGCCAGGGTTTAGGCACGTGATCGGCGTACGGGTGAGGAACCCGTCTAGGGACATCAGGGCAGTCAGGTGCCAGCACCTTTCCCTCTCCCTTGGACAGGGCCTTCCCATTTCCCTCCCTTTGCGTGATGCCGGTCATTACACCCACATCTTACCACAGGCGTTTTTGCCCATTCCTCCTTGCAATACTGATTCTGCTCCTTCAGGTTGGATGTTTGCGCTTGTGAACAGCAATCTTTACGTCTGACCACAGATCTTCTATTGGATTGAGATCTGGGCTGTGACTCGGCCATTCCAACACATTTACGTTTACCCTTAAACCACTCAAGTGTTGCTTTAGCCGTGTGTTTGGGGTCATTGTCCGGCTGGAAGGAGAACCTCCATCCTAGCCTCAGATCACGCACAGAGTGGGGCAGGTTTTGCTCAATAATATCCCTGTCCATGTTTCCCTCAACTCTGACCAGTTTCCCAGTCCCGACTGCTGAAAAACATCCCCACAACATTGAAGGCCAAATTGGCCAAAATGCAAAAGGAGCAGCGCAACGATATGTGGGCCATTCAGGAGCGCATGAAGGCCATGGAGGAGAGGCAACACCAGGCCATGAAGGGGGTGCAGGAGATGATCATGCTTTTGGAAAGGTTGCCATAATTTCAAAAAAAATTTCTAATAAGTTATATAAATCGTTTATACAGTCTATTTAGTTTTTTGTAATATTGCTCGGTTTTAGTGTAATAGCTCAGAATAAATCAGCCAGAACTGACAGCAGCCGGTAAATACATGTCAAATACATATAGGGTCCATTCACACGTCTGTAAAATGTGTCCGCATCCGTTCCACAATTGAGAGGAACGTTTACAGACCCATTGATTTTCAATTCCAGTTAGAAAAATTAGGCATTTACAGGATACAGAAGTAAGTGTAGACCATTACAGGCCCCAAAAATTGGCCGACAGGCGTTCACCTGACAGCAAATACATTTGTATTCTGTGGCTGGTGGTACATTAGGCATTTACAGGATACAGAAGTAAGTGTCGGCTTTTACAGGCCCCAAAAATTAGCCGACAGGCGTTCACCTGACAGCAAAGCATTTTTTATTCTGTGGCTGGTGGTACATTAGGCATTCACAGGATAAATATCGGCCATTACAGGTCCCAAAAATTAGGCATTATTAGGCCTTTTATGCCGCTGTATTTACAGAAGACAGAGACCATAAATTGTTATGGGTGGTGGCAGATATTTGTGGGCTGTCATGAGGAATTTGAATCAAACATGGTCTACTGGTCACATGTGTTGCATTCCTACGAGATCCATGCCTCATTCATTTTTAGAAATGTGAGGTAGTAAACACTGTCGTGAGCTAGGCGAGTGCGCTTATCGGTCACGATCCCCCTGCTGCGCTGAACGTCCTTTCGGACAGGACACTTGACGAGGGGCAAGCCAACAGTTCCATTGCAAATTGTGCAAGCTCTGGCTAGAGGTCAAGACGGCCCACCCAGTAGTCCAGGGGTTCCTCGCTTCTCAGAGCGTCCAAATCGGCCGTTAACCCGATGTAGTCGGTCACCTGCCGGTCTAGGAGTTCCCTGAGGCTGGATCCGGAGGACAGCTGTCGATGGGTCGGCTGAAAGAATGATCTCATATCAGAAGTGACCAACACATCTTCAAACCACCCTCTTCTTGCAGGCGCTGTTGGATTGGTACCCGCAACAGTTTCTCTGTGAGTGGAAATTCCTCTGCCAGCGCCTGCAAAAGCAGAATGCAGCATCTCTCTAAGCAAGGCCTGGAAGTGCTGCATTCTGACAGCCCTCTGTGATGGTGGTAACATTTCCACCATTTTTTGTTTGTCCAGGGGGTCTAAGTATGTTGCCACCCAGTACTGGTCCTTGCCCTTTATGCTTTTTATACCGGGGTCCCTCTTAAAACACCGGAGCATGAAGTCCCCCATTTGCACTAAACTGGAAGCAGTGTAGTGGCCTGGCTCCTGCTCATCATACAGGATAAAGTCGTCCTCGTTCTCCTCCCCCCATCCACGGACAACACCAGGGATCCCAGAAAGGTTTAAGCCTGCTCTTCTTGCTCCTCCTCCTCCCCGGCACCATCCTCATCTGACTCCTCTTCAGACTCCTGTTGTTGACTTGTCTCAGATGGAGTAGACCCCCTGGGAATTCATTCAGCATTGCGACTTTCTCATCTTCCTGCTCCTGCTGCTCGACGGCTTGATCAATGACACGACGCAATGCACGCTCCAGAAAGAAGGCGTAAGGTACGATGTCACTGATGGCGCCCTGGCTGCGACTGACCAGTTTGGTGATCTCATCAAATGGCCGCAGAAGTCTGCATGTGTCACGCATGAGCAGCCACTGGCGTGGTGAAAAAAAAACAAGCTCCCCAGAACCTGTCCTGCCGCAGAGTTCGTACAGGTAGTCGTTAACTGCAGGTTTCTGCTGGAGCAGACTATCGAGCATATACAACGTTGAGTTCCATCGCGTTTGGCAGTCACAAATAAGACGTCTGACAGGCAGGTGGTGTCGCCGCTGAATGTCAGCAAGGCGAGCCATGGCCATGTAAGATCTTCTGAAATGGCCCGAGATTTTCCTGGCCTGCCGAGAAACGTCCCGGACCCCAGCGTATTTGACAACGAATCGCTGCATGACCAAGTTCAGGACGTGTGCCATGCACGGCACGGTGTGTCATTTTGCCCTGTTTCAGTGCGCTCAGCAGATTGGCACCGTTGTCGCACACCACTTTACCAACTGTCAAATTGAGCGGGGTTAGCCACTGATCGGCCTGTGACCGCAAAGCTGAAAGCAGTGCAGGACCGGTGTGGCTCTTGGCTTCCAGGCACAACAGCCGCAACACAGCATGGGAACGTCTCACCTGGCAGGTCGAATAGGTTCTGGGGTTCTTGGGCGGCGCAGCGGAAGAGACGGTAGCAGCGGAAAAGGAGGAGTCAGCCGAGGAGGAGAGGGAGGATGGAGTAGGAGGAGGAGAAGTAGAGGCAGGCCTGCATGCAATCTATGGCGGTAAATCCAAATCTACACGGGTGCCATGGGTTACATGCTTGTCGGCCGTCAAAAGGTTCACCCAGTGGGCATTAAAAGTTATATACCTTTCCTGCCCGTGTTTGCTAGACCACGTGTCTGTGGTCAGATGTATCTTGGCACAGACACTGTGTGCCAGAGATACATTCACTTGCCGCTGAACGTGGCCATATAGCTCTGGCATGCCCTTCTGCGAGAAATATTTCCTTCCTGGGACCTTCCATTTTGGTGTTCCAATGGCCACAAATTTTCGAAAGGCCTCCGAGTCCACAAGTTTATATGGCAGTAGATGGCGGGCTATCAGTTCCGACAAGCCAGCGGTCAACTGTTGGGCAAGAGGGTTATCCGGTGTCATCATTTTTTTACGCGCGAACATTTGGGCCACGGAAGCCTGCCTTTTTCCTGACAAATGTGGGGACGGCATGATAAATGGTGGAGTTGAGGAAAATTGGGAGGAGAGAGGAGAAGAGGCTGAACGGTGAGAGCCTGGAGTGTGGCTTTGTGGGTTCTGATGGCGTTGCTCCCACTGGGCTCCGTGACAGGAGGCCAGGTGCCTTCTTAAGGCGCACGTCCCTAGGTGAGTGTTGGGCTTACCGCAACTTATGCGTTGACTGCAAAGGCTGCAGATGGCAACACAATTGTCAGCAGCTGACACATCAAAAAAAGCCCACACTGCGGAGCCATGTGCCGGCGTCCTGGGAGCGCCAGATGTGACCGTACATGGTGGATGGCTCGTTCCTGATACATTAGCAGTCTGGTTTGTCCCTCCTGTGCAATGTAAGTTCGGCCTGCTTCTCCTCCCTATCTGCTGGTCCATCTCTCCCTCTGTACTCCCCTCCTCTTCCTCTCTTGTGGGCACCCACGTTACGTCCATAGACACGTCATCATCGACGTCACCTTCCCCACCACTAACATTAGAGATCTCAGAGTAGCCAGCAACAGCTGGGACCAACCTCCTTGGGCTGATCTGGGTACTGTCATCAGACTGCTGAGTGGCGGCTGTTGCTACCTCCTCTTCCTGATCCGATGCAAAGAATGGCTGCGCATTGGAAATGTCTTGTGATGGATCGGAAAATAATTCCTCTGACTCGAGCGGAGGGGATATGGTGGTGGTGGTGTCTTTGGGGGAGCACACAGCAGAGAGTGAAGAGGGTGCAGATACAGAGGATTAGGAGGGTGCAGAATCGGAAGGCTGAGTGAGCCACTCAACCAAGTCTGGTGCGTCCTTTGACGTAATTGAACTCACCTTCTGCTACTTCCCACTTTGGCTTCGGCCTGGTGCTCCTGCCTGACCCCTACCACCCCTGCGGAAGGGCCTGCCTCTACCTCTGCCTGTCATTTTTTAAATAACCCGGTGACAAAAGTCTCTAGAGAAGCGCAGTGTATGTGGAAGAAGGTATCTCACACCCCGCTTCAATATGTCGTTTTGGGTGGGACACTGGTCTATCACACCAGTTATAAAAAAAAGAATTCCGTTAAATTTACTCTCTGTGTGTAGCAGAGGTAACGCAGTGAAAGGGGCTAAATTTCTGCAGCACACAAATACACAATTTGAGTAGTATATTTTTAGATAACACCCCTCTTCAATATGTGGTTTTGGGGGCCACTGGTCTATCACACCAGTTCTAATACTTTTTTCTAATTGCGTTTGTCACTCTTTGTAGTTGTAGTGTCGCTGCAGAACCGCTCACCAGTCACAATGCTGCACTATACAAATCCACTATAATATGCTTTCTATATTAGAAAGTATATTATAAGTGTATTACACCCCTATATACTGCACACCAATCAATAGCACACCTATAACAGTCCTTAAAAGGACTTTTGTGGCCCTATTAGCTAGCAATTTGTGTCACTAACAGCCTGTCCTGCTCCACACAGCAACCTCTCCCTACACTGACAAAACACTGAATGTAAAATGGCGGCAGATCAGGTTTATTTATAGGGGGTATGTCCATGTGCTGAAATGTCTCGATTGGCTATCCTGTACCACCTGATGGATGTGTCATGGGTCAAAGTCCTTCACAATGTAAAAGAATATGGCGGTTGAGAATACAGCCATATGTTCACCTGTTCGGCGAACAGCGAACGAGCAAAGTTCTCCATGAACCGCAAGGCCATCTCTGGAGGAGACTTACCGACTTCAGAGAGAGGAGTGGACCACCACTAATGTCTGAGCTGTGAGAGCAGAGAAGAGCACTGCCCTCAACAGAGAGATGGAGGAGGAGACCACCGACTGCAGAGAGAGGAGCGGACCTCCACTAGTGTCTGAGCTGTGAGAGCGGAGAAGAGCACTGCCCCCAACAGAGAGATGGAGGAGGAGACCACCAACTGCAGAGAGAGGAGCGGACCATCACTAATGGCCGAGCTGTGAGAGCGGAGAAGAGCACTATCCCCAACAGAGAGATGGAGGAGGAGACCACCGACAGCAGAGAGAGGGGACCTCCACTAATGTCTGAGCTGTGAGAGCAGAGAAAAGCACTGTCCCCAACAGAGAGATGGAGACCACCGACTGCAGAGAGAGGAGCAGACCTCCACTAATGGCCGAGCTGTGAGAGCGGAGAAGAGCACTGCCCCAAACAGAGACATGGAGGAGGAGACCACCGACTGCAGAGAGAGGAGCGGACCTCTACTAATGTCTGAGCTGTGAGAGCGGAGAGAGCACTGCCCCCAACAGAGAGATGGAGGAGGAGACCACCGACTGCAGACAGAGGAGCGGACCTCCACTAATGGCCGAGCTGTGAGAGCGGAGAAGAGCACTGTCCCCAACAGAGAGATGGAGGAGGAGACCCACCGACTGCAGAGAGGAGCGGCCCTCCACTAATGGCCGAGCTATGAGAGCGGAGAAGAGCAGTGCCCCCAACAGAAAGATGGAGGAGGAGACCGACTGCAGAGAGAGGAGCGGACCTCCACTAATGGCCGAGCTGTGAGAGCGGAGAAGAGCATCATCCCCAATAGAGAGATGGAGGAGGAGACCACCGACTGCAGAGAGAGGAGCGGACCTCCACTAATGGCCGAGCTGTGAGAGCGGAGAAGGGCACTACCCCAAACAGAGAGATGGAGGAGGAGACCACCGACTGCAGAGAGAGGAGCGGACCTACACTAATGGCCGAGCTGTGAGAGCGGAGAAGAGTACTGCCCCCAACAGAGAGATGGAGGAGGAGACCACCGACTGCAAAAAGGAGCGGACCTCCACTAATGGTCGAGCTGTAAGAGCGGAGAAGAGCACTGCCCCCAACAGAGAGATGGAGGAGGAGACCACCGACTGCAGAGAGGAGCGGACCTCCACTAATGTCCAAGCTGTGAGAGCGGAGAAGAGCACTGCCCCCAACAGAGAGATGGAGGAGGAGACCACCGACTGCATAGAGGAGTGGACCTCCACTAATGGCCGAGCTGTGAGAGCGGAGAAGTGCACTGCCCCCAACAGAGAGATGGAGGAGGAGACCACCGACTGCAGAGAGGAGCAGACCTCCACTAATGGCCGAGCTGTGAGAGCGGAGAAGAGCACTGCCCCCAACAGAGAGATGGAGGAGGAGACCACCGACTGCAGACAGAGAAGCGGACCTCCACTAATGGCCGAGCTGTCAGAGCGGAGAAGAGCATTGTGGCGAAACCAACCTCGCCACGGTGTTTTGGAGGGGGCTGTTTGCCAGCCTCCTGCCCCAGGATTATGGCCCATACTAACTTTGAAGGAGAAGACAGACCGGCCGCACAGCTTAAATCTTGGAACTGTTTTGGGCAAGAAAGCCATGCTTGCGGCCGGCCAAATGTGACTTCCATGGAATTCGGGAACCCCTGCTCGGATCTGGGTGATTTTTGGATATGTTGTTTACCCAGATCAGAGCTATCCATGGATGTATACATTATGGGGATGTGTGGGGTTTTGAGGTGTTTTCTGTGTGTTGGGAAAAATGTGTGTTTTCTGTCTGGTAGTGATTAAGTTAGTCCATTATGTTTGGTAATTGTATTTTGTGGATTGCGTCTCAGACAATGCCAGTGTGTTAGTTAATTGCGTCTCAGACAATGCTCATTGTATTTTGTTGATTGCATTACAGACAGAGGGAAGGGGATTTTGTGTACAATTGCTGGGAGGGTTTCAATACTGTAAATGCATGTGATTGGCTAAAATATAAACTGTCACAGTCTTTTACAAGGGCCCCAGGGGGAGTGTCCCTTGCTAGGAGACTTGCATAAAAGGCTGAAAAATAACCCATTAAAGAGTTCCTGCTTTGCCCCTTTATGAAGTCTTGGCTCATGTTTGGGGGATGGGATAACTACACTCTTGGGGATGGCTATATCATAATACTCCCCTGAGTATAAGCTCTTGTAAGAGCTTGTTCCTGGCTCCTGTCTCTGCATTTAGGAGAGGTTCACCCACTGGAGCCTTGTCGTAGGTCCAGGGTGGGTAGGAGACGGCGAGACCTCCACCAAGCTTCGGCGGTTCGTGGGGTCTGCAGTGCTGACGGTGTCAAGTGGAGTGCTTGGAGTCCTCTGGAAGCACCAGGAGCATCTATCAACGGAGGTACCCGGTCGGGGTGCTAGGCGTTCCGTTACATTGGTGGCAAGCAGTGGGATGGCGTCCTAGTGTGAGGAGAAGCAGCTCGGAGACACCGTTCGTGGATTTACAAAATTGAGGGCAACGCTAGTATCCATACAGCGCCCCTGGCTACAGCAATATGGATGCCGTTGGTTCCTACACAGCATTCCATGAGGAAGATCACCCGGATTACAGGAATGCCGAGCGGAAAGGCGTATGGCACCAGGCCCTGGAGGACATGCAGCGTCGGAGGGGTGAGATTCTTCCCAGTGAGGAGCAGAGATTACGAATGCGATTGGCGCTGCGACTACCTCTACTGGGAGAGCAACCATTGACAGAGTGGGTGTCAGAGCTTGAGACACTGGTATGGCAGTAAACCTGGCTGGATGACGCTTATTAAGCACTATGGTGGGACACAGTACGACAGTCTCCATGGATGGAGGAGTACGCCAAGCCCGAAGGTGAGGAATATAATTGCCCTGGGTTATTGTGGGAGTCTTTTGAAGACATTGACTTTAGGAGCACAGAAGAATCTAGATTTTCGGACATTACTGACTACAGGGGGGACTTGCACAATTGGCCTACAACTAGTGGGGTGAGGGCAGATCTGACATTTCTGGTCCAAAGGGAGTGGGAGCTGGAGCAAGATTATCAACAGTTGTTTTGCTCCATTCAAGCCCAGCGCAAGATACAAGACAGTTGGCTACCAAGCCCAGACCTGCAGCCCTTCCCCTGGCAAGTCACAGCTGAGGTATCCGCTACTTCCTCACCAACTGTGGAGGTAGGGGACTTCATAGACTGGTACTGGGAGGAACCCCAATTGGCAGGTGGAGATGGGACCGTAGTCACTCCACCGGCCCAACAGGGTGGCTGGGGATGCGGCCCAGATCCCCAACTGCCACTGGGAGTCCAGGGGGAGGAAATGGTCGGTCCCTCACCCCTGCAACAACCAGCATCACGGGTAGTGGAGACAGTCGGTCTCACTCCCCAGTGGCAGTGTACTTAGGGGTGCTGTCCCACAGGGGGACAGCACCCCTAACTCCGATGGTGCAGATGGGACTGCAGTCTCTGCACCAGGCCTACCTGGATGCTGGACAGCTGGTACGGCTCCCCCACCAACCCTGCAGGAATGCCAGGAGAAGGAGGTAAACGATCCCTCCTCTCCACAGCTGATCCGCAACAAGGTCCTGGGGGCAGGATTCCCTGACCCCATCCCAGCGGAAGAGCTGGCATCTGGGCAGAGCGCAGTCGGCCTCTGCCCTCCCCTATCCTCTTCTCCAGAGCCGGACTTCCCACAGGCTACCCCAGCGGAAGAGCTGGCATCTGGGCAGAGCGCAGTCGGCCTCTTCCCTCCCCTATCCTCTTCTCCAGAGCCGGACTTCCCACAGGCTACCCCAGCGGAAGAGCTGGCATCTGGGCAGAGGGCAGTCGGCCTCTGCCCTCCCCTATCCTCTTGTCCAGAGGCTGACTCCCCACTGGCTACCCCAGTGGAAGAGCTGGCATCTGGGCAGAGCGCAGTCGGCCTCTGCCCACCAAGTACCTACAGCTCCAAGCTAGAGAACCACAAGGAAGCAAGGAGTAGCAGATGCCCACTCAACAGTTGGGGACATACAGAACAGAGTCAGGCCCCAAAATTCAACAGGTCCAGTATTGGGTTGTGGGTGGACAGCCAGACTAACTCAGGTACTGACCAGCGTGAGGTCAGGTATCTGGTTAGTCTTCCCTGGGAGGGGGAGATGTGTGGCGAAACCAACCTCGCCACGGTGTTTTGGAGGGGGCTGTTTGCCAGCCTCCTGCCCCAGGATTATGGCCCATACTAACTGTAGCAAACTCACCTTTTTGCCAGAGTTTGCCATGAGCTTTTGGAGGGGGCTGCGTGCCCGCCTCTTGCCCCAGGATTATGGGCCCTCTCATCAGCCAGGCCTCATTTGTTCACAAAGGACTTGGACTAACTTGAACTCTCACCCACATGAATTAGACCAGGGTTCAAGTTAGTCCATTACGTTTGGTAATTGTATTTTGTGGATTGCATCTCAGACAATACTCATTGTGTTAGTTAATTGCGTCTCAGACAATGCTCATTGTATTTTGTTTATTGCGTTACAGACAGAGGGAAGGGGATTTTGTGTACAATTGCTGGGAAGGTTGAATACTGTAACTACATGTGATTGGCTGTTTTTACAAAACCCTGTGGGTGGTAACATTGTTGGAAGATGTGTATAAATCAATGCTTGTGTTAAAATAAAGGGAGTTCCTGTTTTAACCCTCAAGGTGAAGTGGTGGGACACAGTACGACAGTCTCCATGGATGGAGGAGTACGCCAAGCCCAAAGGTGAGGAATATAATTGCCCTGGGTTATTGTGGGAGTCTTTTGAAGACATTGACTTTAGGAGCACAGAAGAATCTAGATTTTCGGACATTACTGACTACAGGGGGGACTTGCACAATTGGCCTACAACTAGTGGGGTGAGGGCAGATCTGACATTTCTGGTCCAAAGGGAGTGGGAGCAAGATTATCAACAGTTGTTTTGCTCCATTCAAGCCCAGCGCAAGATACAAGACAGTTGGCTACCAAGCCCAGACCTGCAGCCCTTCCCCTGGCAAGTCACAGCTGAGGTATCCCCTACTTCCTCACCAACTGTGGAGGTAGGGGACTTCATAGACTGGTACTGGGAGGAACTTTTGGAGGGGGCTGCGTGCCCGCCTCTTGCCCCAGGATTATGGGCCCTCTCATCAGCCAGGCCTCATTTGTTCACAAAGGACTTGGACTAACTTGAACTCTCACCCACACGAATTAGACCAGGGTTCAAGTTAGTCCATTACGTTTGGTAATTGTATTTTGTGGATTGCCTCTCAGACAATACTCATTGTGTTAGTTAATTGCGTCTCAGACAATGCTCATTGTATTTTGTTTATTGCGTTACAGACAGAGGGAAGGGGATTTTGTGTACAATTGCTGGGAAGGTTGAATACTGTAACTACATGTGATTGGCTGTTTTTACAAAACCCTGTGGGTGGTAACATTGTTGGAAGATGTGTATAAATCAATGCTTGTGTTAAAATAAAGGGAGTTCCTGTTTTAACCCTCAAAGTGAAGTGGTGGGACACAGTACGACAGTCTCCATGGATGGAGGAGTACGCCAAGCCCGAAGGTGAGGAATATAATTGCCCTGGGTTATTGTGGGAGTCTTTTGAAGACATTGACTTTAGGAGCACAGAAGATTCTAGATTTTCCGTTACAAGCACTGCCCCTAACAGAGAGATGGAGGAGGAGACCACCGACTGCAGTGAGGAGCGGACCTCCACTAATGGCCGAGATGTGAGAGCAGAGAAGAGCACTGCCCCAACAGAGAGATGGAGGAGGAGACCACTGACTGCAGAGAGACGCGGACCTCCACTAATGGCCGAGCTGTGAGAGCGGAGAAGAGCACTGCCCCCAACAGAGAGATGGAGGAGGAGACCACCGACTGCAGA
The DNA here is from genome assembly GCF_905171765.1 of Bufo bufo. Classification (NCBI taxonomy): domain Eukaryota; kingdom Metazoa; phylum Chordata; class Amphibia; order Anura; family Bufonidae; genus Bufo; species Bufo bufo. The sequence continues at coordinate 5,633,366 of NC_053392.1, read as the reverse complement.
GAGGAGCGGACCTCCACTAATAGGCGAGCTGTGATAGCGGAGAAGAGCACTGCCCCTAACAGAGATATGGAGGAGGAGACCACCGACTGCAGAGAGGAGCGGACCTCCACTAATGGCCGAGCTGTGAGAGCAGAGAAGAGCACTGCCCCCAACAGAGAGATGGAGGAGGAGACCACCGACTGCAGAGAGAGGAGCGGACCTCCACTAATGGCCGAGCTGTGAGAGCGGAGAAGAGCACTGCCCCCAACAGAGAGATGGAGAAGGAGACCACCGACTGCAGAGAGAGGAGCAGACCTCCACTAATGGCCGAGCTGTGAGAGCGGAGATGAGCAGTGCCCCCAACAGAGAGATGGAGGAGGAGACCACCAACTGCAGAGAGGAGCGGACCTCCACTAATGGCCGAGATGTGAGAGCAGAGAAGAGCACTGCCCCCAACAGAGAGATGGAGGAGGAGACCACCGACTGCAGAGAGGAGCGTACCTCCACTAATGGCTGAGCTGTGAGAGCGGAGAAGAGCACTGCCCCCAACAGAGAGATGGAGGAGGAGACCACCGAATGCAGAGAGGAGCGGACCTCCACTAATGGCAAAGCTGTGAGAGCGGAGAAGAGCACTGCCCCCAACAGAGAGATGGAGGAGGAGACCACCGACTGCAGAGAGAGGAGCGGACCTCCACTAATGGCCAAGCTGTGAGAGCGGAGAAGAGCACTGCCCCCAACAGAGAGATGGAGGAGGAGACCACCGACTGCAGAGAGGAGCGGACCTCCACTAATGGCAAAGCTGTGAGAGCGGAGAAAAGCACTGCCCCCAACAGAGAGATGGAGGAGGAGACCACCGACTGCAGAGAGAGGAGCGGACCTCCACTAATGGCCGAGCTGTGAGAGCGGAGAAGAGCACTGCCCCCAACAGAGAGATGGAGGAGGAGACCACCGACTGCAGAGAGAGGAGCGAACCTCCACTAATGGCCGAGCTGTGAGAGCGGAGAAGAGCACTGCCCCCAACAGAGAGATGGAGGAGGTGACCACCGACTGCAGAGAGAGAAGCGGACCTCCACTAATGGCCGAGCTGTGAGAGCGGAGAAGAGCACTGCCCCCAACAGAGAGATGGAGGAGGAGACCACCGACTGCAGAGAGAGAAGCGGACCTCCACTAATGGCCGAGCTGTGAGAGCGGAGAAGAGCACTGCCCCCAACAGAGAGATGGAGGAGGAGACCACCGACTGCAGAGAGAGAAGCGGACCTCCACTAATGGCCGAGATGTGAGAGCAGAGAAGAGCACTGCCCCAACAGAGAGATGGAGGAGGAGACCACTGACTGCAGAGAGACGCGGACCTCCAATAATGGCCGAGCTGTGAGAGCGGAGAAGAGCACTGCCCCCAACAGAGAGATGGAGGAGGAGACCACCGACTGCAGAGAGGAGCGGACCTCCACTAATAGGCGAGCTGTGATAGCGAAGAAGAGCACTGCCCCTAACAGAGATATGGAGGAGGAGACCACCGACTGCAGAGAGGAGCGGACCTCCACTAATGGCCGAGCTGTGAGAGCAGAGAAGAGCACTGCCCCCAACAGAGAGATGGAGGAGGAGACCACCGACTGCAGAGAGAGGAGCGGACCTCCACTAATGGCCGAGCTGTGAGAGCGGAGAAGAGCACTGCCCCCAACAGAGAGATGGAGAAGGAGACCACCGACTGCAGAGAGAGGAGCAGACCTCCACTAATGGCCGAGCTGTGAGAGCGGAGATGAGCAGTGCCCCCAACAGAGAGATGGAGGAGGAGACCACCAACTGCAGAGAGGAGCGGACCTCCACTAATGGCCGAGATGTGAGAGCAGAGAAGAGCACTGCCCCCAACAGAGAGATGGAGGAGGAGACCACCGACTGCAGAGAGGAGCGTACCTCCACTAATGGCTGAGCTGTGAGAGCGGAGAAGAGCACTGCCCCCAACAGAGAGATGGAGGAGGAGACCACCGAATGCAGAGAGGAGCGGACCTCCACTAATGGCAAAGCTGTGAGAGCGGAGAAGAGCACTGCCCCCAACAGAGAGATGGAGGAGGAGACCACCGACTGCAGAGAGAGGAGCGGACCTCCACTAATGGCCAAGCTGTGAGAGCGGAGAAGAGCACTGCCCCCAACAGAGAGATGGAGGAGGAGACCACCGACTGCAGAGAGGAGCGGACCTCCACTAATGGCAAAGCTGTGAGAGCGGAGAAAAGCACTGCCCCCAACAGAGAGATGGAGGAGGAGACCACCGACTGCAGAGAGAGGAGCGGACCTCCACTAATGGCCGAGCTGTGAGAGCGGAGAAGAGCACTGCCCCCAACAGAGAGATGGAGGAGGAGACCACCGACTGCAGAGAGAGGAGCGAACCTCCACTAATGGCCGAGCTGTGAGAGCGGAGAAGAGCACTGCCCCCAACAGAGAGATGGAGGAGGAGACCACCGACTGCAGAGAGAGAAGCGGACCTCCACTAATGGCCGAGCTGTGAGAGCGGAGAAGAGCACTGCCCCCAACAGAGAGATGGAGGAGGAGACCACCGACTGCAGAGAGAGAAGCGGACCTCCACTAATGGCCGAGCTGTGAGAGCGGAGAAGAGCACTGCCCCCAACAGAGAGATGGAGGAGGAGACCATCGACTGCAGAGGAGTAAGAAGAGGAGAGGACTACAACTCCCAGCATGTCCAGCCCGTTAAGTGATATTGGAGGACATTACAGGAGGAGGTAGAAGAGGAAAGGACTACAACTCCCAGCAGTCCAGCCTGTTATTATATGATATCAGAGGACATTACAGGAGGAGGTAGGAGAGGACTACAACTCCCAGCCTCTCTGTAGAGATTTCCCGCTTTGTTCGTTTTCCAGGTTTTCAGTTTCCTCACAATTACTTTTCTTCCACCTTGTTGAGCTCCTCCCCTTCAATGATCACATGATAGTGATGTCACCGCAGGTCTTTCATGAACTGATATCTTCTACATTGCTGAGCTCCGCCCCTTTAGGTCACATGACATTATCACAGGTCCTTTACCAGCACATACATTCTGCGCTGCTACACTCCGCCCCTCCGGCACTGATCACATGATAGTGACGTCACCGCAGGTCCTTCCTCTGTCAGTCTCCATGGATAAGCTGCCCCTGGCCGCCATGATGGAGGCTCCCCTCCCAGGTAACAGGAGCTGTGGACAGGTCTGCTCCGGGCTGACACTGCTGGATGTGCGGGGAGATTCATGGGGTCCCGGGCCCGCGGATTGTGGGAAGGTCCCGGGCCGCGGGTTACTCCTCCAGCAGCCGTTGACCGCTCTCCTGACCTGTGATATACAGTATATACCGGTGACATAACACCAGGAGCCGCACAGCCGCGTGTCAGAGACGCCACCGCTGCGACCAAAGCGGAAAAGTCCATGAGACGGATAGAGACACATCAGGGGGCGTCGTGTATATACTGAGCCCATCGCCAGGATACCCCCCAGTGTCCGATATGCGCAGGATATAGTGTGTGTGTATATATATACTGTCCTCTGTAGTGTATATATACAGTATACTGTCCTCTGTAGTATATATACAGTATACTGTCCTCTGTAGTGTATATATACAGTATACTGTCCTCTGTAGTGTATATACAGTATACTGTCCTCTGTAGTGTATATACAGTATACTGTCCTCTGTAGTATATATACAGTATACTGTCCTCTGTAGTATATATATAGTATACTGTCCTCTGTAGTATATATACAGTATACTGTCCTCTGTAGTGTATATACAGTATACTGTCCTCTGTAGTATATATACAGTATACTGTCCTCTGTAGTATATATACAGTATACTGTCCTCTGTAGTATATATATACAGTATACTGTCCTCTGTAGTGTATATACAGTATACTGTCCTCTGTAGTGTATATACAGTATACTATCCTCTGTAGTATATATACAGTATACTGTCCTCTGTAGTATATATACAGTATACTGTCCTCTGTAGTGTATATATACAGTATACTGTCCTCTGTAGTGTATATACAGTATACTGTCCTCTGTAGTGTATATACAGTATACTGTCCTCTGTAGTGTATATACAGTATACTGTCCTCTGTAGTATATATACACAGTATACTGTCCTCTGTAGTGTATATATACTGTCCTCTGTAGTATATATACAGTATATTGTCCTCTGTAGTATATATACAGTATACTGTCCTCTGTAGTGTATATACAGTATACTGTCCTCGTAGTGTATATACAGTATACTGTCCTCTGTAGTGTATATACGGTATACTGTCCTCTGTAGTGTATATACGGTATACTGTCCTCTGTAGTGTATATACAGTATACTGTCCTCTGTAGTATATATATAGTATACTGTCCTCTGTAGTATATATACAGTATACTGTCCTCTGTAGTGTATATACAGTATACTGTCCTCTGTAGTATATATACAGTATACTGTCCTCTGTAGTGTATATATACAGTATACTGTCCTCTGTAGTGTATATACAGTATACTGTCCTCTGTAGTATATATATACAGTATACTGTCCTCTGTAGTGTATATACAGTATACTGTCCTCTGTAGTGTATATACAGTATACTGTCCTCTGTAGTGTATATATACAGTATACTGTCCTCTGTAGTGTATATACAGTATACTGTCCTCTGTAGTGTATATACAGTATACTGTCCTCTGTAGTATATATATATATATATATATATATATACAGTATACTGTCCTCTGTAGTATATATACAGTATATTGTCCTCTGTAGTATATATACAGTATACTGTCCTCTGTAGTGTATATACAGTATACTGTCCTCTGTAGTGTATATACAGTATACTGTCCTCTGTAGTGTGTATACAGTATACTGTTCTCTGTAGTATATATATACAGTATACTGTCCTCTGTAGTATATATACAGTATACTGTCCTCTGTAGTGTATATACAGTATACTGTCCTCTGTAGTGTATATACAGTATACTGTCCTCTGTAGTGTGTATACAGTATATTGTCCTCTGTAGTATATATACAGTATACTGTCCTCTGTAGTATATATACAGTATACTGTCCTCTGTAGTGTATATATACAGTATACTGTCCTCTGTAGTGTATATACAGTATACTGTCCTCTGTAGTATATATACAGTATACTGTCCTCTGTAGTATATATACAGTGTACTGTCCTCTGTAGTGTATATACAGTATACTGTCCTCTGTAGTGTATATATACAGTATACTGTCCTCTGTAGTGTATATACAGTATACTGTCCTCTGTAGTGTATATACAGTATACTGTCCTCTGTAGTATATACAGTACAGACCAAAAGTTTGGACACACCTTCTCATTCAAAGAGTTCTTTATTTTCATGACTATGAAGGCATCAAAACTACAAACCGGATTCCAAAAAAGTTGGGACACTATACAAATCGTGAATAAAAACTGAATGCAATGATGTGCAGGTGCCAACTTCTAATATTTTATTCAGAATAGAACATAAATCACAGAACAAAAGTTTAAACTGAGAAAATGTACCATTTTAAGGGAAAAATATGTTGAATCAGAATTTCATGGTGTCAACAAATCCCCAAAAAGTTGGGACAAGGCCATTTTCACCACTGTGTGGCATCTCCCCTTCTTCTTACAACACTCAACAGACGTCTGGGGACCGAGGAGACCAGTTTCTCAAGTTTAGAAATAGGAATGCTCTCCCCATTCTTGTCTAATACAGGCCTCTAACTGTTCCATCGTCTTGGGCCTTCTTTGTTGCACCTTCCTCTTTATGATGCACCAAATGTTCTCTATAGGTGAAAGATCTGGACTGCAGACCGGCCATTTCAGTACCCGGATCCTTCTCCTACGCAGCCATGATGTTGGGATTGATGCAGAATGTGGTCTGGCATTATCTTGTTGAAAAATGCAGGGTCTTCCCTGAAAGAGATGACGTCTGGATGGGAGCAGATGTTGTTCTAGAACCTGAATATATTTTTCTGCATTATTAGTGCCTTTCCAGACATGCAAGCTGCCCATGCCCCACGCACTCATGCCACCCCATACCATCAGAGATGCAGGCTTCTGAACTGAGCGTTGATAACAACTTGGGTTGTCCTTGTCCTCTTTGGTCCGGATGACATGGCATCCCAGATTTCCAAAAAGAACTTCGAATCGTGACTCGTCTGACCACAAAACAGTCTTCCATTTTGCCACACTCCATTTTAAATGATCCCTGGCCCAGTGAAAACGCCTGAGCTTGTGGATCTTGCTTAGAAATGGCTTCTTCTTTGCACTGTAGAGTTTCAGCTGGCAGCGGCGGATGGCCCGGTGGATTGTGTTCACTGACAATGGTTTCTGGAAGTATTCCTGAGCCCATTCTGTGATTTCCTTTACAGTAGCATTCCTGTTTGTGGTGCAGTGTCGTTTAAGAGCCCGGAGATCACGGGCATCCAGTATGGTTTTACAGCCTTGACCCTTACGCACAGAGATTGTTCCAGATTCTCTGAATCTTCGGATGATGTTATGCACAGTTGATGATGATAGATGCAAAGTCTTTGCAATTTTTCGTTGGGTAACACCTTTCTGATATTGCTCCACTATCTTTCTGCGCAACATTGTGGGAATTGGTGATCCTCTACCCATCTTGGCTTCTGAGAGACACTGCCACTCTGAGAAGCTCTTTTTATACCCAATCATGTTGCCAATTGACCTAATTAGTGTTAATTGGTCCTCCAGCTCTTCGTTATGCTCAAATTTACTTTTTCCAGCCTCCTATTGCTACTTGTCCCAACTTTTTTGGGATTTGTTGACACCGTGAAAATTGGAATCAACGTATATTTTTCCTTTAAAATGATACATTTACTCGGATTAAACTTTTGATCTGTCATCTACGTTCTATTACAAATATTGACATTTGCAATCTCCACATCATTGCATTCAGTTTTTATTCACAATTTGTTTAGTGTCCCAAATTTTTTGAAATCCGGTTTGTATGAATTAACACATTTGGAATTATATACATAACAAACAAGTGTGAAACAACTGAAAATATGTCATATTCTAGGTTCTTCAAAGTAGCCACCTTTTGCTTGGATTACTGCTTTGCACACTCTTGGCATTCTCTTGATGAGCTTCAAGAGGTAGTCCCCTGAAATGGTTTTCACTTCACAGGTGTGCCCTGTCAGGTTTAATAAGTGGGATTTCTTGCCTTATAAATGGGGTTGGGACCATCAGTTGCGTTGAGGAGAAGACAGGTGGATACACAGCTGATAGTCCTACTGAATAGACTGTTAGAATTTGTATTATGGCAAAAAAAAAAGCAGCTAAGTAAAGAAAAACGAGTGGCCATCATTACTTTAAGAAATGAAGGTCAGTCAGTCAGCCGAAAATTGGGAAAACTTTGAAAGTAAGGGTTATTTGACCATGAGGGAGAGTGATGGGGTTCTGCGCCAGATGACCTGGCCTCCGCAGTCACCGGACCTGAATCCAATCGAGATGGTTTGGGGTGAGCTGGACCGCAGCGTGAAGGCAAAAGGGCCAACAAGTGCTAAGCATCTCTGGGAACTCCTTCAAGACTGTTGGAAGACCATTTCAGGGGACTACCTCTTGAAGCTCATCAAGAGAATGCCAAGAGTGTGCAAAGCAGTAATCAAAGCAAAAGGTGGCTACTTTGAAGAACCTAGAATATGACATATTTTCAGTTGTTTCACACTTGTTTGTTATGTATATAATTCCACATGTGCTAATTCATAGTTTTGATGCCTTCATAGTCATGAAAATAAAGAAAACTCTTTGAATGAGAAGGTGTGTCCAAACTTTTGGTCTGTACTGTATATATACAGTATACTGTCCTCTGTAGTGTATATACAGTATACTGTCCTCTGTAGTGTGTATATACAGTATACTGTCCTCTGTAGTGTATATACAGTACATTGTTCTCTGTAGTGTGTGTGTGTATATATATATATCAGTTTAGTGTCATCTGCAAAAATTTATATTTTTCTGTGCAAGCCTTCTACAAGATCATTAATAAATATATTGAAGAGAATAGGGCCCCCACTAGTGACCCCTCCAGTACTGACCCCTGAGGTACCCCACTAGTGACAGTGACCCCTTTAGTACTGACTCCTGAGGTACCCCACTAGTGACAGTGACCCCTCCAGTTCTGACCCCTGAGGTACCCCACTAGTGACAGTGACCCCTCCAGTACTGACCCCTGAGGTACCCCACTAGTGACAGTGACCCCTCCAGTACTGACCCCTGAGGTACCCCACTAGTGACAGTGACCCCTCCAGTACTGACCCCTGAGGTACCCCACTAGTGACAGTGACCCCTCTAGTACTGACCCCTGAGGTACTCCACTAGTGACAGTGACCCCTCCAGTACTGACCCCTGAGGTTCCCCACTAGTGACAGTGACCCCTCCAGTACTGACCCCTGAGGTACCCCACTAGTGACAGTGACCCCTCCAGTACTGACCCCTGAGGTACCCCACTAGTGACAGTGACCCCTCTAGTACTGACCCCTGAGGTACTCCACTAGTGACAGTGACCCAATCTGAGTGTGTACCGTTAATAACTTCCCTCTGTTTTCTATCACTCAGCCAGTTACTTACCCACATACAGACATTTTCTCCCAGTCCGAGCATTCTCATTTTATATACTCATGGTACAGTGTCAGATTCTTTGGAGAAGTCCAGATAAACGATATCGGGGGGCACTCTCGTCCCTCTATGGGGGTTCAGTTCTGATATCGGGGGGCGCTCTCGTCCCTCTATGGGTGTTCAGCCCTGATATCGGGGGGTGCTCTCCTCCCTCTATGGGTGTTCAGCCCTGATATCGGGGGGCGCTCTCCTCCCTCTATGGGTGTTCAGCTCTGATATCGGGGGGCGCTCTCCTCCCTCTATGGGTGTTCAGCTCTGATATCGGGGGGCGCTCTCCTCCCTCTATGGGTGTTCAGCTCTGATATCGGGGGGCGCTCTCCTCCCTCTATGGGTGTTCAGCACTGATACTGGGGGGGGCGCTCTCCTCCCTCTATGGGTGTTCAGCCCTGATATCGGGGGGCGCTCTCCTCCCGCTATGGGTGTTCAGCCCTGATATCGGGGGACGCTCTCCTCCCGCTATGGGTGGTCAGCCCTGATATCGGGGGGGGGGGGGGGGCGCTCTCCTCCCTCTATGGGTGGATACTACTCCCATCATCTCATCATCACATGTAATAATCTCTCCTGTCCCTGTGTGTTTCCTACAGTTGGACTCATAGAAGGAAATCCCCCTGAGAGATGTCCCCGTCCTCTGTATTCCCAGGACTGTCCAGAGGAGAAGCTCCCAGAGAACCATCAGGTAGATGGAGCTGAAGTCTCCCCAGAATCTGACCAGAAAGGGATTGAACCAAAGACCATTTTACATTTCTCTTCTTCAGGATGAAAATCTGATGGATATTAAGGCTGAGGTTAAAGATGAAGCAGAAGAGGAGACAGATTTATGGGGCGATCAGCAGGGTATGGAGGGGGGCGTCCTTTACTCACTGCGCCTGCGCTGAATTCTGAACGGGAAGGCGCAGGCGTGAGATACAGGGCCGACAGGACGGGAGACTAAGGCTTCCTGGCCTTGTCAATTAAAGAGGACCTTTCACCTTGAAAAACATTATGAACTAAGTTTGCTGCCATGGAGAGCGGCCCCCAGGGATCTCACTGCACGTACTATTATCCCTGGGCGCCGCTCCGTTCTCCCGTTATGCCCTCCGGTATGTTCTCTCACTAAGTTATAGTAGGCGGTGTCTGCCCTTGTTCTGTGGGCGTCTCCTTCTCCTAGGCTGCAGCGCTGGCCAATCGCCAGGCTGTGAGCTGTGCGCTGCGATTGGCCAGCTCACAGTGCGTCTTATAAAGCGAAAATTACGGTAATCTATCCAGCATCTATCTATTAGCTAAAGGACCTTTAATGAGCCCCTTTCCCCTCCCAGCTCCCGCCCAAAGCTGATGTCACCACAGGTCCTGGCATTTAATAGATAAATATTTTATCTATATACAGTGAGGAACAGAAGTATTTGAACACCCTGCAATTTTGCAAGTTCTCCCACTTAGAAATCGTGGAGGGTCTGAAATTCACATTGTAGGTGCATTCCCATCTGAGAGACCGAATAAGAAAAAATATTCAGGAAATCCCATTGTATGATTTTTAAAGAATGTCTTTGTCTTGCAATGCTGAACAGAAGTATCTGAACACCTGAGAAACAGCAAGAATTCTGTCTCTCAAAGACCTGTTACTGTGCCTTTAAAAAGTCCACCTCTACTCCACTCATTAATCTGACTTAGTAGCACCTGTCTTAGCTCTTTAAAGACCCCTGTCCACCCCACAGTCAGTCAGACGCCAACTACTACCATGGGCAAGACCAAAGAGCGGTCAAAAGACACCAGAGACCAAATTGTGGACCTCCACAAGGCTGAGAAGGGCTACGGGGCAATTGCCAAGCAGCTTGGTGAAAATAGATCAACTATTGGAGCAATTGTTAGAAAATGGAAGAGGCTAAAGACGACTGTCAGTCTCCTTGGACTGGGGCTCCATGCAAGATCTCACCTCGTGGGGTATCGCTGATAAGAAAGGTGAGGAATCAGCCCAGAACTACAAGGGAGGAGCTGGTCAATGACATGAAGAGAGATGGGACCACAGTTTCAGAGGTCACTGTCGGTAGAACACTACGCCGTCATGGTTTCAAATCATGCATTGCACGGAAGGATCCCCTGCTCAAGTCATCACATATCCAAACTTCACTCGTGTTTGGAGGAAAAAGGATGAGTTGCATCCCAAGAACATCATCCCTACTGTGAAGCATGGGGGAGGGGGTAACATCATGCTTTGGGGTGCTTTTTTGCAAAGAGGACAGGACGACTGCACTGTATTAAGGAGAGGATGAATGGGGCCATTTATTGTGAGATTTTGAGCAACAACCTCCTTCCCTCAGTCAGAGCATTGAAGATGGGTCGTGGATGAGTCTTCCAACATGACAACGACCTGAAGCACACAGCCAGGATAACCAAGGAGCGGCTCCGTAAGAAGCATATCAAGGTTCTGGGGTGGCCTAGCCAGTCTCCAGTCCTAAATCCAATAGAACATCTTTGGAGGGAGCTGAAACTCTGTGTTGTTTGGCGACAGCCCCGAAACCTGACAGATGTAGAGGAGATCTGTGTGGAGGAGTGGGCCGAAATCCCTGCTGCAGTGTCTGCAAACCTGGTCAAGAACTACAGGAGACGTCTGACCTCTGGAACTGCAAACTGTCACCGCCAGACATCTGAGAAGCTCTGACAGACGTCCTTCAGAACCTCCTGCTTGAGGTTCTTTTGTTTTGCTTTCATTTTGTCACCTCGTTTCCCTCTCTCAGCTGTCATCAAGTTGCACTGATTGCATCCCTTTAAATCCCCTCCCATACTGCATCACTTTGCGGTTTATACAACTTCCTGGAGTGTGCTGATGCTAGAAGCTGTTTCTGCTGCACCCACAAGTTAAGTCTGTTTCTTTATTCCTGTTTTCCTGTTTGCTTGACCATAGGTGACCCTGACTCCCTCCGTATTAAGTGTAGGGAGCCGGTGGTCGTGTCCCCTCACTATTATAGGGTGTTCAGGTGTCATACAGTCGAGGAACGAGGGTATGCAGTTTTCTACCATTGAGATTTTTGCATATGCTGAGCAGTTAGGGAGAGAGCTAGGCTTGTTACAGGGCTTACCCTTCTGTTCCTTAGTTTTGGATCAAGTCAGTCTGATCTTCATTTGTGTCTTCTAGTCTTCTGTAACACCATCCGTGACATTATAAACCGCCGTAACCGTCTTAAGCATGAATCCGGTTTCAACCTTGATTGACCGTATGAAGGGTCTTTCACTGGAGGTAGCAGATCTCCAGAAAACTGTCTCTCAGTTTGAGGTGACCGTTTCTGCTTGCGTTCATGGAATTTGTTCTGAGCCTAAAATCTCGCTTTCGGATACGTTCTCCGGGGGTAGTGAGAATTTTGTTCGTTTTAGAGAGGCTTGCAAACTCCATTTTTCCCCTCCCCTCCATGACGGCACCTTACTTTGAGATTATCCTCCTCCTCCAGCCAGGCAGGGACAGGAAGGTTCAAAAGGGCCCGCCTCCTCACTTATCTTCAGTGTCTTCCTGTCCCTGCCAGGCGGAAGATAGGACTACGTTCGTGCTCCGGTCGGGAGCTATCGCGGAGTTGCGGGTGCATTGCTCCAGCCACGGTCTTACCTTGGGCAAGTAAAGCCGTTCCATGGAGCCTGCCGCGGTCCTCTCCATACTCAAAACTCGCGCGCGCCAGCGCGCAGTGACTAGCCGCGGCAACCGGACACTCAAAGGAGTTCTTCCAGTTTCTATGCTGCCTGCTGCCCGAGATTCTCGGCTCCGGCGGGTGACGTCATCTGGGGGCCTAATTGTGGTAGCCGGAGAGTTGCCGGGCCGGATGACGTCTGAGGTCCTGGGGAGACTTCCGGCCTACTTAGTTTTAAAAACTGGCGCCCTGGTCAAGTCGGATGTCGGCCTCTGACCAGAGAGTTTGCAAGTTTCCTGCTGCCTCAGATATCCGCACTCATGGATCAGGAGGAAGCTATGGACCAACCTGTAGCTGTGAGTGACATCCAGGTTGTGAGTATGGAATGCTGCTTGCACTGTTATTAAATCTTTCTCATCTTTCCCCTTTTTTTGTATGGAAGAGTGACAAAGATAGCTCTGTAAAACCTAAAATATCGCCGAAAACTAAAATACCCAGATGTCGCGTATGTTCGGCCAAACTCCCCGAAAATTATGCTAAAAAACTGTGTGGAAAATGCATTGATAGCATTGTTAGGGAAGAAGTCCCGTCCCTAAAACAGGAATTGCAGTGCCTGATTAAGCAGGAAATAAAAACCGCTTTTTCAGATTTTTCTGCAGCCGCTAGCGTTCCGTCGACATCAAAACAGGAGCCCAGGAAAAAATCCCCCATAAAAACCTCTTCATCCTCCTCTGATGTTTCTTCAGATAGTGATGAGGATAGTAACAACTCTGACTCAGATGGCGATTTTAAAAATTATCTGTTTTCTTCTGACGATATAAATGATCTATTGAAAGCGGTCAGGGATACCATGGAAATTAAGGAAGAAAAAGTACATAGGTCCGCCCAGGATAGAATGTTTTCAGTGTTAGAAACTAAGAAGAAAAGGGTATTTCCGGTACACAAAAATCTGCAGTCTCTTATCCTGAGGGAGTGGAAAAATCCTGACAGGAAGGTTTTTTTACCCCGAACAATTAGGAAAAGGCTTCCTTTTGACGAAGAAGAATTGTCCCCGTTCTTGAATTGTCCTAAAATTGATGTGTCACTCTCCAAACTAGCTAAAGGTTCTTCTTTGCCATTTGAAGATACAGGATCATTGCGTGATCCTATGGACAAAAAAGTGGATGCTAATCTTAAAAGAACCTGGGATGCGGTCGCGGCTTTGTTTAAACCCAATATCGCGGCCACGTCCGTTGCTAGGTCCCTAAAAAGTTGGTTGGAACAACTAGATGTACTCTTAAAATCCAATACTCCATATGAAAATTTTGCAGACTCCTTCCCTCTTTTATTAAAGGCCGTAGATTTTTTGTCAGACACAACAGCGGATTCTGTCAGGCTGGCCGCAAGAGCTACGGCTTTAGCCAATAACTCTAGAAGGGCACTTTGGCTAAAAGCTTGGTCCGGAGACACAGGTTCCAAAGCAAAACTATGTAACATCCCGTTTTATGGTAATCTTCTCTTTGGTCAGGACTTAGATAAAATTCTAGAGAAAGCTTCTGATTCCAAAAAGAACTTCCCAGAGGATAAAAAGAAGAGGAAAGCTCCCTTTTTTCGTCCCCAAAAAAAGGTTAGTTTTCAAAATAAAAGGAGTAAAACGGAAAACTGGAGATCAGGAAGACAGAAAGGGAAGGGTTTTATGTTCTCTCCCCGTTCTGAGGAATCTTCCAAGAAATGACGCCAGAGCCCCAGTGGGGGGAAGACTGGGGAAATTTGTGGATTGCTGGGAAAAATACTCATGCAGCCACTGGTTACTAAATACCCTCCACAAAGGTTACAGTATTCCCTTTGTCAAAAGTCCCCCCTCTTTATTTGTTCAGACTCCAGTTCAGAGCTCGGAACATCTCCAGCTTTGCATGGAACAAGAAATCGAACTGCTAGTTCAGATGAGCGTCTTGGTTCCGGTACCAACGAACCAAGTCGGTCTGGGCTGTTATTCCAGGGTGTTCTTAGTAAAAAAAACAAATGGGAAAATGCGTCTCATCATAAATATGAAAGCCCTGAACAGATCCATAAAGTACGAAAAATTCAGGATGGAATCTATAAGAACCACGGTCAAAGTTCTACAAGAAGGGGTGTTTCTAGCATCCATAGATTTAAAAGATGCATATTTTCACGTACCCATTCATCCAGGGTCTCAACCGTTCTTGAGAATAGCGGTATGGGTCCAAGGGCATCTAAAACATTTCCAGTTTCAAGCTCTACCCTTTGGGATAACGACGGCCCCCAGGCTTTTTACAAAAATTATGCTAGAGGCAATAACCCCTCTGAGGAGGGAAGAAATTATGATAATCCCATACCTGGATGACCTTTTAATAGTGCGGGACTCCCAGAAAGACCTAGAGGTCAATCTATCCAAAACGATAGACAGACTGGAGGAACTGGGTTGGATTTTAAATCGGGAAAAGTCCCACTTAGTTCCCACACAAAGAATAGTTTTCTTGGGAATTCTCATAGACTCGGTGAGCCAAAAATGCTTTTTACCAGTAGAAAAGATCACAAAGATCCAATCCCAAGTAAAACAATTCAGGCAACAAAGATCCCACACCATAAGACAAACGATGGCCCTGATAGGATCCTTTACAGCTTGTATCCCGGCAGTGAAGTGGGCGCAAATACATTCCCGTCCTCTTCAGACGTTCATGTTAAAAATATGGAACCGAAGACAAGATTCCCTAGACAGTCTAATAACGATTCCGGATCCAATTCGGTCCTCACTAAAATGGTGGGAATCAAATTTAAATTTACAGAGGGGAGTTCCTTGGATAGTGAGAGATCAGTTGATTCTCACCACGGATGCCAGTCTATGGGGCTGGGGAGCACATCTCCAATCAGTGTCAGCCCAAGGGGAGTGGTCACAATCCCAGAAGAGGTACTCGTCAAACCACCGGGAACTTCTGGGGGTGTGGGAGGCTCTGAGTTACTTCTCAGAAGAATTAAAGAGGTCCAACGTACAAATAAGGTCCGACAACAAGACGGTGGTTGCATATATAAACCACCAGGGAGGAACAAAAAGCAAACAACTTCAAGTCCTAGCCAACAAGATTTTCTTGTGGGCGGAGGAGAATCTCCTCTCCCTATCAGCGATTTTTCTAAAAGGGACGCAAAACATCCAAGCGGATTTCCTCAGCCGCAAGAAATTAGATCCGGGGGAGTGGAGTTTAAAAGAGGAAATTTTCCAGACCTTAACACAAAGGTGGGGTCTTCCCCAAATAGACCTCTTTGCAAACAAAATAAATGCAAAATTACCAACTTATTTTTCCCTAGATCCATGGGATTCGAGGAGTGCAGGAACAGATGCACTAGCTCTTCCTTGGAATTTCCAACTGGCATACTGCTTCCCACCTCTGCCTCTGATTCCAAGGGTTCTCAGAAAAATAAAAGAAGAGAGGGCTGAGGTAATCATAATTGTTCCCAACTGGCCGAGGAGATCCTGGTTTCCTCTCCTGGCAAAGATGTCCAAGGAGGATCCATGGATTCTACCCTGGTCGGAAGACCTCCTCTGTCAAGGACCAGTTTTCCACCCAAAGACGCAAAGTCTGCATCTCTCTGCTTGGATCCTGAAAGGGCAGTCTTAAAATCTAAGGGTTTATCGGACAGAGTAATTAATACCATGCTAGCTGACAAAAAAGATGTCACTAATAGAATTTACCGCAAAATCTGGAATAGATATGTTTCCTGGTGTTCAGAAAATCCTTCTAACTCCGTGGGGAGTATTCTGTCTATTCTAGATTTTCTTCAAGAAGGTTTTAATAAAGGGTTAAAACCTAGCACTCTTAGAGTCCAAATTTCAGCTTTAAGTGCCTATTTAGACGAAAAAATAGCTCTTAATCCGTGGATCATTCGCTTCATGAAAGGAACCGTCAGACTCAGACCCCGGAGTAGACCTCTAGTCGCTCCGTGGGATTTAAACTCTGTCCTCTCCGGTCTCACTAAACCCCCCTTTGAGCCCTTAGAGTCAGCAAATATCAGATATCTGACCCTTAAAACAGTATTTCTAGTGGCCATTACCTCGACACGTAGGGTTAATGAGATACAGGCTTTCTCGGTTAAAAAACCCTTCATGACGATCAGGGACGACAGAATAATTCTAAGTTTCGACAATTCCTTTCTACCTAAGGTTGTCTCGGAGTTCCATAGGATGGAGGAGGTGGTTCTTCCTTCATTTTGTGAAAATCCCAAATCTAAAAAAGAAGAGGTTTTTCACACTTTGGATGTCAGAAGGTGTGTTCTGAAGTATATATCAGAAACTAAAGACTGGAGAAAATCTAATAACCTATTTGTCCAATTCTTAGGGAGTAGGAAAGGATTAAAAGCGTCCAAACCGTCTATTTCACGCTGGTTAAAATCGGCTATCTCAGAAGCCTACATAGCAATAGGGGAACGACCCCCGGTAAATATCAAGGCTCATTTTTACAAGGGCAGTTTCGACTTCATGGGCGGAAGAAGCATCCGCTTCCTTGGATCAGATCTGTAGGGCAGCAACCTGGTCGAACCCTCATACCTTTGTAAAACACTATAGGATAGATATTGATTCTAAAAGAGACCTATCCTACGGTAGGAAAGTTTTACAAGCAGTTGTCCCTCCCTAATTGACTAATCTGTTAGTTCTCAAAGTAAGGTGCCGTCATGGAGGGGAGGGGAAAAGTTGAATTATTCTTACCGGTAATTCCTTTTTCGCGAATCCTCCATGACGGCACCGCTTATATTCCCCCCCAAAAAAAAAAAAAAAGAGACTAGTTATGAAATTAAATAATTAGTCTAGAGTTATATGTATGAGATTTAATATGTATAACTGAGAATAGATGAATCACTGGTGAAGGTCACGAATGAGTGTGTAAGTTTAGGGCCTGTCAAGTCCAGAAGACACTGAAGATAAGTGAGGAGGCGGGCCCTTTTGAACCTTCCTGTCCCTGCCTGGCTGGAGGAGGAGGATAATCTCAAAGTAAGGTGCCGTCATGGAGGATTCGCGAAAAAGGAATTACCGGTAAGACTAATTCAACTTTCGCCTACTTCCCCATTCCTCTGGTGATGAGGAGCGGAGGGTGGGGATCATCATCTCGCTGTTCAGGGATAACGCTCAGTCTTGGGCGTTTTCGCTGCCGGTGGGGGCACGGCCCCTCGGTTCAGTGGATGAATTTTTTTTAGCCCTGGATCAGATATATGATGATCCGGATCGTATTGCTCTGAGTCTAGACTACGTCTTTTATGCCAGGGTAAACAGTCCGCAGAGATATACTGTTCAGAATTTCGGAGATGGGCAGCTGATACTGGTTGGAATGATGCTGCACTCCGAAGTCAATTTTGCCATGGTCTTTCAGAGGGATTGAAAGATGCATTTGCCTTTCATGAGAGACCTACCTCCTTGGACTCTGCCATGTCTCGGGTCATTAGTATTGACAGGCGTCTTAGAGAGAGAGGAGAGACCACTCCTTCCTGTCATATTCAGTCCAAGGACAGTGCGGCGGTCTCTTTTAGTGCGCTGGGGTCTCAGTCTCTCTCAATCCCCTCTGAGCAGGAGCCCATGCAGCTGGGTTTGCTGTCCTCTGACAATAGAAGATTCAGCTCTCAGAGGAGGGTTTGTTTCTGTTGTGGAGGTATAAATCATTTGGCAAATGTTTGTCCCTCTAGGAGATTCAGGCAGTTTTTTGAGAGTAATAAAGAAACAAAAAGAAAAAAATCCTCTAAGAACGTTCCATCTGTTACTATTGGCAAGGTTGATGCGGAAATTGAAGGTTTTCCGTTTGCTTGTAGTTCCCGTTTTGTCCTGCCTGCCAGGGTGGCGCTAGAGAGCAAGAACATTTTTTGTGAGATTTTTGTAGATAGTGGAGCAGCTGTCAATCTCATTGATAATCAATTTGCTATAACACATGGTTTCCAGGTATGCACTTTGGGAAAGGATATACCTGTTTTTTCTATTGATTCCACTCCACTTTCTCAGAAATCGTTAAAGGGTATAGTTCACAATATCCGTTTGATTGTGAGTGATACTCATGTTGAGGATGTGTCATGTTTCCTCCTAAGCGGGTTGCCTACTCCTCTAGTGTTGGGGCTACCCTGGCTCACTAAACATAACCCCACCATTGATTGGCAAGCGAGGCAAATAAATGGTTGGAGTGACTTTTGCAGAGAGAATTGCCTCACAACATCTGTTTCAGAGGTTTCTACTAAGACTGTACCATCTTTTCTCTCGGAATTTTCGGATGTGTTTTCTGAGAGTGGTGTTCAGGAGCTGCCCCCTCACAGGGAGTACGATTGCCCTATTAATCTCATCCCAGACGCCAAGCTGCCTAAATCTCGTTTATACAATCTCTCCCAACCTGAAAGGGTCGCTATGCGTGCTTATATCTCTGAGAGCCTGAGAAAGGGACACATACGACCCTCGAAGTCACCTTTTGCTGCTGTTTTTTTCTTTGTTAAGAAAAAAGATGGTTAAGACCTTGTCTGGATTTCAGGGAGCTGAACTGTATCACAATTCGTGACCCTTATCCGCTTCCTCTGATCCCGGACCTGTTTAACCAAATTGTTGCGGCTAAAGTTTTTTCCAAGTTGGATCTAAGAGGGGCATACAACCTGGTCAGGATCAGAGAAGGAGACGAATGGAAGACGGCCTTCAATACCCCTGAGGGCCATTTCTAGAATTTGGTTATGCCTTTTGGTTTGATGAATGCTCCAGCCGTTTTTCAGCATTTTGTGAACAGCATTTTTTATCATTTAATGGGGAAATTTGTACTAGTGTATCTAGATGACATTTTGATTTTTTCTCCTGATTTCAAAACTCATAAGGACCACCTACGTCAGGTCTTGCTAATCCTGCGGGAGAATAAATTGTATGCTAAACTGGAAAAATGTGTGTTTGCGGTTCCAGAAATTCAATTTCTGGGGTTTCTTCTCTCCGCTTCTGGTTTTCGCATGGACCCCGAGAAGGTCCGCGCTGTGCTTGAGTGGGAGCTTCCTGAGAATCAGAAGGCGCTGATGCGTTTTTTGGGTTTTGCTAATTATTACAGGAAGTTTATTTTGAATTATTCCTCTGTTGTTAAACCACTCACTGATATGACTAGAAAGGGGGTAGATTTTTCCTCCTGGTCGGTAGAGGCGCGTAAGGCCTTTTCTAGTATCAAGGATAGTTTTGCTTCCGCTCCCATCTTGGTACAACCTGATATCTCTCTGCCCTTCATAGTTGAGGTGGACGCTTCTGAGGTGGGTGTGGGTGCGGTCTTGTCTCAGGGTCCCTCTCCTGCCAAATGGCGACCGTGTGCCTTTTTCTCGAAGAAACTCTCCTCCGCAGAGAGAAATTACGATGTGGGAGATAGGGAGTTGTTGGCCATCAAGTTGGCTTTTGAGGAATGGCGCCATTGGCTAGAGGGAGCCAGACACCCTATTACCGTGTTTACCGACCATAAGAATCTGGCCTAATTGGAGTCAGCCAAGCGTCTGAACCCGAGACAGGCCAGATGGTCTTTGTTCTTTTCAAGGTTTAATTTTGTTGTCACGTTCCGCCCTGGGGTTAAGAATGTGAAAGCAGATGCCCTGTCACGTTGTTTTCCGGGAGGTGGGAATTTTGAAGACCCGGGTCCCATTTTGGCTGAAGGTGTGGTGGTCTCTGCTCTTTATCCTGAATTGGAGGCAGAGGTTCAGGCAGCCCAGGCAGAGGCTCCTGATCTTTGTCCTCCTGGGAGGTTGTTTGTGCCTCTCGCTTTAAGACACAAGGTTTTTAAGGAGCACCACGATACTGTCCTTGCTGGGCACCCGGGGGGTAGAGCCACAGTGGATCTCATCGCTCGGAGATTCTGGTGGCCGGCGCTTCGTAAGTCGGTTGAGGGTTTTGTGGCAGCCTGCGAGACCTGCGCTTGTGCCAAAGTCCCTCATTCACGTCCATCAGGTCCTCTCCTCCCGTTTACCCATTCCTTCCCGTCCTTGGACACATCTGTCCATGGACTTCATTACAGACCTGCCTCGTTCCTCGGGCAAGACTGTGATTCTGGTGGTGGTGGACCGTTTTAGCAAAATGGCGCATTTCATTCCTTTTCCTGGGTTGCCCAATGCTAAGACGCGGGCGCAGGCATTTATTGATCACATTGTCAAATTGCATGGTATTCCTTCAGACATAGTCTCTGATAGGGGCACGCAGTTTGTTTCCAGATTCTGGAAGGCTTTCTGTTCTCGCTTGGGGGTTCGGTTGTCACTCTCTTCTGCTTTCCACCCACAGTCGAATGGCCAGACGGAGCGCGTCAATCAGAATCTGGAGACATATCTGCGCTGTTTTGTGGCGGAGAATCAGGAGGATTGGTGTTCTTTTCTCTCCGTTGCTGAGTTTGCTTTAAATAACCGTCGTCAGGAGTCCTCTGATAAGTCGACATTTTTTGGTGCATATGGGTTTCATCTGCAGTTTGGGACATTCTCTGGAGAGGGGTCTTCTGGTTTACCTGATGAGGAGAGATTCTCCTCGTCTTTGTCATCTATTTGTCAAAAGATTCAGGATAATCTAAAGAGCATGAGTGAGAGATATATGCGTGTGGCGGATAAGAGACTTGTACCTGAATGTTGGTGATCTAGTGTGGTTGTCTACTAAGAATATCAAATTGAAGATTCCCTCCTGGAAGTTGGGTCCTAAGTTTATTGGGCCTTACAAAATCTTGTCCGTCATCGATCCTGTTGCCTACCGTCTTGATCTTCCTCAGACTTGGAAGATCCATAATGTTTTTCATAAGTCCCTATTAAAACCTTATGTCCAACCCATTGTACCCTCCTCTTTGCCTCCTCCTCCGATTGTGGTTGATGGTAATCTTGGATTTCAGGTCTCTAGGATTGTGGATTCTCGTGTTGTCCACGGTGCTCTCCAGTACCTCGTTCATTGGGAGGGTTATGGTCCTGAGGAGAGGATGTGGGTCCCAGTGACGGACATTAAGGCCACTCGTCTCATCAGGGCTTTCCATAGGTCCCATCCTGAGAAGGTGGTTTCTGAGTGTCCGGAGTCCACTCGTAGAAGGAGGGGTACTGTCACCGCCAGACATCTGAGAAGCTCTGACAGACGTCCTTCAGAGCCTCCTGCTTGAGGTTCTTTTGTTTTGCTTTCATTTTGTCATCTCTTTTCCCTCTCTCAGCTGTCATCAAGTTGCACTGATTGCATCCCTTTAAATCCCCTCCCATACTGCATCACTTTGCGGTTTATACAACTTCCTGGAGTGTGCTGATGCTAGAAGCTGTTTCTGCTGCACCCACAAGTTTAGCCTGTTTCTTTATTCCTGTTTTCCTGTTTTCTTGACCATAGGTGACCCTGACGACTCCCTCCGTATTAAGTGTAGGGAGCCGGTGGTCGTGTCCCCTCACTATTATAGGGTGTTCAGGTGTCATACAGTCGAGGAACAAGGGTATGCAGTTTTCTACCATTGAGATTTTTGGATATGCTGAGCAGTTAGGGAGAGAGCTAGGCTTGTTACAGGGCTTACCCTTCTGTTCCTTAGTTTTGGATCAAGTCAGTCTGATCTTCATTTGTGTCTTCTAGTTTTCTGTAACACCATCCGTGACACAAACAAAGGCTTCTGGACCAAATATTAACACGGATCTTTTCAGATGTTCAGATACTTATGTTCAGCCGTGCAAGACAAATAACTTCTTTACAAATCATACAATGTGATTTCCTGAATTTTACTTTTTTTTATTCTGTCTCTCAGATGGGAATGCCCCTAGAATGTGAATGTCAGACCCTCCATGATTTCTAAGCGGGAGAACTTGCAAAATCGCAGGGAGTTCAACTACTTCTGTTCCTCACTGTATCTACCCAATTGATCTTCCTATATACCGTATTTTTTTGTTAAATTTGCTTTAATTACATACGATCGTGTTTACTAAAATCGAAGACGGCCGTGATTTAAGCAAAATATTTGGTCGCCGCATCTAACGCAGATACGTAGCATTTATAAGTATTGACAATGGCTAATTGCGGCACCCAACTTTCCAGGGTGTCGATTCTGTGCGTCAGGGTATGTTCGGACACATTGAAGACATGTCCGACAATTCAGACGTCCTAAGACGCTATTTAAGAGAGTCAGCCGCGGCACCCAACTTTCCCAGGTGCCGATAACCTCTTAGAGACGCATGCCTCCTTAGCGTCTTCATACAGATTTGTCTTTTGTCCCGTCAGCAGCATGTGTTACCGGATGGTCTTCCCATTTTGCCCTATTTCATAGCCGCAACTATCACAGATATACAACGTATCTAGTAGTCAGATCCGCCACCATTGACTTAGGCCTCTTGCACATGCCCGTATGTATTTTGCAGTCCGTATTTCACAGATACGTTGTTCCGTTTTTTTTTCAGTTCCGCTTCCATAAAAAATAATAAATATAAAAATAAATAGGCCGATAATACATAGATGGATAAGACTTGTTAGATCATAATGGATTCTTCATTTCTAGGAGGAATAATAAAGTAACAATATGGACTTCTAAGAAAAAGGACCAGACTTGTTATTTCATGAGGGTTACGAGTATTCAGTAAAAAAGGCCCTTCACGAGCGGTAACAAGGCCTCTTAAACACAAATTATTATTATTTACATGACTATTATTAACCCCTTAAAGGAGTATTCCCATCTCAGTATTCATAGCTTAATTTAATAAATATGTCCCATTGAGCATTTTTGTAAATATATCTTATTAAAAATTTCCCAGCATTCCCCCTAAAATTTGTTGCCTCCTACCTTATTGTATATGTTTGGTATCCCATGGATACGGCCACCTCTTGGCCGCCGCATCCATGGGCCGCGCTTGCGCAGAAGAAGTAGCTGCATCCAGTGCCCGGCCTCTTCATGTTATCGCAAACGAGCACGGCTCCAGGCGGCCACACATGCGCTGATGTTTATTCCTTTGTCCGCGTCTAAAACAGCCGCGCAAAATAATATATATCTGCGCATGCGCGGCCGCCCGAAGACTTCTGAAACTACAGAGGAGTGTGAGGACGTGCCAGAGAAGGATCAGAGGACCGGAGGCAAGTTCAAGAGAGGTGAGTATTATTTTTAAAATATTATATGCACCACCAAATCCACCAACAATATAATAATATATGATAATAAAGGGAATCAACAGGAATAGAGGAATTCCATTATGGCATCTAGGCACATAGGGGGAAGACAAATATGGAGTGAATGGAACAAAGGGGCCACATTTATGGAATTGAGTGACTATTCCCCAGCAGGGGGGAGGGGCTTCACAGACACTGCAGGCTGCTGATGACTCATACAATTCACATGAACCAGGACGCAAGGACTGAGCTTTGAGTGATGTCATAAGGAGGCGTGGCCGGCCTTCACTCAAACTGCCTAAGCCCGCCCAGCCTTAGCAGCAGGAAACCAGGAAGTGAACGGCAGAGCTGGCTGCAGGTGAGGGTGAAGTAGCAAGATGGGAATACCCCTTCAGGACCCGGTTATTTTTATCAAATCTGGCCAGTGTCACTTTATGTGGTGATAACTTTAAAATGCTTTTACTTATCCAGGCCATTCTGAGATTGTTTTCTCATCACATATTGTACTTCATGACAGTGGAAAAATTGAGTCAAAATAATAGATTTTTATTTTTAAAGAAATTGTGAAAAATTAACACATTTCCAAATTTCAATTTCTCTACTTTTATAATAGATAGTAATAATACGTTAGAAGGCTTAGAAGTTTAGAAGCAAATCTTGACATTTTTCTGAAAATCTCTAAAACCCACTTTTTCAGGACCAGTTCAGGTCTGAAGTCACTTTGTGAGGCTTAAATAATAGAAACCACCCAAAAATTTTACAAACTACACCCCTCAAGGTATTCAAAACTGATTTTACAAACTTCGTTAACCCTTTAGGTGTTCCACAAGAATTAATGGAAAATAAAGATAAAATTTCACTTTTATGGCAGATTTTCAATTTGAATCAATTTTTTCAAGTTACAAAGCAAGGGTTAAGAGCAAAATAAAACTCAATATTTATGGCCCTGATTCTGTAGTTTACAGAAACACCCCATATGTGGTTGTCAACTGCTGTACGGGCACACGGCAGGGCGCAGAAGGAAAGGAACACCATATGGTTTTTGGAAGGCAGATTTTGCTGGACTGGTTTATTTACACCATGTACCATTTGAAGCCCCCCTGATGCAACCCTAGAGTAGAAACTCCAAAAAAGTGACCCAATTTGTAAACTACGTGGCAATACCTAATATGTATACTTTTTTATTTTTTTTATTTATGTTTTACACAATAATATCATTTTTGAAACAAAAAAAATAAACCATGCTTTAGTGTCTCTATATTCTGGGAGCCATTTTTTTTTTTTAGGCGATTGACTTAGGTAGGGGCTCATTTTTTGGTGGGATGAGGTAACGGTTATATTGGTACTATTTTGGCGGGCATACGCCTTTTTGATCGCTTTGTGTTGTACTTTTAGTGATGTAATGTGACAAAAAAATTGTTTATTTAGTTTATTGGGGGGGGGGACTTTTTTTTTTTCACTTTTTTTTTTTTGCCCACTTTGGGACTTCAACTTTTGGGGGTCTGATCCCCTTTACAATGCATTCCAATACTTCTGTATATGATGCAGTGTGTATTACTCATACAGCTTCCTGCCTGTGAGATCCAGGGGGCTGAATCTCACAGGCTCTTCACCGGAAGGCATCGCGCTGCCTTCCATGCCATCGGGTCACCGTCACAGCAGCACTGGGATCCGATGGCAGCTCCGATTCCTGCCCAACATCGCATGTGCCGCGGTCAACGCTGACCGCGGCACATGAAGGGTTAATGCTGGCGCATGCAGCAGGGGTCTGGCTATCAGTGACTGCCGGTCCCCTGCTGGGCAAAGAAATGACGTACATGTATGTCATGGGTCCTTAAAGGGTTAATTTACTACTGCATGTAGCGGTCATACAGCTCCTGATGGTTGAATGGATATTTAGATGTAGATTGTATTACGTACTCCCTCACCAGTAAATAGATAGATGATAGATAGGCCTATAATAGATGGATAGATACAGTGGCGTACACACAATCCATGGGGCCCCGGTGCGAAACTGATCCAATGGCCCCCCCCTAGTCTCGGGAGGGGCATTTCCCCGGGCAATAGGAGATTATGGGGCCCCTGTGTCCCCACCCGCCCTCAAACCACACCCACACACAGCCCCACCCATAAATTGCACCCGTACCTCTTACATCCAGTGACGTCTCCTTCGTTGTAGATGTTCTCTGTCCTCGTCTTCTCCTTTCAGACCAGACCACCATTTTTACGCCGTTTTTAATCTCTGCAGTTTGACAAAAATCTTAGTTTGCTACTTTTCCATCATCCTACCATCTTCTGGACAAAACATCCTACTACCCCAATACTGTGCCCTGTGGTCCCATATAGTGCCCCCAATAGTGTGCCAGTATCAAGTGCCCACCGCCCCGTGTGCCAGTATCAAGTGCCAACCGCCCCGTGTGCCAGTATCAAGTGCCAACCGCCCCGTGTGCCAGTATCAAGTGCCAACCCCCCCTCATTTGCCAGTATCAAGTGCCAACCCCCCCTCATTTGCCAGTATCAAGTGCCAACCCCCCCTCATTTGCCAGTAAGTGCCAAGTTGCCAACCCCCCCCCCCCCCCCCCCCCCATTTGCCAGTAAGAAGTGCCTCCTCATGTCCCAGTAAAGTCCGGTATTAAAAAAAAAAAAATAAACCCTTAAACTTACCTCCTTAGCAGCGATGCTAAGCAGGCCTCTTCTGGCCTGTGTCCCGCGCTGTGCGGCTCAGGCGGCGCGATGATGTCATTGCGCCGCCTGCACCGCTCTGATAGGCTGCGGGCCTTGTGCCGGCAGCCTATCAGAGGAACAGGGAAGGGAGACGCCTCCCTCCCCTGCCCGGCCGCAGCACAGCCGTCTGTATCGCTGTCCTGAGGACGGCAATACAGATCACTATGGAGATGAGCGCTTCCACAATGGAAGCGTTCATCTCCCTGTCACCTTCCGCCACCGCTGCCGCGGGCCCACACCTGAGTCTGAGTGGCACTACTGCAGGGGCCAGGGGTCCACAGGCAGCCGGGCCCCCTGGAGTGCCGGGCCCGGTCACAACTGCAACCCATGCGACCGCTGTATGTACGCCACTGGATAGATAGATACATTGATTGCTATAAGATAGATAGATTGATAGTTAGATGTAGGGTTGTTTTGGGTATCGAAATTTCGATACCCAATCTATATTTTTGTCCCGGTATCAGTTCGGTACTGGGACTTGCCTTTTATCGATACTGGACGGAATGCACACTGCTTTTTTTTGGTATTTTTATTTTGTTTCCGCCTGGTATCAAATGGTATCGAGTATCGCAATACTTTCTTATGGTATTGAAACCGAATCAAAATTTTGGTATTGTGACAACCCTAGTTAGATGCTTGATAGATATGATTGATAGCTAGATAGATAAATAGATAGGTAGGTAGATGTTTGATAGGTAAATAGATAGGTAGGTAGATGTTTGATAGATAAATTGATAGGTAGGTCAGAAATATTGAGCAGGAAGGAGTCCAGATAGTGAAGGCCGATGGCTGTTACATTACAGATTGGTTTAGCGGGGGAGCTATGTTGTCTGATCACCAAGAGAGTTAGGAATTTGTGCATAATCCTTTTTGTGTCCTAAAACGGAGGGGTTCAGACGGACACCATAAAGGGCTTCATGCTTTGCCCAGAGAAGAAACAAGGAGATTGTCCAGAGATTTGTTTCTTTTCCCAATGAATAGAGAGTTATTTGTATCATGATGTGTTATATCCTACATGTTATTGTTTTGGAGAAATAGGAAGTAAAATATAATCTTGTACTTTCGTTATATCCAAGTATATTCCTGGTATGTGTACATACAGACGGGTCCATAAATATTGGGACATGGACACAATTCTAACATTTTTGGCTCTATTCACCACAATGGATTTGAAATGAAAAGGACAAGATGTGCTTTACCTGCAGACTGTCAGCTGTAATCTGAGGGGATTTACATCCAAATCAGGTGAACGGTGCAGGAATTACAGCAGTTTCCATATGTGCCTCCCACTTGTTAAGGGGCCAAAAGTAATGGGACAGAATAATAATCATAAATCAAACTTTCACTTCTTAATACTTGGTTGCAAATCCTTTGCAGTCAATTACAGCCTGAAGTCTGGAACGCATAGACATCACCAGACGCTGGGTCTCATCCCTGGTGATGCTCTGCCAGGCCTCTACTGCAACTGTCTTCAGTTCCTGCTTGTTCTTGGGGCATTTTCCCTTCAGTTTTGTCTTCAGCAGTGAAATCCATACTCAATCGGATTCAGGTCCGGTGATTGACTTGGCCAATGCAGAACATTCCACTTCTTCCCTTAAAAAACTCTTTGGTTGCTTTTGCAGTATGCTTTGGGTCATTGTCCATCTGCACTGTGAAGCGCCGTCCAATGAGTTCTGAAGCATTTGGCTGAATATGATCATATAATATTGCCCGAAACACTTCAGAATTCATCCTGCTGCTTTTGTCAGCAGTCACATCATCAATAAATACAAGAGAAGCAGTTCCATTGGCAGCCATACATGCCCACGCCATGACAGTACCACCACCATGCTTCACTGATGAGGTGATATGCTTAGGATCATGAGCAGTTCCTTTCCTTCTCCATACTCTTCTCTTCCCATCACTCTGGTACAAGTTGATCTTGGTCTCATCTGTCCATAGGATGTTGTTCCAGAACTGTGAAGGCTTTTTTAGATGTCGTTTGGCAAACTGTAATCTGGCCTTCCTGTTTTTGAGGCTCACCAATGGTTTTCATCTTGTGTTGAACCCTCTGTATTCACTCTGGTGAAGTCTTCTCCTGATTGTTGACTTAGACACACATACACCTACCTCCTGGAGAGTGTTCTTGATCTGGCCAACTGTTGTGAAGGGTGTTTTCTTCACCAGGCAAAGAATTCTTCGCTCATCCACCACACTTGTTTTCCGCGGTCTTCCGGGTCTTTTGGTGTTGCTGAGCTCACCGGTGCATTCCTTCTTTTTAAGTATGTTCCAAACAGTTGTTTTGGCCATGCCTAATGTTTTTGCTATCTCTCTGATGGGTTTGTTGTGTTTTTTCAGCCTAATGATGGCTTCACTGATAGTGACAGCTCTTTGGATCTCATCTTGAGAGTTGACAGAAACAGTTTCCACATGCAAATAGCACACTTGGAATGAACTCTGGACCTTTTATCTGCTCATTGTATTATTTGGGATAATGAGGGAATAACACACACCTGGCCATGGAACAGCTGAGAAGACAATTGTCCCATTACTTTTGGTCACTTAACAAGTGGGAGGCACATATGCAAACTGCTGTAATTCCTGCACCGTTCACCTGATTTGGATGTAAATACCCTCAAATTAAAGCTGACAGTCTGCAGTTAAAGCACATCTTGTTTGTTTCATGCCAAATCCATTGTGGTGTATAGAGCCAAAATCATTGGTGGTGCAGTGCGCCCCCCCCCCCCCCCCAGTATTAAAAACATTGGTGGCAGTGGCCACAGGGTCCCCTCCCCTCCTCCTCCTCATTGGTGGTGCAGTGGCATCTTCTGATCGGAGCCCCAGCAGTGTGATCCCGGGGCTCCGATCGGTTACCATGGCAGCCAGGACGCTACTGAAGCCGTCCATGATAACCTCCCTGCTGCTGTGTGTACTATGCACAGGGCAGCAGGGAGTGTGTGAGGTCCTAGTCACCCTAAGGCCCCTTTCACACGGGTGAGTATTCTGTGCGGGTGCAATGCATGAGGTGAACGCATTGCACCCGCACTGAATCCAGACCCATTCACTTCAATGGGGCTGTGCACATGAGATGTTTTTCACGCATCACTGGTGTGTTGCGTGAAAATCGCAGCATGTTCTACATTCTGCATTTTTCATTCCAAGCAGGCCCCATAGAAATGAATGGGGCTGCGTGAAAATCACAAGCAAGTGCGGATGCGGTGCAATTTTCACGCATGGTTGCATTGCATTGCACTCGCACAGGAAAAACTGAACAACTGAACTCGATCGCAGTCAAAACTGACTGAAATTCCGTGCCTACTTGCGCAGGTTTGCCGCAATGCAACCTGAACGCATCCGGCCCTCACCTGCGATGCCCGTGTGAAAGAGGCCTAATAGAGCTCTATGAGGGTGCATAGGACAAGGGATGGAAAGATCCCAGGTTCTACCCCTAAGGGGGCTAATAGTTATTAAATAAAAAGTATAAAAAAAACTAAATATGAAGTATAAATCACCCCTTTTCCCAATTTTACATATAAAATATATAAACAATAAATAAACATATCGCCACATCCGAAAAGTCCAAACTATTAAAATATAAAAAAATGCCCTATGCAGTGAACGCCGTAACAGAAAAAAAAATAATAATAAAAAACTCACGATTCGCCATTTTTTTAAAATGCGGAATGCACGTGGCTTTTTTGGTGTATACAGGGAGTGCAGAATTATTAGGCAAGTTGTATTTTTGAGGATTAATTTTATTATTGAACAACAACCATGTTCTCAATGAACCCAAAAAACTCATTAATATCAAAGCTGAATATTTTTGGAAGTAGTTTTTAGTTTGTTTTTAGTTTTAGCTATTTTAGGGGGATATCTGTGTGTGCAGGTGACTATTACTGTGCATAATTATTAGGCAACTTAACAAAAAACAAATATATACCCATTTCAATTATTTATTTTTACCAGTGAAACCAATATAACATCTCAGCATTCACAAATATACATTTCTGACATTCAAAAACAAAACAAAAACAAATCAGTGACCAATATAGCCACCTTTCTTTCCAAGGACACTCAAAAGCCTGCCATCCATGGATTCTGTCAGTGTTTTGATCTGTTCACCATCAACATTGCGTGCAGCAGCAACCACAGCCTCCCAGACACTGTTCAGAGAGGTGTACTGTTTTCCCTCCTTGTAAATCTCACATTTGATGATGGACCACAGGTTCTCAATGGGGTTCAGATAAGGTGAACAAGGAGGCCATGTCATTAGATTTTCTTCTTTTATACCCTTTCTTGCCAGCCACGCTGTGGAGTACTTGGACGCGTGTGATGGAGCATTGTCCTGCATGAAAATCATGTTTTTCTTGAAGGATGCAGACTTCTTCCTGTACCACTGCTTGAAGAAGGTGTCTTCCAGAAACTGGCAGTAGGACTGGGAGTTGAGCTTGACTCCATCCTCAACCCGAAAAGGCCCCACAAGCTCATCTTTGATGATACCAGCCCAAACCAGTACTCCACCTCCACCTTGCTGGCGTCTGAGTCGGACTGGAGCTCTCTGCCCTTTACCAATCCAGCGACGGGCCCATCCATCTGGCCCATCAAGACTCACTCTCATTTCATCAGTCCATAAAACCTTAGAAAAATCAGTCTTGAGATATTTCTTGGCCCAGTCTTGACGTTTCAGCTTGTGTGTCTTGTTCAGTGGTGGTCGTCTTTCAGCCTTTCTTACCTTGGCCATGTCTCTGAGTATTGCACACCTTGTGCTTTTGGGTACTCCAGTGATGTTGCAGCTCTGAAATATGGCCAAACTGGTGGCAAGTGGCATCTTGGCAGCTGCACGCTTGACTTTTCTCAGTTCATGGGCAGTTATTTTGCACCTTGGTTTTTCCACACGCTTCTTGCGACCCTGTTGACTATTTTGAATGAAACGCTTGATTGTTCGATGATCACGCTTCAGAAACTTTGCAATTTTAAGAGTGCTGCATCCCTCTGCAAGATATCTCACTATTTTTGACTTTTCTGAGCCTGTCAAGTCCTTCTTTTGACCCATTTTGCCAAAGGAAAGGAAGTTGCCTAATAATTATGCACACCTGATATAGGGTGTTGATGTCATTAGACCACACCCCTTCTCATTACAGAGATGCACATCACCTAATATGCTTAATTGGTAGTAGGCTTTCGAGCCTATACAGCTTGGAGTAAGACAACATGCATAAAGAGGATGATGTGGTCAAAATACTCATTTGCCTAATAATTCTGTACACAGTGTAGAGTATCACAATACTTTTTTATGATATCGAAAGCAAATCAAAATGGTATATCGGAACAAACCTAATATATATATTCAAATAGACCATATTTTGTACAATCTGGGATGATAACCAAACCCGTACATGAGTAGATTAGTGTGCCAGGCATCCTTACATTTATAGATGACATTACTTCTACACTATAAAGGCTGGAGACATGTAGTAATGGCTGTTATACCTCAAGTCGGTCTCATCAGATGCCGGGTGTTATAGATGACATTACTTCTACACTATAAAGGCTGGAGACATGTAGTATTGGCTGTTATACCTCAGGTAGGTGTCATCAGATGTCGGGTGTTATAGATGACATTACTTCTACACTATAAAGGCTGGAGACATGTAGTAATGGCTGCTATTCCTCAGGTAGGTGTCATCAGATGCCGGGTGTTATAGATGACATTACTATATATAGGGATCACACTTTCCAAGGATTTTTCTTTTCCATTAGAAGCAGAAAACTGAAGGGTCAGAAATTCCCCTGGAAACCATAGAAAGGCTGTTGAATCTGTGGCTCACGAACTGCTGTTGGCTGCCCATAGACTTCCAGGCTGCTGACTGCCACACCCCAGTCATCAGGACACTCGGAGGGCAGCGGGTTGAACTCCACCCTAATCCACCCGCAGGTTCCTGCTCTCCTCTGCCGCAATTCAGTGCTCAGTATTGTATTCAGTCTGTGTGTTATCTCCTATAGGTTCTGATTACAGGAGGAGAAGTCCCCCCGAGAGATGTCCCCGTCCTCTGTATTGCCAGGACTGTCCAGAGGAGAAGCTCCCAGAATACCATCAGGTAGATGGAGCTGAAGTCTCCCCAGAATCTGACCAGAAAGGGACTGAACCAACGACCATTTTACATTTCTCTTGTTTAGGATGAAAATCTGATGGATATTAAGGCTGAGGTTAAAGATGAAGCAGAAGAGGAGACGGATTTATGGGGCGATCAGCAGGGTAAGGAGGGGGGCTGTCATGGGTCACCTGAATACTACTCCCATCATCTCATCATCACATGTAATAATCTCTCCTGTCCCTGTGTGTTTCCTACAGATGGACTCATAAAAGGAAATCCCCCCGAGAGATGTCCCCGTCCTCTGTATTCCCAGGACTGTCCAGAGGAGAAGCTCCCAGAGAACCATCAGGTAGATGAAGCTGAGCCCTATACACATCTATATAGGGGGGTCCTGCAGTCATAGAGGGGTCATAGATGGTGGGGTCTCTTATGTGGATCTGTTAGATTTCCCACCTGTCGGCTGTATTGTCCTGAATTGTTACAGATGACAAATCAGGGGGAAGATTTGACTGATATTAAAGTGGAGGATGAAGAAGAGCGGATGATGGGCGATCCCCCATGTAAGATTGAGGTGGAGGAGGACATTCCAGTCCATGTGACCACAGGTATGGAATAATGAATGGAGGATGGGAATTGGGAGGTTTCTTCAGGTGAGGTTCCATCTTAGAGCTGCAGTAAATGAGCACTCCGGGCAGTGACCCAGCTTTGAGTCTTTAAATAGCAGGCTAATGGTTTTATACTAGTAAAGGCACTGGAGACATGTAGTAATGGCTGTTATACCTCAGGTAGGTATCATCAGATGCCGGGTGTTATAGGTGACCTTACTACTACACTATAAAGGCTGGGGACATGTAGTAATGGCTGTTATACCTCAGGTAGGTGTCATCAGATGCCGGGTGTTATAGGTGACATTACTACTACACTATAAAGGCTGGAGACATGTAGTAATGGCTGTTATACCTCAGGTAGGTGTCATCAGATGCCGGGTGTTATAGATGAAATTACTACTACACTATAAAGGCTGGAGACATGTAGTAATGGCTGTTATTATGAATGATCAGATTGTCAAATTTTTTATGTTATACCCAAAAAGTTAAAGGCTATGGACACCTTTGGGGGTATATTATACTTGAGCTAAAAATCTTTTTTTTTCAATTGGTTTATTAAAAATATGGAGTCCTTTTCTCTGTACAGAGCTGAGATGCTCTACTGGCAGGAAATTAATTTTCTCTCTGCTCTGTCAGGCAGGAAGGTGACTGGCTCCTTATCTGTGACATTATAGACACTCATTATAGATCAGTTCTTATCTTACTGATAGCCTCTACGTCCTGTATTACACCAAAAGATTTTCTGATCATTCATTGGTCAGATGGCCTATTACACACACAGATCTTTTGTTATACACACCAACTATTGTTCTCATTGGTCAGATATTGGTCAGATAATCTGTTGGTGTAATACAGGCCTTAGTAATTTAGAGATCAGGATTATTAGATGACCAGCACAAGTACCAGTCACACAGCTAGAAAAACAATGAACCGTTTGTGACAGAACGGCTCAATATTTTTACTAAAGACTAATTGAAAAAATGATTTTAGCCCCAAATGAGTAAAATGCAATCATAAAAATAATGTTCCCCATACATAGTCTTTAAATGTATTTTATTGGGATTTTATGTGATCGACCAACACAAAGTACAAGTCTGTGTAAGGTTTCTCTGCAGAAGCGTCTGTGAACAGCAATTTTTAAGTCTTGTCACAGGCAAGACTAAACCCTTCCATTGTAGCTCTGGCTAGATGTTTAGGGTTGTTGTCCTGCTGGAATGTGAACCCCTGCACCAGTCTGAAGTCTTCTGCAGCCTCTACCAGGTTTTCCTCCAGGATTGCCCTGTATTTAGCTCCTTCCATCTTCCCATCAACTCTGACCAGCTTTCCTGTCCCTGCTGAAAAGAAGGCCCCCCACAGTATGATGCTGCCACCACCATGTTTTACGGTGGGTATGGTGGGTTCAGGGTGATGTGCAGTGGTAGTTTTCTGTCATACATAGCATTTTGCATTTGTGCCAAAAAGTTCCACTTTGGTCTCCTCTGGTCACCTTCTTCCACGTGTTTGCTGTGTCCCCTACATGCATTGTGGCAAACTTCAAACAAGATTTCTTACGGCTTTCTTCTTACACTCTTCCATAAAGGGCAGATTGGTGGAGTACACAACTAATAGGTGTCCTGTAGACAGATTCCCGAGCTGTGGATTTCTGCAGTGTGACCATGGTCCTCCTGGCTGCTTCTCTAATTAGTGCTCTCCTTGCCTTGGCTGAGAGTTAAGGTGGACGGTCATGTATTTCTAGATTTGCAGTTGTGCCATACTCCTTCCATTTTCAGATAATGGATTGACCAGTGCACCATGAGATGTTCAGAACTTTGGATATTTTTTTTTAGAACCTAACCCTGCTTTACACTTATTCACAACTTTATTCTTGACCTGTCTGGCGTGTTCCTTGGTTTTCATGATGCTGTTTGATCCCTGATGTTCTCTAACAAACCTCTGAGCCCTTCACAGAAGAGCTGGAGTTATACTGAGAATACATTACACACAGTTGGACTCTATTACTAAATAGGTGACTTCTGAGGGAATTGGTCACATTGGATTTTATTTAGGGGGATCAGAGTACAGGGGGCTGAATACAAATGCATGCCACACCTTTCAGATATTTATTTATTAAACACTTTGAAACAATGTCTCATCTTTTTCTCACTTCACGCAGACTTGTGCTTTGTTGGTCGATGACATAAAATCCCAATAAAATACACCTTATTTTGTGAGTGTAACGTGAAGAAATGTGGAAAAGTTCAAGGGGTATGAATAAGTTTTATGGCACTGTATAAGATCTACATTCCGAATACTGCACCTTCTTTTTTCCTCAGGCTTGTAAAAACATTTTGGCAAGCTGTTAGATGAGAAGCAAAGTAAAGGAGGGTTACCACCTTCAGTCCCGGCCCCAGAAAAATTCAAAATATCAGATTTACATGCAAATTCATTAAGTGCTTCTGCAGTAAACAAGGAGGTCTTTTCTCTATTGGAAAGTTCTGAAAACTTATGGTTCCTTTTATATGATTATAAACCTCAGGGAGATGAATCCATACCTGGCGTGTAAGGAAATTCAGGATGGAGTCCGTCCAATCCACAATCAAGTATCGTTTCAAGGACTGTGTGATGGGCACAATAGTTATGAAAGATGCTTAGTATCACGTGCCGATTCTTCATTTTCAATATCGTGCCCTAATATTCGGAGTCTGCCAAGCCCCCAGAGTGTTCGCGGGGAGACCCGTGTAGCCCTTTGACTAGACCACCATAAAAAGGCATATTGGCGGTCATTGGGTTAAAGAGGTTTTCAGGTTTAATGTTTCCTCCGCTCCAGATAAATAGCATGGGATGCATTTAAGGCTTTTGTTGGGGGTTTGGGTTAAAGGGGTTCTCCAGGCTTTTACTATAAATATCAGATCAGCGGTGGTCCGACGCTTGGCACCCTCGCCGATCACTGCGCACATGCCGTCTCCCTTCCTGGTCACCGCTGCTGCTGTCTATGGCAAAGCTCTCCTGTGAGCGGCATCACATCTTCTGTACTTTATTTCACACCATCAACACAGATCCATCTTCAATATCTTTTCTTACGTGTTTCGATCATAACGTCTTAGTCACAGCCGGGGTTACACTAATAAATGCCTTCTTTACATAATGTCCAGTCTGAGACTCCCAGCATGCACCTCTCACTATGGGGTGAGCGCACAGTGTAATTCTACTAGACTCCAATGCATACATGCCACAACATAAGCCCTCGCACAGCTCCGTGCATATAATTATTTTATTATAAATGAATCATAAATAATGGTAAGAATATGCTGATGCAAAGAAAAGTTTTTTTTTACAAAATGTTTCATTCCACCCCCCCAGTATTAAAACACAAGAAAAACTATACACATTTGATATCATTATAATCGTAGTGACCCGGTGAATGGAAGTAACAGGTCAGTTTTACCTTATAGCAAATGTTGTAAAATTAAAACTCATAAAACTTTGTTGGAATTATTTTTTTTTTTTATATATATATAATTCCACCCCACCATTTGAAATTTATTTCCCCGCTTCCCACTACATTGTATGCAACCGTAAATGGTTCCAATAAAAAGTACAACTTGTCCTGCAACAAAAAAGCTTGCATACGGCTATGTGAATGGAAAAATAAGAGTTATGGCTTTGGGAAGGCTGGGAGTAAAAATAGAAAATTGCCAGAACATTAAAGGGTTAATGTCCCAGGATTGAGAGGGGGGGGGGTGGTGGTTACTGAGTGCAGACCAGAATCTGGGACGTCACTGAAACATGCTAGCTTATGTTCTGATTAGCTTTTTTTCCGCCCTGACTTCGGAACGTATTCTGTGTCATACTCCAGGCTGATCGATCATCTAGTAGATTATTTATCCGCACACTGTAGCAAGAAAAAGTGACCTCCTTCCTCCTGTTACAATTTCCTTGCTCAAATTCGCTCCATTGATTTAGGCTAAATCTGCAAGCAGATCCTCAATATGCAAACTGTAGAAACTCAGGAGACGTTCAAGAGTCAGCCTTAAATTTCTACAGCAAATACATTACAGAGAAACGGAAGGATGTATTCCTCACATTCCTGATGGATCCACTTCTGACTTCTGGCACAAAAAATGTATTTTATATTGTATGTGTCTTTCCAGCCTAAGGCCAGATTCACATGAGCTTATTACGGACATATTATCCATCTGTATTGTGCACATGTGTCCCGACCACAGGTTCAGCTGACATCAACTCACAGCATCATAGATACATGTGCACGTAACATAGATGGATATGTCTGTTACATGTGAATCCAGCCTCATTGGAATGTGATAAATTTATCAAAAATTTTGAACAATAAATCATAAAATCTATTCTTAATCTTAACAGAAAATCCCTGTGAGAAGCCTGAAGGAAACATCATCATGTTATCTCTAGATTATAAAGAAGATGAAGATACCAGGCAGCGCTCTTCAGAAGAAAACTTCATTACCTGTAATGTGCATCCAGGACTTCACAATGCAGAGCCATCAAATAATTCCCCCAAGAATGAGGAACTTTCTAATGACCAATCACAGATTATCAACCCAAGTCCAAATCTATCATATAATCATCCTAAACATGAGGAATCTTCTACTGATCAATCACAGATTATTACTCCAAATATAAGGCAGAAACAGGGTAAAATGTTTAATTGTGAGGAACGTGGAAAACAGTTCAGATATAAGTCAGAGCTTTCTGTACACAGAAGTCGTCACAAAGGAGAGAAGCCGTATTCATGTTCAGAATGTGGGAAATGTTTTACCAAGAAATCATTTCTTGATCGTCATAAAATAATTCACACAGGAGAGAAGCCATATTCATGTTCTGAATGTGAAAAATGTTTCAGAGAAAAAAAAGGTCTTACTATACATCTCAGAATTCACACAGGAGAGAAGCCGTATTCATGTTCAGAATGTGGTAAATGCTTTAACCAGACAGCAAACCTTGATCAACATAAAAGAATTCACACAGGAGAGAAGCCATATTCATGTTCAGAATGTGGGAAATGCTTTAACCAGAAATTAAGTCTTGATCGACATAAGAGAATCCACACAGAAGAGAAGACATGTTGATGTTTTGTGTAAGAATAATGTTTTACAAAGAAATTTGTCTTTCAAACTTGCAGACATGTGTGTTCATTTTACCTCATTGTGCCAATATTGTATGCGAGTGAGCAACAGAAGTCATGCTTACAAGTCGCTGATAAACCTTTTGTTTCTTTTTACTTCATTCCAATATAAAATGGTACATCATGAGGGACGCTGAGACAGACATCGTTCACACCTCCTCCCCTCCACGCGACGTTTCGGGAGAACACTCCTTCTTACTCATGCGTGCAGGTAGAGGGGGAGGTGGGATTTTTATAGCACCAACAGCTGATGCATATATACAAACTACATTGTTTTATACAAAATGCATAGCCATAAATAACCCTAACACATGAAAGTGATCAATCATATAAATGCACTAAAGCTACATATTTCATTTAACCCTTTAGGTATTAAAGACTGGAGTTTCACTATCCAAAAGGTCTCCCTTTGTAACAATCTCCTACTGTTATCCTCCTCATGGACTCCACTTTTTACCACCTCCAGAATCTGACACCTGATGGGCCCGATCATAAAAATGTTGGGCGACCATAGTTTCACCTTGTTTTTTCACCTCCACTGTATCCATCTTACTCTCTCTTCTGAGTTCCTTCCTAAGGCTGGACTTATGCTCATTGATTCTGATCCGGATAGCCTGAGATGTTTGCCCAACATATCTTACCACATGGGCATTTCAAGCCGTATATGACATTACATGTCTCGCGCGTTGCAAAATCCTTAATTTGGATCCTGTCTCCCTGTGTGGGCTGCACTACAGCGTCATCTTTTATTATAGCACTACAGTTCCCACAGCTCAGACAGGGAAAAGTACCCCTCCTCTGAGTTGCAAGGAAACTCTGTCTTTCCATTTTTTTTAGGGTGCATGTCACTTCTAATCAGCATGTTATTCAGAGAGGCAAAAAGGGGGTTATCAACAAACATTCTCCCAATTTTTGATCTTGTCTTAGTACCCCCCAATATTTCAGAATAACCTTCTTTATTAGTTTAGAATGTCGATCATATTTGGAAACATACACAAATAGTTTTTTTTTACCAACCTCTATTCCAATTTCCATCACCTCTTTCTTATTATAACTAGAGTTGAGCGGACACCTGGATGTTCGGGTTCGGCCGAACTTCGGAAAAAAGTTTGAGTTCGGAACCAGAACTCGAACCGAACTTGACCCCGAACCCCATTGAAGTCAATGGGGACCAGAACTTTGAGCACTAAAATGGCTGTAAAAATGTCATGTAAAGGGCTAGAGGGCTGCAAATGGCGTCAAAATGTGGTTAAGAGCGTGGCAAGTGCTCTGCAAACAAATGTGGATAGGGAAATGACTTAAAATAACATAAAATACGTAAAAATAAAAAATTATAATCTTGATCTAGGAGGACCAGGTCCATATAGAGAAGGAGGTTGAGGAGGCGGTGGATGTGGCGGTGTAGGTGGAAGTGGCGGTGGAGGAGAAGGAGGTAGCCTACACTGCTTTTTTGTTTTAAATTTTTATTTTTTTATTAGGGTACACCCCAAAACATTGGGAAATATAGCCCTTCAGTCGTGCTAAACAAACGGTCAGACAATACACCGGCTGCAGGGCAGGCCAGCACCTCCAAGGCGTAAAGGGCAAGCTCAGGCCATGTGCCCAATTTGGAGACCCAGAAGTTGCAGGGGCTTACCCCTGTCAGTTAGTTCGTGTAAGCGTGTGCATACTTACTGCCCCACCCACCATGTTGCACGTCCCCGTGATGTTCACGATCCAATTTGATATCTGCTCTATCAACTTTTGATGTTCTTTTATGCGCCTACCATGGTGATTACGGGTGGCGGGGAATCAGGGTTCCAGGCCGGAGAGGGAGCGTGAGAAAAAGAGACCAAATTTAAGGGTGATTAATTTATTTAAAAAATTTGGGATCAAGAAGAAATGTGGGAAAAGTTATTGAGGCGCAAATGTGGGACAAATTACAGAAGCCCAAATGTGGGCCAAAAGAGTCAAGCGAAATTGTGGGACAAAGTATTGAAGCTTAAATGTGGTACAACTTGCTTAAGTTTAAGCATTGAATCAAAGGAGGTGGCGCGCATCAATTAAAGAAGCATTTCAGAAATTTTATTCCCTGTCACCTATGCAGAGCAGGGGTTTATTCACATCTAAAATTGTATAATGTCAACCCAAGAATGTAACAGAAAAATTACAGAAATTAATTAACCTGTCTACTTGGTAGAGCAGGGGTCTATGACAGAAAACAATTGTTTATTGTCACCCGAAAATGTAAAATAAAAATTATTAAAAATTTATTAAGCTGTCAACTAGGTAGAGGAGGGGTATATTACACCCAAAAATTTGTCAATTTGACCCTAAAATGTAACTGACAAATGTTGATAAAAATCTTTTACCGGTCTATTAAGTATAGCAGTGGTACATCACACCAAAAAATTGCTGAATTTCGCCAGAAAATGTAACTGACAATTTTTTTATTTTTTGTTAACTGGCCTACTAGGTCTAGCAGTGGTACATTATGGTTATGAATTTCACCATAAAATGTAAGAGACCAATTTTTTTTATTGTTTAACCTGTCTACTAGGTATAGCAGTGGTACTTCTGTCACGGTTGGTGTTGCAGAAAGCTGGAACTTATAAATAAACATCTGACTGGCTTGATCCCAAACTAAGGAGCATATGGGTGAGCCCTATAAAACCCCTAGAGCTCTCCCTGACTGCTATGCCCATGCAAAGGTCTTTATGGTAGACAATTGCATGCCCACGTACCTTATACTATGTGACACCTGAAAACCCTATAATAGTGAGGGGACACAACCACCGGCTCCCTGCACTTATTATGGACGAAGTCAGGGTCACCTACAATTAAGCCAGCAAGGAAACACAAATAAAGGAAACAGACTTATCTGAAGAATCAGGAGAAGCAGTATCCAGCAGTGAACAACTCATCCAGGAAGAAGTATAAACCGCAAAGTGAGGCAGTATGGGAGGGAATATAAAGGGAGACAATTAGTGTAAATAGGTGACAGCTGGGAGAAGGAAAGGAGATGACAAAGTGAAACCAAAACAAAGAACGTCATGCAAGAGGTAGCGAAGAACGTCTAACAGACCTTCTCAGAGAGCTGGCGGTGACAACTTCACAGCCAAAAATTGTTGAATTTCAACTGCAAATGTAACTGACAAATATATTTTGTCTGTTAACTGGCCTACTAGGTATAGCAGTGGTACTATACACCCAAAAATTTGTGAATTTCACCAGAAAATGTTCATGACAAAGTAGTGAAATGATATAAAATAAAACTCGTACAAAAAAAAAAAGGATTTATGAGGTGAAGTTCCATATGGAGTAGGAGTTTGAGGAGGCGGGGGGACGTAGCGGAGTAGGTGGAAGCGACGGTGGAGGAGGACGAGATAGCCAACACAGGTTTTTGGTTTTAATAAAAAAAATTAAAATTAAGGTACACTCCAAAAGAGTGTGAAATATCCAAAATACAAACATGAGCAATTACGCTGCAGTATAACAATGGCTGCTTAGTGCCGGTATACATGTCTATTCTGCACAAGGTACGGACAAGTCCTGTGGGATCCATGCCTGGTTCATTTTAATGAACGTGAGCTTGTCCACATTGGCTGTGGACAGGCGGCTGCGCTTGTCTGTGATAACCCCCTCCAGTCGTGCTAAACACACGTTCAGACAATACACTGGCTGCAGGGCAGGCCAGCACCTCCAAGGCGTAAAGGGCAAGCTCAGGCCATGTGCCCAATTTGGAGACCCAGAAGTTGCAGGGGCAGACCCGTCATTCAATACGTGTAGGCGTGTGCACACATACTGCTCCACCATGTTGGTAAAATGCTGCCTCCTGCTAAGACGTTCCATATCAGCTGGTAGTGTTGGTTGTTGTGGCGTGCTGACAAAGCTTTTCCACATGTCGGCCATGCTAACCCTGCCTTCTGAGGTGCTGGCGGTGCCCCAGCTGCGTTGGCGACCTCTTCCTCTGCCTTCGCCTTGTGCTTCCACTATGCCCCCGCTGTCAGGTGGGAATGCCACCAGCAGCGCGTCTACCAGCGTGCGCTTGTACTCGCGCATCTTACGATCACGCTCCAGTGAGGGAATTAAGGATAGTGCGTTGTCCTTGTAACGGGGATCCAGCAGCGTGGCCACCCAGTAATCAGCACAAGTTAGAATGTGGGCAACTCGGCGGTCATTGCGGAGACACTGCAGCATATAATCGCTCATGTGTGCCAGCCTGCCCAGAGGCAATGAAAAGCTGTCCTCTGTGGGAGGTGTATAGTCTGTGTCCTCTGTATCCCACCATCCATGCACCACTGATGGCCATGAGCTGTTCTGGGTGCCACCCTGCTGTGAACATGGTTCCTCATCCTCCACCTCCTCATCCTCCAGAACTGTGCCCTGGCTGGACAATTGTGTACCTTGGATTTGTGGGTGCAGGAACCTACGCTCGGAGCCACTTGGGAATGACTGGCCGGAAACCCTACAAAATGATCCCTCTTCCTCCTCCTCCTGTGCCACATCCTCTTCATTCATTGCCAGCAGCGTTTTTTCAAGGAGGCATAGAAGTGGGATAGTAATGCTGAGAACGGCGTTATCGGCACTGGCCATGTTGGGGGAGTACTCGAAACAGCGCAACAAGGAACACAGGTCTCGCATGGAGGCCCAGTCATTGGTGGTGAAGTAGTGCTGTTCCGCCGAGCGACTGACCCGTGCGTGCTGCAGCTGAAACTCCACTATCGCCTGCTGCTGCTCGCACGGTCTGTCCAGCATGTGCAAGGTGGAGTTCCACCTGGTGGGCACGTCGCATATGAGGCGGTGAGCGGGAAGGCCGAAGTTACGCTGCAGCGCTTACAGGCGAGCAGCAGCAGGGTGAGAACGCCTAAAGCGCGCACAGACGGCCCGCACTTTATGCAGCAGCTCTGACATATTGGGGTAATTATTTTTTTTCTTAAACTTTCAAGTTTTATTGATTTTTCATCATAAGAAAATCAGACAGTAAATATGTCACTTGCACAAGCCAGAACAATGTTAAGATTTGCATAGTACAACTTTGGCATTCATATTGTGATGCTACATAATATATGCAAAGCATATTGGTGACATATACAACAGATTGTAACATAGTCATTCCAAGAACAAAATTAATAAATTGAATCCAGAACTTGTGATCCATTTCTAAGATATAATTTATTCTATACTTTAGCGTGCCCCTATATGTGTTTACCTTACACCTTTATCCATCCGCCGTCCTCCGTCCACCGCTCTCTCCCGCCATATATGTATACCACATCATCAGTCACTACAAAGCTATAGAGTGAATCTTAACTGCGAACGGGCAAGAGTTCCACAATTCCCACCTTTTGTGAGCCCTTAGGCGTTCCGAGTGAGAGTCTGCATATATATATTCATGTTACATATACTGGTTAACTAGTGAGATCACATCAGATACCTGAGGAGTAATGGGCATCTTCCAGGAGGTTGCAATAAGCTTCCTTGCAGCCGAGAGAATGCCCATCACAACCGGTCTATGGTAGTGAGGTAAAACTCCTATTCCGATGGATAGGACAGCTAATGGAGGGTCGAGGGGGATCTGGAAGCCCGCCACTGTCGAGATAAGGTCAAAAATCTTCCTCCAAAAAGGGAGAATAATAGGGCACGACCACCACATATGTGATAAGCTTCCCTTTTCCCCACAATTCCTCCAACAGTTTGAACTATATTCAGGATCCATGTGTGCTATACGGGCTGGAGTCAAGTACCATCTAAGTCAGGGGTGGGCAATTATTTTTTCGATGGGGCCACATGAGAAACTGAAAATATTTTGGAGGGCCGGGCCAAAAGGCTAAACTCAATACTGCATAAAATCAATTGTATTTCTTTATAAAAAGCAGTAAATATCATTGTTGGACAACTGGTACGAGTACTTGTTATAGTTAAACAATGAAAAAGTGAGGTTGCCTTACAAGAAAAAAATTTAAATTTATTAAACAAAATTTCCCAAAACAATGAA
The DNA here is from genome assembly GCF_905171765.1 of Bufo bufo. Classification (NCBI taxonomy): domain Eukaryota; kingdom Metazoa; phylum Chordata; class Amphibia; order Anura; family Bufonidae; genus Bufo; species Bufo bufo. Next base: position 5,589,569 of record NC_053392.1, on the reverse strand, counting down.
CATTTTTCACTATTTGTGACTCATATTAGTGAAAGCCATTGTCCCCCTGTGAATCCAGCCATTGTCCCCTGTGAATCCAGCCATTGTCCCCTGTGAATCCAGCCATTGTCCCCATGTGAATCCAGCCATTGTCCCCCTGTGAATCCAGCCATTGTCCCCCTGTGAATCCAGCCATTGTCCCCTGTGAATCCAGTCATTGTCCCCTGTGAATCCAGCCATTGTCCCCCTGTGAATCCAGCCATTGTCCCCCTGTGAATCCAGCCATTGTCCCCTGTGAATCCAGCCATTGTCCCCCTGTGAATCCAGCCATTGTCCCCTGTGAATCCAGTCATTGTCCCCTGTGAATCCAGCCATTGTCCCCCTGTGAATCCAGCCATTGTCCCCCTGTGAATCCAGCCATTGTCCCCCTGTGAATCCAGCCATTGTCCCCCTGTGAATCCAGCCATTGTCCCCCTGTGAATCCAGCCATTGTCCCCCTGTGAATCCAGCCATTGTCCCCCTGTGAATCCAGCCATTGTCCCCCTGTGAATCCAGCCATTGTCCCCTGTGAATCCAGCCATTGTCCCACTGTGAATCCAGCCATTGTCCCCCTGTGAATCCAGCAATTGTCCCACTGTGAATCCAGCCATTGTCCCCCTGTGAATCCAGCCATTGTCCCCCTGTGAATCCAGCCATTGTCCAATGTGAATCCAGCCATTGTCCCCTGTGAATCCAGCCATTGTCCCCTGTGAATCCAGCCATTGTCCCCCTGTGAATCCAGCAATTGTCCCCCTGTGAATCCAGCCATTGTCCCCCTGTGAATCCAGCCATTGTCCCCCTGTGAATCCAGCCATTGTCCAATGTGAATCCAGCCATTGTCCCCTGTGAATCCAGCCATTGTCCACTGTGAATCCAGCCATTGTCCCCCTGTGAATCCAGCAATTGTCCCACTGTGAATCCAGCCATTGTCCCCCTGTGAATCCAGCCATTGTCCCCCTGTGAATCCAGCCATTGTCCAATGTGAATCCAGCCATTGTCCCCTGTGAATCCAGCCATTGTCCCCTGTGAATCCAGCCATTGTCCCCTTGTGTACAGAACACCCCCCCCCCTTACAATAGTACACACCCCTCCCCCCCCCCCTTGCCTTTAGAAACGTAATGCTCAGAGATGATCAGCCATGTGTTAGTCACACTGACTACACACAGCACAGGGGGAGGCGGCCGCAGCTTCATGCTTGTCGGCTCTGTGACTGTCAGTGTCAGACAGTCACAGCCGATACTATGAGAGCCGCGGGCGCTGCGCTGTTACAGAGAAGGGAATAATTGCGGCCGGCCGGGTCCCGGGTACGGCTCGCACGAGGCACCCCCCCCCCCTGCTGTGTCTTACCTAGACAGTACTGCCGCTGACGCTGCCTCCCTGCCACCGCGCCATGCCACACGCAGCACGCCGAGTCGGAAGTCCTCTTCATTCGCGGAGGAGGGGTATCGTTGCTTGGCACGCCTCTGGCTCCGCCCGGGGGCCGGATTAAAAGGTCCGCGGGCCGTAGTTTGCCCAGGTCTGATCTAAGTTGTATTTTCCTATTTTGTTCAATATGATTAATGCATTTGGCAGTAGCTATCGTCCAGTGGAAAGCATCCCTCCACTCCTCGACCGACCAAGAGCTCTCAAATTCTTCTTCCCATTTCACCATAAAGTTCAATTTTGTTTCTAGAGTAGGGTCAAGTGCATGATATGCAGTAGCTAGGCCTTTCCCCTGACCTGTCGTACTAATAAAGTATTTACCAAAAGGGGTAATTTTATTCAATGAAACAATAGTAGGTCTCGTTCTTTGCAGCATATGCCTAACTTGTAGGTATTGATAGAAACAAGTATTAGGTATACCATAATTTTGGTGCAAGGTCTCAAACGTTTGCATAGTGTCACCTTCATACAGCTGATCTAAACATATGATACCTGCCTCCTCCCATTTCTCTAAGGAGAGATCGGGAACCCCATACGTAAGCGCAACCAGTGGAATCTCAGATCTCTTAGGTGAGAAAAGCAACCCTTTCTCTATATAATGGCACCAAGTCCAAACTGCCGCTTGCATAGTCAAGAGAGGGGGTGAAGATTTAGGTGCTTCCAGGGAAAGGGCGGCAAGAAAGCCTGGGAGAGAACCCCGTTTTGTGTAGGTGGATTCTAATTCATGCCATCTCTGTAGCGAGGAAGGCGCCTACCACTCTTTAGTCTGCTCAATGAGGTTCGCCTTGTAATAACGAATGAGGTCCGGGACTCCAAGACCCCCTTCTCTCAGTTTTGGGTATAGGGCTCGTCGGTCCACTCTAGGTGTTTTGTTACCCCATATAAATTTTATAACATCCGACTGCAACAATTTTAATATTTTTTGAGGAATGATAAGAGGGATACATCTAAGTTTATAGAGGATCTTAGGTAGAATCATCATTTTGACCGCATTAATTCTGGCCAGCCATGACATAAACAACTTAGAATACTCAGCATAATCTGTTAGTAATTCTTTTCTCAGGGAATCGAAATTGCTCCTCACCAAATTTAGTATACGAGGTGTTAGTAATATGCCCAGGTAAACTATGCCCTCCTCTGCCCACTGAAATGGAGCCCTCTCCAGAAGCTCCCTTTTGAGAGGTTCTTGGATCGCAAATGGGAGAATATGCGATTTTGTAACATTAAGTTTATAGAAAGAGGCTTGTGCATATTCTTTTAAGACTTCCATGACGTTTGGGAGAGATATCTCTGGATTCGTAAGTGATAACAGGACATCATCCGCATACAGTCCTATTTTATGTGATGCATTACCCACATATATACCTAAAATACCTGGGTCCAACCGGATTCTTTCTGCCAGGGGTTCCATCACTAGCGCAAAAACCAACGGTGACAAAGGGCAGCCTTGTCTGGTACCGTTCGTTATATCAAAGCTTTTGGAATAAAAGCCAGATGCTAAAACTCGAGCTGATGGCAGGGAATATAGATTTAAGATAGCCGATAGAATAGGTCCCCGGAACCCAAAATGATTTAACACCTCCGTCAGAAACCCCCAGTGCACCCTATCGAAAGCTTTTTCAGCGTCAAGCGATATAAATATTGTGGGTGCACCGGAGGAATCCGCTATTTGGAGCAGATCAATTACTCTACGAATATTGGGGTAATTTTTAAGGAATCTCTGCACCACCAAATTCAGCACATGTGCCAGGCAAGGGATGTGCGTCAAACCGGCTAGTCCCAGAGCTGCTACGAGATTTCGCCCATTATCGCACACCACCAGGCCGGGCTTGAGGCTGACTGGCACCAACCACTCATCGGTCTGTTGTTCAAGGCCCGTCCACAGCTCCTGCGCGGTGTGGGGTTTGTCCCACAAACAGATACGTTTTAACACTGCCTGCTGTCGTTTACCCCTGGCTGTGCTGAAGTTGGTGGTGAAGGTGTTACGCTGACCGGATGAGGAGCTGGTAGAGAATGAGGAAGCAGAGTAGGAGGAGGATGCAACAGGAGGCAAACTGAAGCGCCCTGCAATCCTCGGTGGTGGAAGGACATGCGCCAAACTTCTATCCGCCTCAGGCCCAGCTGCCACTGCATTTACCCAGTATGCTGTTATGGAGATATAATGGCCCTGACCGTACTTACTGGTCCGTGTATCCGTAGTCATGTGCACCTTGCCACAGATGGCGTTGCGCAGTGCACACCTGATTTTGTCCCCTACTTGGTTGTGCAGGGAAGGGATGGCTCACCTTGAAAAGTAGTGGCGGCTGGGCACGACGTACTGTGGGACAGCCACCGCCATAAGGCCTTTAAAACTATCCGTCTCCACCAGACGGAATGACAGCATTTCAAAGGCCAGTAATTTAAAAATGCTGGCATTCAGGGCTAGGGATCGCGGGTGGGTAGGGGGGTACTTCCTCTTCCTCTCCAGCGTTTGGGATATTGAGAGCTGAACGCTTGCGTGGGACATTGTGGAGATGCTTGGTGACCCAGGTGTTGGTGTTGCTGGCAGATCCTCTGTTTGTGGGGTGCCAGGTGGCTCTGTCACTCCAGAGGTGGATAAAGAGGCCGCGACTGCAGCAGAAGAGGAAGCAGGAGGAGCCAGAGACCTTTCTTGGTTTTTGAGGTGTCTACTCCACTGCAGCTCGTGCTTTGCACTTAAATGCCTGGTCATGCAGGTTGTGCTCAGGTTGAGAACGTTTATGCCTCGCTTTAGGCTCTGATTGCACAGCGTGCAAACCACTCGTGTCTTGTCGTCAGCACATTGTCTGAAAAACTGCCACGCCAGGGAACTCCTTGGAGCTGGCTTTGGTGTGCTTGGTCTTTAGGACGGCCGCTCCGCTTTTGCACCCTGTGCGACTACCGCCTCTTCCTCCGAACTACATAGGTCACTCGCATGACCTTGATTCCATGTGGGGTCGAGGACCTCATCGTCCTCCACATCATCTTCCACCCAGTCTTCACCCCTGACCTCCTTGTCGGTCTGCACACTTTCGAAAGCCCCAGCAGTTGGCACCTGTGTTTCGTCATCATCTGAGACGTGCTGCGATGGTCCTCCCATGTACTCATCTTGAAACATAAGTGGTTGGGCATCGGTGCACTCAATCTCTTCCACTTCTGGGGCAGGGCTAGGTGGATGGCCCTGGGAAACCCTGCTAACAGAGTCATCAAAAAGAAGAAGAGACTGCTGCATGACTTGGGGCTCAGACTGCTTGGCTGATTTGCAAGGGGGTGAGGTGAAAGACTGATGGACATCGGCTGCAGGTGCCAACTGTGGTCTTTCAGCAGGAGACTGGGTGGGAGACAATGTGAAGGAACTGGATCCACTGTCAGCAACCCGATCTACTATCGCCTGTACTTGTTCAGGCCTCACCATTCGTAGAGCAGCATTAGGCCTGACCAAATACCGCTGCAGGTTTTGTCGCCTACTCGCACCTGAGGAAGGGGTTTCACTTGTGTGTGTAGCTGGCACAGATTGACCACATCCTCTCCCTGCAACAGGAGCTCCACCAGCAGCACCACGACCTGGGCCACGTCCCTTTTTTGATGCTCTCCTCATATTTTTTGAATTTAGGATCTTGCCCTAAATGGGTGTTTAATAGTAGAAAAGAACGACAGTATGTAAAGGGTGTATCTCAGACGGCCTGAACCAGACTAGGCCTCAATTAAAGATTTCTTTGCACAAAATGGCTGTATTTGAAATGGCTGTATTTCAAATGCCTAATTCAAACCCCTGTATGTAAAGGGGGGATCACACATGCCCTGAACCAGTGTAGGCCTGCAGTAAATTTATCTTTGCACAAAATGGCTGTATTTCAAATGCCTAATTCAAACCCCTGTATGTAGAGGTGGTGTCTCAGAGGGTCTGAACCTCTGTAGGCCTGAAGTAAATATATTTTTGCACAAAATGGCTTTATTTCAAATGCCTAATTCAAACCCCTGTATGTAGAGGTGGTATCTCACACGGTCTGAACCTCTGTAGGCCTGAAGTAAATATATTTTTGCACAAAAAGGCTGTATTTCAAATGCCTAATTTAAACCCCTGTATGTAGAGGGAGTATCTCACAGGGCCTGAACCAGTGTAGGCCTAAATTCAATATTGGTTCACCAAATGGCGGTATTTAAAATCTCTGAATGTAACCCAAATGTATTAAGGGTGTATCTCACAATGACATCTGCATCAAAGGCTGCCAAATACATTTTTTGTGCCCAAATGAGTGTTTAAAAACTGAATTTGACAGCTGTATATAAGCCTGTAATTTTCACACGTGCTGATGCTGCAAGGCCTGAAAATAGTATTTTTTGTCAAAAGAGTGTGTTTTTCAAACCCCAGAAAATGATAGGTGTATTTCTACCTCCTTAACCCCTTAGGGACGCATGACGTACCGGTATGGCATGTTTCCCGAGTCCTTAAGGACCCATGACGTACCGGTACATCATGAGTTTAAAACGGAAATGCGGGGGTTAATCGGAACAGGATGTCTGCTGAAATCATTCAGTGGGCATCCTGTCACAACGCCGGGGGGGGGGGTCATATAACCCCCCCGTATCAGCGATCGCAGCAAACCGCAGGTCAATTCAGACCTGCGGTTTGCTGCGCTTTCTGCAGTTTCTGATCCCCGCGGTCCCTGACCGCGGGAATCAGAAACTTTAAAATGCCCAAAATAAAGATTTTCACCCCCCCCTGCACCCCTGAATGATTTTATGCCGGCGGGTGGTGCAGGGGTGGTGTTGCAGGCGGTGCGGCAGGCGGGATCGCGATCCCCCGCCCGCCTCCTCTTGAATATTTTTTGGCGTCTAGTGGGTATACCAGAGTGTCAGCACATTGCTGACACTCTGGTATAAACGGCTGACATCTGTGCTGCGATGTCAGCCGTTTAACCCTTTCCATACCGCGTTCCATACGGACCGCTGTATGGAAAGGGTTAACAGTCAGGGAGCTCCCTCCCTCTCCCATCGGGGGGCTGCTGTGCCTTTGCAGCCCCCAGACAGGATGGGGTGACAGAGGGAGGGAGCCCCCCTCCTTACCCTTCCCCGTCTGCTCAGTTGTGGCAGACGGGAAAGTTTCCCATGGCAACAGGACGCCTTCTCAGGCATCCTGCTGTCCATGGTGCTGAACAGATCTGTGCTAAAGGCATAGATCTGTTCAGACAAAGTGTAAGTAAAATACAGTACAATACACTATATAGTGTACTGTACTGTATTATACAGACATCAGACCCACTGGATCTTCAAGAACCAAGTGGGTCTGGGTCAAAAAAATGTAAAGAAAAGTGAAAAAAGTAAAGATTATAAAAAACACATTTATCACTGAATAAAAATTAAAAAAAAAAAATACACTACACATATTAGGTATCGCCGCATCTGTTTTGTCCACCTTACTTCCCCAAAAAGGTAATAAAAGTGATCAAAAAAGTCGCATGTACGCCAAAATAGAGCCAATCATCTAATCCCGCAAAAATCATACCCTACCCAATATAATCGCCCAAAAACTGAAAAATCTATGGCTCTTAGACTATGGAAACACTAAAAACATGATTTTTTTTTGTTTCAAAAATGAAATCATTGTGTAAAACTTATATTAAAAAAAAAATCTATATACATATTAGGTATCGCCGTGTCCGTATCGACCGGCTCTATAAAAATATCACATGACGTAACCCCTCAGATGACCACCGTAAAAAAAAAAAAAAAAACAGTGTAAAAAAAGCAAGCGATCAAAAAGTCACACGCACCACAAAATAGTGCCTATAAAACCATCATCTCATCCCGCAAAAATCATACCCTACCCAAGGAAATCGCCCAAAAACTAAAAAAATTATGGCTCTCAGACTATGGAAAAACTAAAACATGATTTTTTTTGTTTAAAAAATAAAATCATTGTGTAAAACTTTCATAAATAAAAGAATTGTATACATTTTAGGTATCGCCGCGTCCGTGACAACCTGCTATATAAAAATACCACATGATCTAACCTGTCTGATGAATGTTGTAAATAACAAAAAAAAATAATCGCTGCCAAAAAAGCTATTTCTTGTTACCTTGCCGCACAAAAAGTGTAATATAGAGCAACCAGAAATCATATGTACCCTAAACTAGTACCAACAAAACTGCCACCCTATCCCGTAGTTTCTAAAATGGGGTCACTTTTTGGAGTTTCTACTCTAGGGGTGCATCAGAGGGGCTTCAAATGGGACATGGTGTCAAAAAAAACAGTCCAGCAAAATCTGCCTTCCAAAAACCGTATGGCATTCCTTTCCTTCTGGGCCCTGCCGTGTGCCCGTACAGCAGTTTATGACCACATATGGGGTGTTTCTGTAAACTACAGAATCAGGGCCATAAATAATGAGTTTTGTTTGGCTGTTAACCCTTGCTCTCTAACTGGGAAAAAAAATATTAAAATGGAAAATCTGCCAAAAAAGTGAAATTTTGAAATTGTATCACCATTTGCCATTAATTCTTGTGCAACACCTAAAGGGTTAACAAAGTTTGTAAAATCTGTTTTGAATACCTTGAGGGGTGTAGTTTCTTAGATGGGGTCACTTTTATGGAGTTTCTACTCTAGGGGTGCATCAGGGGGGCTTCAAATGGGACATGGTGTAAAAAAAAAAACAGTCCAGCAAAATCTGCCTTCCAAAAACCGTACGGCGCACCTTTCCCTCTACGCCCTACTGTGTGCCCGTTTCTGCAAACTACAGAATGGGGGCAATAAATATAGCATTTTGTTTGGCTGTTAACCCTTGCTTTGTTACTGGAAAAAAAGGATAAAAATGGAAAATTAAAAAAAAAAAATCTAAATTCTGAAATTTTATCACCATTTGCCATTAACTTTTGTGGAACACCTAAAGGGTTAACGACATTTGTAAAATCAGTTTTGAATACCTTGTGGGGTGTAGTTTCTAGAATGGGGTCATTGTTGGGTGGTTTCTATTATGTAAGCCTCACAAAGTGACTTCAGACCTGAACTGGTCCCTAAAAAGTGGGTTTTTGAAAATGTCAGAAACATTTCAAGATTTGCTTCTAAACTTCTAAGCCTTGTAACATCCCCCAAAAATAAAATATCATTCCCAAATTGATCCAAACATGAAGTAGACATATGGGGAATGTAAAGTAATAACTATTTTTGGAGGTATTAGTATGTATTATAGAAGTAGAGAAATTGAAACTTGGAAAATTGCAATTTAATACAAATTTTGGGTAAATTTGGTATTTTTTATAAATAAAAATGATTTTTTTTTACTTCATTTTACCAGTGTCATGAAGCACAATATGTTACGAAAAAACAATCTCAGAATTGCCTGGATAAGTCAAGGTGTTTTAAAGTTATCACCACTTAAAGTGACACTGGTCAGATTTGCAAAAAATGGCCTGGTCCTTAAAGTAAAATAAGGCTGTGTCCTTAAGGGGTTAATGTTCAGATATCGGCTTTCAGTGCCTTTTTGAATCTTAAAATAGCAGAGTTTCCTCTTGTTAGGAGATTCATAAAAGGCACAAGTAGAATTTGTCTGACCTACTTCGTTAGAGTTCCTCCTTGGGATTTAAGCGTCGTTCTCTCTGCCCTCACTGCGTTGCCATTTGAACCCCTAGCAGACATATCCCTGAGGTTATTAACATTAAAGACGACCTTTCTTATAGCCATCACCACTGCTAGGCAAGTTGGGGAAATTCAGACCTTCTCTTCTAAAGCTCCCTACTTTACTGTGTTAGAAGATAGGGTTATCTGTAAAGGCTATGTACACCTTTGGGGGCAGTTTTTGTTTATGAATGCATTTTACTCATTTTTGGCTAAAAATCATATTTTCTATTGGTCTTTATTAAAAATATTGAGACATTCTGTCACAAAGGGTTAACTAACTGTGTGACTTTCACTTTCTGCAGTCATCTAATAATCCTCCTCTCTATACTACCGAGAGGTCATAAACACTTATTTAAGCCACATTCTTATATAAAAACTAAGCTATAATGAGTGTTTATAATGTCAGAGATAAGGAGCCCTCAGCTCCCTGTCTGACAGAAGATCCAGAGGCTGCTACTAGAGCATCTCAGCTCCGCACAGAAAAAAGGGCTCCATATTTTTAATAAATACCAATTGAAAAAAAGATTTTTAGCTCAAAATAAGTAAATCTGCTAGATTGAGTGTTACCATATAATAGTCTTGGAAGATTTATTGTAGATCTTATTGACTCCATCTTGAATTTTTTGAAGCGGTTCAAATACTTTAGACTGAAGAATGTTCTGAATTTTCCACTTTTTTTAAAATCAGAAATAGGGGAGAGTACAATACCTGTTCTACTTCTTTTTCTGGCAGGGTCACTACCTCTGACTCTAGAGCTATCTGCTTGAGGGAATGTGACATAGTCGTGTTTATCATAAACCTTTTGTTTGGAGAGGAGGATGAAATTCTATGCTGTGACCAGAGAGAATCTGGTCTAGGACCAGGAGGAGGCTTCTATAGAATCCCAGGCCTGATGGAAATTTGTGAGCCTGCCTCCCACCATACTTATGGCATCATTAAGAGGAGTCAGGGTTAAATAGAAACCTTCTTCCTCTAGAAGACTGCTATCTTCCAGAGAAATCCCTTTTTTCTGTTCCTCTGTTTCTATATTGGGAACGAAAACATTTTCTTTGCTGATAGAATTGGTACTCAGACGGAAAACGTTTTTTCTTGTCCAAGCCCTTATCCAATATATTGTTTAGTGCAGACCCAGAGAGCCTATCTCCCTCACAGGGTATAGAGCAGAGACTGCTCTTTGAGCCCGCATAACCTGACCAAGACCTCAACCAGATTGCTCTACGTAAAAAGAGAAAAAGGTCCAGCTCGGTAAAAATGTTACCTTTATTTTTCAGTGCAGATAAAAGACAGTTACAGTTGTCTTGTGGAAGGATCGCTATTGTCTCTGATCCGAAACATGTAGACTGGACTGTAACTGGCTTTTATCTGCACTGAAAAATAAAGGTAACATTTTAACCGAGCTGGACCTTTTTCTCTTTTTACTTAAGTAACGCTGTGGTTCTTGGCGTGGTCCGTGCTTGGTGTGACAGGGTTTGAGCACGCCTATACTCTCTCTTTGCCTAACTGAGATTGCTCTACGGGTGGCATTTGAAAGAGCCGTGGATCTGGCCGAAAGCCTTACCAGGTCCGCAGAAGCGTCGACTAGGAAATTTGAGGCCTACTTCACTTTCCAATATTTTGAGGTATCTGCATATCGGTGTGGAACGTCTCCAGCATCAGCTGTCCTACAGCTGAGGAATCCATTTTAACTTCCTGGCAGCATGCTTTACTGGCGTCCGTGTGCTCCAACTGGCCGTGTCCGCCCCGCTTTAGGCTGGCCAACGCATGTCCCACGTGATGCCAGCGCAATACCAGAAGTGTGTCACTTGGCTCCGCCCCCTGTTTGGCAGAAGTGACAGGGCTCAGCGCGTCACGGGACTCCTCCTGCCCACAGAGGATTCCCATCTGCAGAGCCACAAGCAGCGCTGATCTCTCGTGCCCGCACAGCACACAGCCTGGGATACCTATAGCAGGGCGTACTCCAAGGGACAGAGAAGGGGAGCCCACGCCCCAACTGGAGCCTCTGTACACAACTCAGCCCTCCCAAGAAGGGGAATGGTCCAGCCTGAGCAAATCCAAGCCAGAGCACTAGCAGAGGCTTCCACGTGTCCTGAGGGACAGGAAGCAACAACTGAAGTAGGTAGGAGGAGGTGTCTTTAAATTGGGGCTTCCACTGTTGTTTCCAGTGCTTGGGAGGCGGGATCGTCCTCCTAGCAGTGCCGGAGTGGAAGCGTTAGTGAAAAAAGAAGAAAAGACGTAAAAGCGAGGACTGGAATAGAAAAGATGACACTAGACGCAAACCAGGCCAGGAAGAAGACAGCAGAATATAGAAGGAATACTGCAGTCCCAGCACCGAGCTCCCGCTATAACCAGCAGCTACCTCAGGAGGCAGAGATCCTGGAAGAGAATCCAACCAATCAGGAGCTGGATCTACAGCAGAGAGAGGAGCGGACCTCTATTAATGGCTGAGCTATAAGAGCGGAGAAGAGCACTGCCCCCAACAGAGAGATGGAGGAGGAGACCACTGACTGCAGAGAGGAGCGGACCTCCACTAATGGCCGAGCTGTGAGAGCGGAGAAGAGTACTGCGCCCAACAGAGAGATGGAGGAGGAGACCACCGACTGCAGAGAGAGGAGCGGACCTCCACTAATGGCCGAGCTGTGAGAGCGGAGAAAAGCACTGCCCCCAACAGAGAGATGGAGGAGACCACCGACTGCAGAGAGGAGCGGACCTCCACTAGTGTCTGAGCTGTGAGAGCAGAGAAAAGCACTGCCCCCAACAGAGAGATGGAGTAGGAGACCACCGACTGCAGAGAGAGGAGCGGACCTCCACTAATGGCCGAGCTATGAGAGCAGAGAAGAGCACTGCCGCCAACAGAGAGATGGAGGAGGAGACCACCGACTGCAGAGAGAGGAGCGGACCTCCACTAATAGCCGAGCTGTGAGAGCAGAGAAGAGCACTGCCCCCAACAGAGAGATGGAGGAGGAGACCACTGACTGCAGAGAGGAGCGGACCTCCACTAATGGCCGAGCTGTGAGAGCGGAGAAAAGCACTGCCCCCAACAGAGAGATGGAGGAGGAGACCACCGACTGCAGAGAGAGGAGCGGACCTCCACTAATGGCCGAGCTCTGAGAGCGGAGAAGAGCACTGCCCCCAACAGAGAGATGGAGGAGACCACCGACTGCAGAGAGAGGAGCGGACCTCCACTAATGGCCGAGCTGTGAGAGCAGAGAAGAGCACTGCCCCCAACAGAGAGATGGAGGAGGAGACCACCGACTGCAGAGAGAGGAGCGGACCTCCACTAATGGCCGAGCTGTGAGAGCGGAGAAGAGCACTGCCCTCAACAGAGAGATGGAGGAGGAGACCACCGACTGCAGAGAGCGGAGCAGACCTCCACTAATGGCTGAGCTATGAGAGCGAAGAGCACTTCCCCCAACAGAGAGATGGAGGAGGAGACCACCGACTGCAGAGAGGAGCGGACCTCCACTAATGGCTGAGCTATGAGAGCGAAGAGCCCTTCCCCCAACAGAGAGATGGAGGAGGAGACCACCGACTGCAGAGAGGAGCAGACCTCCACTAATGGCCGAGCTGTGAGAGCGGAGACGAGCACTGCCCCCAACAGAGAGATGGAGGAGGAGACCACCGAGTGCAGAGAGAGGAGCGGACCTCCACTAATGGCCAAGCTGTGAGAGCAGAGAAGAGTACTGCCCCCAACAGAGAGATGGAGGAAGAGACCACCGACTGCAGAGACAGGAGCGGACCTCCACTAGTGTCTGAGCTGTGAGAGCGGAGAAGAGCACTGCCCCCAACAGAGAGATGGAGGAGGAGACCACCGACTGCAGAGAGGAGCGGACCTCCACTAATGGCCGAGCTGTGAGAGCGGAGACGAGCACTGCCCCCAACAGAGAGATGGAGGAAGAGACCACCGACTGCAGAGACAGGAGCGGACCTCCACTAGTGTCTGAGCTGTGAGAGCGGTGAAGAGCACTGCCCCTAACAGAGAGATGGAGGGGGAGACCACCGACTGCAGAGAGGAGCGGACCTCCACTAATGGCCGAGCTGTGAGAGCGGAGAAGTGCACTGCCCCCAACAGAGAGATGGAGGAGGAGACCACCGACTGCAGAGAGGAGTGGACCTCCACTAATGGTCAAGCTGTGAGAGCGGAGAAGAGGACTGCCCCCAACAGAAAGATGGAGGAGCGGACCTCCACTAATGGTCGAGCTGTGAGAGCGGAGAAGAGCACTGCCCCTAACAGAGAGATGGAGGAGGAGACCACCGACTGCAGAGAGAGGAGCGGACCTCCACTAATGGTCGAGCTGTGAGAGCGGAGAAGAGCACTGCCCCCAACAGAGAGATGGAGGAGGAGACCACCGACTGCAGAGAGAGGAGTGGACCTCCACTAATGGCTGAGCTATGAGAGCGGAGAAGAGCACTGCCCCCAACAGAGAGATGGAGGAGGAGACCACCGACTGCAGAGAGGAGCGGACCTCCACTAATGGCCGAGCTATGAGAGCGGAGAAGAGCACTATCCCCAACAGAGAGATGGAGGAGGAGACTAGTGATGGACAAACATCTGAAAGGACGGTTCGCGAACGCGATCGCTCGAACTCGCTCAAATGTTCGCGAACCACAGGTTCGCGGCGGGTCCCATTCATTTTAATGGCAGGCGAACTTGAAAACCTCCAGGTCATATTTGCAGCCACAAAATACTTAGTAGATGCGCACACATAGTCCCACAACATGGACACTGACATAGCAGAAGTATTAAGCGAATTTGCGATCGACAAGCATTCTTTTTTTATCGCCAAAATTTCGGCAAAGTATTAATCGCAAGAGCACATATGCTAGGAAGGCGTGGCCTACAGCAACTGGTTTGCACCGACTAGCAATTAGATGGATGCGATGGTTGGAACCAAGTTTAACGACGAAGAGGAAGATCTCCTGGTGACTGTAAGTGATCTTACATTAAAGTCGTGTATCTGATTACATTTCACCTGCAGGTCTGAACAATCGCTCTATATGCAGAAAGAGTGTTCTAAAAAAACCGCCAGTGCGACCTTCAGCGAATCAACTGTTTCTTAAGTGCACAAAACGTCACATTTTATAAGGTCTCACTAGATATTATTGATTCCTGTGACATCACAGCCACTATGTTAGTAGCATCTGTGTATGGACAGCAGAGACCTAGATTCAACATGCACTTTCATTGTCATGCCGCACACTATATACCACACACACACACACACTATATACCGCACACACACACTATATTCCGCGCACACACACTATATACCGCACACACACACTATATTCCGCACACACACTATATTCTGCGCACACACACACTATATACCGCACACACACACACACACTATATACCACACACTATATACCGCACACACACTATATACCGCACACACACACACACACTATATACCGCACACACTCTATATACCGCACACACACTATATACCGCACACACTCTATATACCACACACTATATACCGCACACACACTATATACCGCACACACACACACTATATACCGCACACACTCTATATACCGCACACACACTATATACCGCACACACTCTATATACCACACACTATATACCGCACACACACTATACACCACACACACACACACTATATACTGCACACACACAGACACACACTATATACCGCACACACACACACGCTATATACTGCACACACAGACACACGCTATATACCGCACACACACTATATACCGCACACACACACACACACTATATACCGCACACACACAGACACACGCTATATACAGCACACACAGACACACGCTATATACCGCACACACACTATATACCGCACACACACACACACACTATATACCGCACACACACACACTATATACCGCACACACAGACACACGCTATATACCGCACACACAGACACACGCTATATACCGCACACACACACACTATATACTGCACACACACAGACACACGCTATATACAGCACACACAGACACACGCTATATACCGCACACACACTATATACCGCACACACACACACACACTATATACCGCACACACACAGACACACACTATATACCGCACACACACACACAGTCTATAGTTTGTATCCTGTTGGTCAGGACTCAGGAGAAGATTTCTTTGTCAGACCGCCAGTATTTGCTGGTTCATTTACACTTACCCAGGATGCATCCCGGGGAGGCGAACCAGCTGTGCACCCCATACCGTACCGTCACTTCACTAGACAGGTACATGTCTGCTTAGCTGGACAGTATCTGATAGCGCCGACCCCACCCACATACAGTCGTAATACAATCCCATCTTCTAACCGTAACAGTAAGGCCGTCTGCACACGGGCGCGTTTTTTCAGAACTACGGACCGTACAAACACGTCCTGCAGAGTGGACGAGCGCACGGCGTCATTGGTTGCTAACTCGCTATGACGCCGTGCGCTTCTTGCCGCCACCGCTGTACATTAATACACTTGTATAGATCATACAAGTCTATCACAGTACAGCGGTGGTGGCCGGAAGAAAAATGTCCAGGTAGATGCGTAAATAACTTTTGTATGTTTTGCCAACACTCTGTAATGTATACAGTGCTAAGCAAAAGTATTCACCCCCCTTGACTTTGTTCTTTTTTTTGTTGCCTCACCCCCTGGGATTAACATGGATTGTTTGAGGATTTCGGTCATGTAATTTTAAATTGGTTAATTGTAAAGCAAACAACAAATAGGACAAAATAACAGAAAAGGTCAATCTGCAGAACTATTCACCCCCCTAAAGTCAGTACTTTGTAGAGACACCTTTTGCGTCAATCACAGCTTCAAGTCGCTTTGGTTAAGTCTCTATGAGCTTCCCACATCTTACCACAGGGGTTTTTGCCCATTCCTCCTTGCAATACTGATTCTGCTCCTTCAGGTTGGATGTTTGCGCTTGTGAACAGCAATCTTTACGTCTGACCACAGATCTTCTATTGGATTGAGATCTGGGCTGTGACTCGGCCATTCCAACACATTTATATGTTTACTCTTAAACCACTCAAGTGTTGCTTTAGCCGTGTGTTTGGGGTCATTGTCCGGCTGGAAGGAGAACCTCCGTCCTAGCCTCAGATCACGCACAGAGTGGGGCAGGTTCTGCTCAATAATATCCCTGTCCATGTTTCCCTCAACTCTGACCAGTTTCCCAGTCCCGACTGCTGAAAAGCATCCCCACAGCATGATGCTGCCACCATCATGTCTCACTGTGGGGATGGTGTTCTTTGGGTGATGTGATGTGTTGGCTTTGTGCCAGACAAGTGACGGACTGAACCATCACTGTGTCTGCAGTAGAAGCCTGAGGGCTAGCCTCCTTCCTACGGGCTATGGACCCAGGACTATGGAGACCCCCACTCTGACCTATTTGGGTTAGAGGGAACTATAAACCATGATTTTTTGGTTGAGTTTATAGACCACATCTTTCCTATTTCCCATTAAAGTTGCATGGTGTGAATCCATAAACGTAATAAGGGTTAACTCTGCTCTGAGACTCCCAATGAATGTGTTTATTTGTCCCTTTGTTCTATTGTGTTAGTGATGGAATTAAGAAGTAGCCGACTCTAGTGTAGAGAAGTAGATCATCCTATGATACACTGAGGAGATAATCCCATCCCATGGGTCTCCTCTCGCCCTATTGTTTCATCAAGACACTGTGGAGGGGATGTCTTTTTTCATACTGTTAATTTTTGATTGAGTTATGCATCATAAAGCTGGCAGCTGCTGCAATTATATATAGATCCCGCCATATTGGAATTTCTTTATATCTAATGTTCTAAAGATTTTGGAGTGGTTTATCTAAAATCTGAACATTCTGAAGTTCCTATTCCCTCCATTCGGAGAAGGTGATCGGCGGAGGCCGTGGAGGTTGAGGAGGTGGAGGCCGGACCCTCCCAGCCTATTGAGCCACCCCCACCAGATGTGGGAGAAGTGAAGGAGGTGGAAAGTGCTGGACCCTCCAGCACCACCCCATCTCAGGACTTGGAGGAAGAGGAGGCGATCACCAGCCCCCGGCAGGAGAGTAAATATGTGCACATAGCAATATGATTATGTATCCATAACATGTACATAAACATTAAAAGGGCCGACAACGAGGCGACAACATACACTCTAGTAATACAAAAAAAATAACACTGGTCAATAACTCTTTAATCTACATTAAAACCATTACCTTAACAAATAAATAATATTAAACTCAATAGAACTATCACTAACTAACAAACAAAATAAAATTATACTGTACTGAAATATCACTAACTAATAAACTATATAATCATAAATATCACTAACTAATAAACTATATAATCATAAATATCACTAACTAACGTATTGAGATTTAAATCGTCAATGTGTATAAAGACTTTAAATAAAAATAAAAAAAGGTAAACAATAGACAAACAGACATATTTTGTACCGCCGTGTACATATCGACCGTCTCTATAAAAATATCCTATGATCTAACCCCTCCGGTGAACACTTTAAACATTAAAAAAAGAAACAATTAAAAGAAAATATTAATTTATTCAACCTAACATCACTAAAAGTGCAACACCAAGCTATCAAAAAAGGAATATGTCCCCAAAATAGTAACAATCGGTCAGTTCATTCTGCAAAAAAATGAGACCCTACCATTAGACAATCGGCAAATAAAAATAATAATATGGCTCTCAAATATGGAGACAGTAAAACATGAATTGTTTTTGGTTCAACAATGCTTTTATTGTGTAAAATAGAAATAACTAAAAAATAAGGAAAAATATTCGGTCTGGCCGCATCTGTAACAACCAGCTGTCTAAAAATATCATACCAACTAACCTCAGGTGTACACCTTTTTAACCTAAAATTTTAAACTCTCAAAAAAGGCATTTTTTTTGGACAACTTTTATCACAAAAAGGTGTAATAGCAAGCGATCATAAAGTCAGATGCACCACAAAATAAAGGTTTAATACGAATTGCAAATAATGTTCATATATTTTTTTTTCCAAACAGGAATGAAGACATTGAAGGCCAAATTGGCCAAAATGCAAAAGGAGCAGCGCAACGATATGCGGGCCATTCAGGAGCACATGAAGGCCATGGAGGAGAGGCAACGCCAGGCCATGAAGGGGGTGCAGGAGATGATCATGCTTTTGGAAAAGTTGCCATAATTTTTTTTCTAATAAGTTATATAAATAGTTTATACAGTCATAACGTGTATTTAGTTTTTTGTAATATTGCTCGGTTTTAGTGTAATAGCTCAGCCTAAATCAGCCAGAACTGACAGCAGCCGGTAAATACAAATACAAATACAGGGTCCATTCACACGTCTGTAAAATGTGTCCACATCCGTTCCACAATTGAGAGGAACGTTTACAGACCCATTGATTTTTAATTCCAGTTTGAAAAATTAGGCATTTACAGGATACAGAAGTAAGTGTCGACCATTACAGGCCCCAAAAATTAGCCGACAGGCGTTCACCTGACAGTAAATACATTTGTATTCTGTGGCTGGTGGTACATTAGGCATTTACAGGATACAGAAGTAAGTGTCGGCCTTTACAGGCCCCAAAAATTAGCCGACAGGCGTTCCCCTGACAGCAAATACATTTTTTATTCTGTGGCTGGGGGTACATTAGGCATTCACAGGATAAATAAGTGTCGGCCATTACAGGCCCCAAAAATTAGGCATTCAACGGACATAAAAGGCCTTTTATGCCGCTGTATTTACCGAAGACAGGGACCATAAATTGTTATGGGTGGTGGCGGATATTTGTGGGCTGTCATGAGGAATTTGAATCAAACATGGTCTACTGGTCACATGTGTTGCATTCCTCCGAGATCCATGCCTCATTCATTTTTAGAAATGTGAGGTAGTAAACACTGTCGTGAGCTAGGCGAGTGCGCTTATCGGTCACGATCCCCTCCTGCTGCGCTGAACGTCCTTTCGGACAGGACACTTGACGAGGGGCAAGCCAACACTTCCATTGCAAATTGTGCAAGCTCTGGCCAGAGGTCAAGCCTGCCCACCCAGTAGTCCAGGGGTTCCTCGCTTCTCAGAGCGTCCAAATCGGCCGTTAACCCGATGTAGTCGGACACCTGTCGGTCTAGGCGTTCCCTGAGGCTGGATCCAGAGGACAGCTGTCAATGGGTCGGGTGAAAGAATGATCTCCTATCAGAAGTGACCAACACATCTTCAAACCACCCTCTTCTTGCAGGCGCTGCTGGATTGGTATCCGCAACTTGTTTCTCTGCGGAAATTCCTCTGCCAGCGCCTGCAACAGCAGAATGTAGCATCTCTCTAAGCAAGGCCTGGAAGTGCTGCATTCTGACAGCCCTCTGTGATAGTGGTAACATTTCCACCATTTTTTGTTTGTCCAGGGGGTCTAAGTATGTTGCCACCCAGTACTGGTCCTTGCCCTTTATGCTTTTTATACCGGGGTCCCTCTTAAAACACTGGAGCATGAAGGCCCCCATTTGCACTAAACTGGAAGCGGTGGAGTGGCCTGGCTCCTGCTCATCATCCAGGATAAAGTCGTCCTCGTTCTCCTCCCCCCATCCACGGACAACACCAGGGATCCCAGAAAGGTTTAAAGCCTGCTCTTCTTGCTCCTCCTCCTCCTCCCCGGCACCATCCTCCTCTGACTCCTCTTCAGACTCCTGTTGTTGACTTGTCTCAGATCGAGTAGCCCCCCTGGGAATTCATCCAACATTGCGATTTCCTCATCTTCCTGCTCCTCGACGGCTTGATCAATGACACGACGCAATGCACGCTCCAGAAAAAGGCAAAAGGTACGATGTCACTGATGCATCAAATGGCCGCAGAAGTCTGCATGTGTTGCGCATGAGCAGCCACTGGCGCGGTGAAAAAAAATCAAGCTCCCAGAACCTGTCCTGCCGCAGAGTTCGTCCAGGTAGTCGTTAACCGCAAATTTCTGCTGGAGGAGACTATCGAGCATATACAAGGTTGAGTTCCATCGCGTCGGGCAGTCACAAATAAGACGTCTGACAGGCAGGTTGTGATGCCGCTGAATGTCAGCAAGGCGAGCCATGGCCGTGTAACATCTTCTGAAATGGCCGAGATTTTCCTGACCTGCCGCAAGACGTCCTGGACCCCGGGTTATTTGGCAACGAATCTCTGCATGACCAAGTTCAGGACGTGTGCCATGTGTCATTTTGCCCTGTTTCAGCGCGCTCAGCAGATTGGCACCGTTGTCGCACACCACTTTACCAACTGTCAAATTGAGCGGTGTTAGCCACTGATCGGCCTGTGACCGCAGAGCTGAAAGCAGTGCAGGACCGGGGTGGCTCTTGGCTTCCAGGCCCAACAGCCGCAGCACAGCATGGGAACGTCTCACCTGGCAGGACGAAAACGTTTTTTTTTTGTTATTTACAACATTCATCTGACAGGTAATATCATGTGGTATTTTTATAGACCAGGTTGTCACGGATGCGGCGATACCTAATATGTATACTTTTTTTTTATTTATGAAAGTTTTACACAATGATTTCTTTTTTGAAGCAAAAAAAATCATGTTTTAGTGTTTCCATAGTCTGAGAGCCATAATTTTTTCAGTTTTTGGGCGATTACCTTGGGTAGGGTATGATTTTTGCGGGATGAGATGACGGTTTTATTGGCACTATTTTGGGGTGCGTGTGACATTTTGATCGCTTGCTATTACACTTTTTGTGATGTAAGGTGACAAAAAATGGTTTATTTAGCACAGTTTTTATTTTAATTTTTTTACGGTGTTCATCTGAGGGGTTAGGTCATGTGATATTTTGATAGAGCCGATCGATACGGATGCGGCTATACCTAGTATGTATACTTTTTTATTTATTTATGTAAGTTTTACACAATAATATCATTTTTGAAACAAAAAAAATCATGTTTTAGTGTCTCCATATTCTGACTTTAAAATGCCCAAAATAAAGATTTTCACCCCCCCCCCCCTGAATGATTTTATGCCGGCGGGTGGTGCAGGGGTGGTGTTGCAGGCGGTGCGGCAGGCGGGATCGCGATCCCCCGCCCGCCTCCTCTTGAATATTTTTTGGCGTCTAGTGGGTATACCAGAGTGTCAGCACATTACAAATTACCCCAAAGGTGGAACAAAAATTAAAAGGATATTGATTCATACCCCTTAATATATTATCATCTATATCTTTTCCCCGTGTAATATTATATATTTTTTTATTTATATATATATATATATATATATATGCAAATGTGATCGCACACTACATCCAGCACTCTGCCCTCCATGCTGGATGAGACATTGGTTTATATTTTGGCCAAAGCATAGTAAGCCACTCACCGCGTCAAGGCTGTCTCATGAGTGGTCCCTAACTCTTGTTCCTACCTGTTCATGGGCCATGACAGCCACATAAAATCCAGGGAATGCAGGTCAGCATGCAAGCCAAGTACACTTTGCTTGTAACCCCGTCCGGTGCCATTACAGCTTTCATCGGATCCAGGGATGCAAGTACCAACATGCATGCTGAACCTACCATATACTTCTCCTGGAGCCAGATGGCTAATGGTAGGTTCTATACAAGCAGACTCAGTTTTATACTGACTTTAAAACCAGCCTCAAGGACAGATTAACTGGTCAGGTGTGCAATGACTCCAAGGAGATCGCCACGCCTCCAATATATACTACAAAGAAAAAAATAAGGGGTTGGGTCAGCACAACCTGCCTGTAGGTGCACATCACTATGGCGAAATACATATACAAACGGAAAATGCAAATGTGATCGCACACTACATCCAGCACTCTGCCCTCCATGCTGGATGAGACATTGGTTTATATTTTGGCCAAAGCATAGTAAGCCACTCACCGCGTCAAGGTTGTCTCATGAGTGGTCCCTAACTCTTGTTCCTACCTGTTCATGGGCCATGACAGCCACATAAAATCCAGGGAATGCAGGTCAGCATGCAAGCCATGTACACTTTGCTTGTAACCCCGTCCGGTGCCATTACAGCTTTCATCGGATCCAGGGATGCAAGTACCAACATGCATGCTGAACCCACCATATACTTCTCCTGGAGCCAGATGGCTAATGGTAGGTTCTATACAAGCAGACTCAGTTTTATACTGACTTTAAAACCAGCCTCAAGGACAGATTAACTGGTCAGGTGTGCAATGACTCCAAGGAGATCGCCACGCCTCCAATATATACTACAAAGAAAAAAATAAGGGGTTGGGTCAGCACAACCTGCCTGTAGGTGCAGATCGCTATGGCGAAATACATATACAAACGGAAAATGCAAATGTGATCGCACACTACATCCAGCACTCTGCCCTCCATGCTGGATGAGACATTGGTTTATATTTTGGCCAAAGCATAGTAAGCCTCTCACCGCGTCAAGGCTGTCTCATGAGTGGTCCCTAACTCTTGTTCCTACCTGTTCATGGGCCATGACAGCCACATAAAATCCAGGGAATGCAGGTCAGCATGCAAGCCAAGCTTGGATTTTATGTGGCTGTCATGGCCCATGAACAGGTAGGAACAAGAGTTAGGGACCACTCATGAGACAACCTTGACGCGGTGAGTGGCTTACTATGCTTTGGCCAAAATATAAACCAATGTCTCGTCCAGCATGGAGGGCAGAGTGCTGGATGTAGTGTGCGATCACATTTGCATTTTCCGTTTGTATATGTATTTCGCCATAGTGATGTGCACCTGCAGGCAGGTTGTGCTGACCCAACCCCTTATTTTTTTCTTTGTAGTATATATTGGAGGCGTGGCGATCTCCTTGGAGTCATTGCACACCTGACCAGTTAATCTGTCCTTGAGGCTGGTTTTAAAGTCAGTATAAAACTGAGTCTGCTTGTATAGAACCTACCATTAGCCATCTGGCTCCAGGAGAAGTATATGGTAGGTTCAGCATGCATGTTGGTACTTGCATCCCTGGATCCGATGAAAGCTGTAATGGCACCGGACGGGGTTACAAGCAAAGTGTACTTGGCTTGCATGCTGACCTGCATTCCCTGGATTTTATGTGGCTGTCATGGCCCATGAACAGGTAGGAACAAGAGTTAGGGACCACTCATGAGACAGCCTTGACGCGGTGAGTGGCTTACTATGCTTTGGCCAAAATATAAACCAATGTCTCATCCAGCATGGAGGGCAGAGTGCTGGATGTAGTGTGCGATCACATTTGCATTTTCCGTTTGTATATGTATTTCGCCATAGCGATCTGCACCTGCAGGCAGGTTGTGCTGACCCAACCCCTTATTTTTTTCTTTGTAGTATATATATATATATATATATATATATTTTTTAGGGATGGGAATAGTACGGGCCGTCATGGTGGATTCAAGGAAACGGAATTACCGGTAAGTCTAATTGCGGTTTTTCCATTTCATCCACCATGATGGCCCACAATGAGATGTAACAAATGACTAAGTGGGTGGGGATATCGCCTGTAAAACCTTCCGGCCAAAAAGAGCTTCATTCGAATCCGGAAGACTAAGACGATAGTGTCTTACAAAGGTATTTGCACTTGACCAGGTTGCAGCCCTACAGATCTGGTCAAGTGAGACACCTCCTTTTTCAGCCCTAGAGGAGGCTGTGGCCTTAGTGGAATGGGCTTTAACGGCTCCAAGGCTGGGTTTGCCCTGTATCACATAGCAACACTCAATGGTGGATCTAATCCATCTAGCTATGGAGGATTTAGAGAGCTTCTTCCCCTTATTTTTTTCCTGAGAACTGTATTAGGAGATTATTATCCGTCCTAAATGCTTTGGTAGACTTTTTCTGTAATTTTCAGGGAGCCTTTTGGAGCACTCATTGCATTTTAGGAGTCTTACTTTAGATTTAGACTCTTTAGTGCCGGTACTGATGGCCGAAGGATCGGAGCCTTCCTGGCGGGGAGTAGGTGCCTCAGACATCGTGGTGCTTGCAGGCGAGGGCTGACTGGAACCGCAATTTTTTTGAATCTCCCCCGGCGTCTGACATCATCCAGCTGCGCTCTCGGGTTGTCGGCGTGTGCCTGCGCCGCCCAAGCCCTCTTAAAGGGCTCCATGCACCGCACCTACTCCCCCAGCCGGTCACATGTTTTCCAGTGAAGGAGGACGCCAAGTGCAGCGTGCGAGCCACCCCGTGAAGCTGGCACCCCAGACTGCTTCCCGATAGAAGGAAGGAGGTCCAGAGGTAAGGAAGGACGGCAGGCCTCAGCATAAGCCGAGACGAGGGTCCTTGTTGCTCCATGCTGTCCAGCCTTAGCCCATGCCGCGGGAGGACAGCAGGAGATATCTATAAAAGAATAAAGTTACTACCCCCCTGATAGGAGGGCTCTCTCCACATGTTGGCCCCTGTAGGGGCAGGAAAGCACTGAGGAGGTGGAGGGGTGGGGGGAATTGAAACTCTCTTTATGTGTTCCTGCGCTACAGAGGTCAATGGTCAATCTCATTGTGGGCCGTCATGGTGGATGAAATGGAAAAATGGTTTATTTAGCACAGTTTTTATTTTTTATGGTGTTCATCTCAGGGGTTAGGTCATGTGTTATTTTTATAGAGCCGGTCGATACGGATGCGGCGATACCTAATATGTATACTTTTTTATTTTATTTATGTAAGTTTTACACAATAACAGCTTTTTTAAAACAAAAAAAAATGATGTTTTAGTGTCTCCATATTCTGAGCCATAGTTTTTTTTATTTTTTAGGCGATTGTCTCTTCTAGAGGCTCATTTTTTGCGGGATGAGGTGACGGTTAGATTGGTACTATTTTGGTGGGCAAACGCCTTTTTGATCGCTTGCTGTTGTACTTTTTGTGATGTAAGGTGACAAAAAAATTGTTTATTTAGCACAGTTTTTATTTTATATTTTTTATGGTGTTCATCTGAGGGGTTAGGTCATGTGATATGTTTATAGAGCCGGTCGATACGGACGCGGCGATACCTAATATGTATACTTTTTTCCCCCCCTATTTTTTACCAATTTTTTTTTTACTTTATTTGGGGAAAATGACGTTTTGGTTTATTTTTACTTGAAACTTTAAATTTTTTGGGGGAAAACTTTATTTTTTCACTTTATTTTTTCAACTTTTTTTTCACCCTATTTTTTTGTCCCACTTTGGGACTTGAACTTTTGTGGGTCTAATGCTTTACAATGCATTCCAATACTTCTGTATTGGAATGCATTGGCTGTATGAGTAATACTGTGTGTATTACTCATACAGCTTCTGGCCTGTGAGATCCAGGGGGCGATGCCTTCCTTAGACATTGCGCTGCCTTCCATGCCATCGGGTCCCCCCTACAGCCGCATGGGGACTCGATGGAACCGCCGACCACCGCCGCCGCACCAGGTAAAAGCCGCAAACCGCAGGTCTGAATTGACTTGCGGTTTGCGGCGATCGCTGATATGGGGGGGTCACATGACCCCCCCCCCGGCGTTGTGACAAGATGCCCGTTGAATGATTTCAGCGGGCATCCTGTTCCTATTAATCCCCGCCATGCCACAATGTCGGTTTAAAGTTAGGACGAACCGGTACGTCCTGAGTCCCTAAGGGGTTAAAAAAACTTTTGTGGCCCTATTAGCTAGCGTTTGGTGTCCCTAACAGCCTGTCCCTGCTCCACACAGCAACCTCTCCCTACACTGACAAAACACTGAATGCAAAATGGCAGCCAGATCAGGTTTATTTATAAGGTAAGGGGTGTGTCCATGTGCTGAAACGTCTCGATTGGTTGTCCTGTACCATCTGATGGATGTGTCATGGGTCAAAGTCCTTCACAATGTAAAAGAATATGGCGGGCGCAAATTTCTCCATATGTTCGCATGTTCGGCGAACAGCGAACGAGCAAAGTTGGCCATAAACCGCAAGGCCAGCTCTAGAAGAGACCACCGACTGCAGAGAGAGGAGTGGACCTCCACAAATGGCCGAGCTGTGAGAGAAGAGAAGAGCACTGTCCCCAACAGAGAGATGGAGGAGTAGACCACTGACTGCAGAGAGAGGAGCAGACCTCCACTAATGTCTGAGCTGTGAGAGCGGAGAAGAGCACTGCCCCCAACAGAGAGATGCAGAAGGGGACCACCGACTGCAGAGAGAGGAGCGGACCTCCACTAATGGCCGAGCTGTGAGAGCGGAGAAGAGCACTGCCCCCAACAGAGAGATGGAGGAGGAGACCACCGACTGCAGAGAGAGGAGTGGACCTCCACTAATGGCCGAGCTGTGAGAGCAGAGAAGAGCACTGTCCCCAACAGAGAGATGAAGGAGGAGACCACCGACTGCAGAGAGAGGAGCGGACCTCCACTAATGGCCGAGCTATGAGAGCGGAGAAGAGCACTGCCACCAACAGAGAGATGGAGAAGGAGACCACCGACTGCAGAGAGGAGCGGACCTCCACTAATGGCAGAGCTGTGAGAGCGAAGAAGAGTACTGCCCCCAACAGAGAGATGGAGGAGGAGACCACCGACTGCAGAGAGAGGAGCTGACCTCCACTAATGGCGGAGCTGTGAGAGCGGAGAAGAGCACTGCCCCCAACAGAGAGATGGAGGAGAGCGGAGAAGAGCACTGCCCCCAACAGAGAGATGGAGGAGGAGACCACCGACTGCAGAGAGGAGCGGACCTCCACTAATGGCAGAGCTGTGAGAGCGAAGAAGAGTACAGCCCCCAACAGAGAGATGGAGGAGGAGACCACCGACTGCAGAGAGAGGAGCTGACCTCCACTAATGGCGGAGCTGTGAGAGCGGAGAAGAGCACTGCCCCCAACAGAGAGATGGAGGAGAACGGAGAAGAGCACTGCCCCCAACAGAGAGATGGAGGAGGAGACCACCGACTGCAGAGAGGAGCGTAACCTCCACTAATGGCCAAGCTGTGAGAGCAGAGAAGAGCACTGTCCCCAACAGAGACATGGAGGAGACCACCGACTGCAGAGAGAGTAGCGGACCTCCACTAATGTCCGAGCTGTGGGAGCGGAGAAGAGCACTGCCCCCAACAGAGAGATGGAGGAGGAGACCACCGACTGCAGAGAGAGGAGCGGACCTCCACTAATGTCTGAGCTGTGAGAGAGGAGAAGAGCACTGCCCCAACAGAGAGATGGAGGAGGAGACCCACCGACTACAGAGAGAGGAGCGGACCTCCACTAATGGCCGAGCTGTGAGAGCGGAGAAGAGCAATGCCCCCAACAGAGAGATGGAGGAGGACACCACCGACTGCAGAGAGAGGAGCGGACCTCCACTAATGGTCGAGCTGTGAGAGTGGAGAAGAGCACTGCCCCCAACAGAGATATGGAGGAGACCACCGACTGCAGAGAGAGGAGAGGACCTCCACTAATGGCCGAGCTATAAGAGCGGAGAAGAGCACTGCCCCCAACAGAGAGATGGAGGAGAACACCGACTGCAGAGAGGAGCGGACCTCCACTAATGTCTGAGCTGTGAAAGCGGAGAAGAGTACTGTCCCCAACAGAGAGATGGAGGAGGAGACCACCGACTGCAGAGAGAGGAGCGGACCTCCACTAATGGCCGAGCTGTGAGAGCAGAGAAGAGCACTGCCCCCAACAGAGAGATGGAGGAGGATACCACCGACTACAGAGAGAGGAGCAGACCTCTACTAATGTCTGAGCTGTGAGAGCGGAGAAGAGCACTGCCCCTAACAGAGAGATGGAGGAGGAGACCACCAACTGCAGAGAGAGGAGAGGACCTCCACTAATGGCCGAGCTGTGAGAGCGGAGAAGAGCAATGCCCCCAACAGAGAGATGGAGGAGGAGACCACCGACTGCAGAGAGAGGAGCAGACCTCTACTAATGTCTGAGCTGTGAGAGCGGAGAAGAGCACTGCCCCTAACAGAGAGATGGAGGAGGAGACCACCGACTGCAGAGAGAGAAGCAGACCTCCACTAATGGCCGAGCTGTGAGAGCAGAGAAGAGCACTGCCCCCAACAGAGAGATGGAGGAGGAGACCACCGACTGCAGAGAGGAGCGGACCTCCACTAATGTCTGAGCTGTGAGAGCGGAGAAGAGCACTGCCCCCAACAGAGAGATGGAGGAGGAGACCACCGACTGCAGAGAGAGGAGCGGACCTCCACTAATGGCTGAGCTGTGAGAGCAGAGAAGAGCACTGCCCCCAACACAGAGATGGAGGAGGAGACCACCGACTGCAGAGAGGAGCAGACCTCCACTAATGGCGGAGCTGTGAGAGCAGAGAAGAGCACTGCCCCAACAGAGAGATGGAGGAGGAGACCACCGAGTGTAGAAAGAGGAGTGGACCTCCACTAATGGTCGAGCTGGGAGAGTAGAGAAGAGTATTGCCCCCAACAGAGAGATGGAGGAGCAGACCACCGACTGCAGAGAGAGAAGCGGACCTCCACTAATGGCCGAGCTGTGAGAGCGGAGAAGAGCACTGCCACCAACAGAGAGATGGAGGAGGAGACCACCGACTGCAGAGAGGAGCAGACCTCCACTAATGGCCGAGCTGTGAGAGCAGAGAAGAGCACTGCCCCCAACAGAGAGATGGAGGAGGAGACCACCGACTGCAGAGAGAGGAGCAGACCTCCACTAATGTCTGAGCTGTGAGATCGGAGATGAGCACTGCCCCCAACAGAGAGATGGAGGAGGAGACCACCGACGGCAGAGAGAGGAGCGGACCACCACTAATGGCGGAGCTGTTAGATTGCAGAAGAGCACTGCCCCCAACAGAGAGATGGAGGAGGAGACCACTGACTGCAGAGAGAGAAGTGGACCTCAACTAATGGCCGAGCTGTGAGAGCAGAGAAGAGCACTGTCTCCAACAGAGAGATGGAGGAGGAGACCACCGAGTGCAGAGAGAGGAGTGGACCTCCACTAATGGCCGAGCTGGGAGAGTAGAGAAGAGCACTGCCCCCAACAGAGAGATGGAGGAGCAGACCACCGACTGCAGAGAGAGAAGCGGACATCCACTAATGGCCGAGCTGTGAGAGCGGAGAAGAGTACTGCCCCAACAGATAGATGGAGGAGGAGACCACTAACTGCAGAGAGAGGAGCGGACCTCCTCTAATGGCCGAGCTGTGAGAGCGGAGAAGAGCACTGCCACCAACAGAGAGATAGAGGAGGAGACCACCGACTGCAGAGAGAGGAGCGGACCTGCACTAATGTCTGAGCTGTGAGTGCGGAGAAGAGCACTGCCCCCAACAGAGAGAAGGAGGAGGAGACCACCGACTGCAGAGAGAGGAGCGGACCTTCACTATAATAGCGGAGCTATGAAAGCAAAAAAGAGCACTGCCCCCAACAGAAAAATGGAAGAGGAGACGACCAACTGTAGAGAGAGGAGCGGACTTTCACTAATGGCCGAGATGTGAGAGTGGAGAAGAGCACTGCCCCCAACAGAGAGATGGAGGAGGAGACCACCGACTGCAGAGAGAGGAGCGGACCTCCACTAATGGCCGAGCTGTGAGAGCGGAGAAGAGTACTGCCCCCAACAGAGAGATGGAGGAGGCGACCACCGACTGCAGAGAGAGGAGCAGACCTCCACTAATGTCTGACCTGTGAGATCGGAGAAGAGCACTGCCCCCAACAGAGAGATGGAGGAGGAGACCACCGACTGCAGAGAGAGGAGCGGATCTCCACTAATGGCCGAGCTGTGAGAGCGCTGAAGAGCACTGACCCCAACAGAGAGATGGAGGAGGAGACCACCGACTGCAGAGAGAGAAGTGGACCTCCACTAATGGCCGAGCTGTGAGAGCAGAGAAGAGCACTGTCCCCAACAGAGAGATGGAGGAGGAGACCACCGAGTGTAGAGAGAGGAGTGGACCTCCACTAATGGCCGAGCGGGGAGAGTAGAGAAGAGCACTGCCCCCAACAGAGAGATGGAGGAAGAGACCACCGACTGCAAAGAGAGAAGCGGACCTCCACTAATGGCCGAGCTGTGAGAGCGGAGAAGAGCACTGCCCCCAACAGAGAGATGGAGGAGGAGACCACCGACTGCAGAGAGAGGAGCGGACCTCCACTAATGTCTGAGCTGTGAGAGCGGAGAAGAGCACTGCCCCCAACAGAGAGATGGAGGAGGAGACCACCGACTGCAGAGAGGAGCGGACCTCCACTAATGTCTGAGCTGTGAGAGCGTAGAAGAGCACTGCCCCCAACAGAGAGATGGAGGAGGAGACCACCGACTGCAGAGAGGAGCGGACCTCCACTAATGGCCGAGCTGTGAGAGCGGAGAAGAGTACTGCCCCAACAGAGAGATGGAGGGGGAGACCACCGACTGCAGAGAGAGGAGCGGACCTCCACTAATGTCTGAGCTGTGAGAGCGGAGAAGAGCACTGCCCACAACAGAGAGATGGAGGAGGAGACCACCGACAGCAGAGAGAGAAGCGGACCTCCACTAATGGCCGAGCTGTGAGAGCGGAGAAGAGCACTGCCCCCAACAGAGAGATGGAGGAGGAGACCACCGACTGCAGAGAGAGGAGCGGACCTCCACTAATGGCAGAGCTGTGAGAGCGGAGAAGTGTACTGCCCCCAACAGAGAGATGGAGGAGGAGACCACCGACTGCAGAGAGAGGAGCGGACCTCCACTAATGTCTGAGCTGTGAGAGCGGAGAAGAGCACTGCCCCCAACAGAGAGATGGAGGAGGAGACCACCGACTGCAGAGAGGAGCGGACCTCCACTAATGTCTGAGCTGTGAGAGCGTAGAAGAGCATTGCCCCCAACAGAGAGATGGAGGAGGAGACCACCGACTGCAGAGAGGAGCGGACCCCCACTAATGGCGGAGCTGTGAGAGCGGAGAAGAGTACTGCCCCAACAGAGAGATGGAGGAGGAGACCACCGACTGCAGAGAGAGGAGCGGACCTCCACTAATGTCTGAGCTGTGAGAGCGGAGAAGAGCACTGCCCCCAACAGAGAGATGGAGGAGGAGACCACCGACTGCAGAGAGAGGAGCGGACCTCCACTAATGGCAGAGCTGTGAGAGCGGAGAAGTGTACTGCCCCCAACAGAGAGATGGAGGAGGAGACCACCGACTGCAGAGAGAGGAGCGGACCTCCACTAATGTCTGAGCTGTGAGAGCGGAGAAGAGCACTGCCCCCAACAGAGAGATGGAGGAGGAGACCACCGACTGCAGAGAGGAGCGGACCTCCACTAATGTCTGAGCTGTGAGAGCGTAGAAGAGCATTGCCCCCAACAGAGAGATGGAGGAGGAGACCACCGACTGCAGAGAGGAGCGGACCCCCACTAATGGCGGAGCTGTGAGAGCGGAGAAGAGTACTGC
Source organism: Bufo bufo (assembly GCF_905171765.1). Classification (NCBI taxonomy): domain Eukaryota; kingdom Metazoa; phylum Chordata; class Amphibia; order Anura; family Bufonidae; genus Bufo; species Bufo bufo. The sequence continues at coordinate 5,558,333 of NC_053392.1, read as the reverse complement.
CCCAACAGAGAGATGGAGGAGGAGACCACCGACTGCAGAGAGAGGAGCGGACCTCCACTAATGTCTGAGCTGTGAGAGCGGAGAAGAGCACTGCCCCCAACAGAGAGATGGAGGAGGAGACCACCGACTGCAGAGAGAGGAGCGGACCTCCACTAATGGCCGAGCTGTGAGAGCGGAGAAGAGCAGTGCCCCAACAGAGAGATGGAGGAGGAGACCACTGACTGCAGAGAGGAGCGGACCTCCACTAATGTCTGAGCTGTGAGAGCGGAGAAGAGCACTGCCCCCAACAGAGAGATGGAGTAGCAGACCACCGACTGCAGAGAGGAGCGGACCTCCTCTAATGGCCGAGCTGTGAGAGCGGAGAAGAGCACTGCCCCCAACAGAGAGATGGAGGAGGAGACCACCGACTGCAGAGAGAGGAGCGGACCTCCACTAATGGCAGAGCTGTGAGAGCGGAGAAGAGTACTGCCCCCAACAGAGAGATGGAGGAGGAGACCACCGACTGCAGAGAGAGGAGCGGACCTCCACTAATGTCTGAGCTGTGAGAGCGGAGAAGAGCACTGCCCCCAACAGAGAGATGGAGGAGGAGACCACCGACTGCAGAGAGGAGCGCGCCTCCACTAATGTCTGAGCTGTGAGAGCGTAGAAGAGCACTGCCCCCAACAGAGAGATGAAGGAGGAGACCACCGACTGCAGAGAGGAGCGGACCCCCACTAATGGCCGAGCTGTGAGAGCGGAGAAGAGTACTGCCCCAACAGAGAGATGGAGGAGGAGACCACCGACTGCAGAGAGAGGAGCAGACCTCCACTAATGTCTGAGCTGTGAGAGCGGAGAAAAGCACTGCCCCCAACAGAGAGATGGAGGAGGAGACCACCGACTGCAGAGAGAGGAGCGGACCTCCACTAATGGCTGAGCTGTGAGAGCGGAGAAGAGCAGTGCCCCAACAGAGAGATGGAGGAGGAGACCACTGACTGCAGAGAGGAGCGGACCTCCACTAATGTCTGAGCTGTGAGAGCGGAGAAGAGCACTGCCCCCAACAGAGAGATGGAGGAGGAGACCACCGACTGCAGAGAGGAGCGGACCTCCTCTAATGGCCGAGCTGTGAGAGCGGAGAAGAGCACTGCCCCCAACAAAGAGATGGAGGAGGAGACCACCGACTATAGAGAGAGGAGCGGACCTCCACTAATGGCCGAGCTGTGAGAGCGGAGAAGAGCAATGCCCCCAACAGAGAGATGGAGGAGGACACCACCGACTGCAGAGAGAGGAGCGGAGCTCCACTAATGGTCGAGCTGTGAGAGTGGAGAAGAGCACTGCCCCCAACAGAGAGATGGAGGAGACCACCGACTGCAGAGAGAGGAGAGGACCTCCACTAATGGCCGAGCTATAAGAGCGAAGAAGAGCACTGCCCCCAACAGAGAGATGGAGGAGAACACCGACTGCAGAGAGGAGCGGACCTCCACTAATGTCTGAGCTGTGAGAGCGGAGAAGAGTACTGTCCCCAACAGAGAGATGGAGGAGGAGACCACCGACTGCAGAGAGAGGAGCGGACCTCCACTAATGGCCGAGCTGTGAGAGCAGAGAAGAGCACTGCCCCCAACAGAGAGATGGAGGAGGATACCACCGACTGCAGAGAGAGGAGCAGACCTCTACTAATGTCTGAGCTGTGAGAGCGGAGAAGAGCACTGCCCCTAACAGAGAGATGGAGGAGGAGACCACCGACTGCAGAGAGAGGAGAGGACCTCCACTAATGGCCGAGCTGTGAGAGCGGAGAAGAGCAATGCCCCCAACAGAGAGATGGAGGAGGAGACCACCGACTGCAGAGAGAGGAGCAGACCTCTACTAATGTCTGAGCTGTGAGAGCGGAGAAGAGCACTGCCCCTAACAGAGTGTTGGAGGAGGAGACCACCGACTGCAGAGAGAGGAGCGGACCTCCACTAATGTCTGAGCTGTGAGAGCGGAGAAGAGTACTGTCCCCAACAGAGAGATGGAGGAGGAGACCACCGACTGCAGAGAGAGGAGCAGACCTCCACTAATGGCCGAGCTGTGAGAGCAGAGAAGAGCACTGCCCCCAACAGAGAGATGGAGGAGGAGACCACCGACTGCAGAGAGAGGAGCAGACCTCCACTAATGGCGGAGCTGTGAGAGCGGAGAAGAGCACTGCCCCCAGCAGAGAGATGGAGGAGGAGACCACCGACTGCAGAGAGAGGAGCGGACCTCCACTAATGTCTGAGCTGTGAGAGAGGAGAAGAGCACTGCCCCAACAGAGAGATGGAGGAGGAGACCCACCGACTACAGAGAGAGGAGCGGACCTCCACTAATGGCCGAGCTGTGAGAGCGGAGAAGAGCAATGCCCCCAACAGAGAGATGGAGGAGGACACCACCGACTGCAGAGAGAGGAGCGGCCCTCCACTAATGGTCGAGCTGTGAGAGTTGAGAAGAGCACTGCCCCCAACAGAGAGATGGAGGAGACCACCGACTGCAGAGAGAGGAGAGGACCTCCACTAATGGCCGAGCTATAAGAGCGGAGAAGAGCACTGCCCCCAACAGAGAGATGGAGGAGAACACCGACTGCAGAGAGAGGAGCGGACCTCCACTAATGTCTGAGCTGTGAGAGCGGAGAAGAGTACTGTCCCCAACAGAGAGATGGAGGAGGAGACCACCGAGTGTAGAGAGAGGAGTGGACCTCCACTAATGGCCGAGCGGGGAGAGTAGAGAAGAGCACTGCCCCCAACAGAGAGATGGAGGAAGAGACCACCGACTGCAAAGAGAGAAGCGGACCTCCACTAATGGCCGAGCTGTGAGAGCGGAGAAGAGCACTGCCCCCAACAGAGAGATGGAGGAGGAGACCACCGACTGCAGAGAGAGGAGCGGACCTCCACTAATGTCTGAGCTGTGAGAGCGGAGAAGAGCACTGCCCCCAACAGAGAGATGGAGGAGGAGACCACCGACTGCAGAGAGGAGCGGACCTCCACTAATGTCTGAGCTGTGAGAGCGTAGAAGAGCACTGCCCCCAACAGAGAGATGGAGGAGGAGACCACCGACTGCAGAGAGGAGCGGACCTCCACTAATGGCCGAGCTGTGAGAGCGGAGAAGAGTACTGCCCCAACAGAGAGATGGAGGAGGAGACCACCGACTGCAGAGAGAGGAGCGGACCTCCACTAATGTCTGAGCTGTGAGAGCGGAGAAGAGCACTGCCCACAACAGAGAGATGGAGGAGGAGACCACCGACAGCAGAGAGAGAAGCGGACCTCCACTAATGGCCGAGCTGTGAGAGCGGAGAAGAGCACTGCCCCCAACAGAGAGATGGAGGAGGAGACCACCGACTGCAGAGAGAGGAGCGGACCTCCACTAATGGCAGAGCTGTGAGAGCGGAGAAGTGTACTGCCCCCAACAGAGAGATGGAGGAGGAGACCACCAACTGCAGAGAGAGGAGCGGACCTCCACTAATGTCTGAGCTGTGAGAGCGGAGAAGAGCACTGCCCCCAACAGAGAGATGGAGGAGGAGACCACCGACTGCAGAGAGGAGCGGACCTCCACTAATGTCTGAGCTGTGAGAGCGTAGAAGAGCATTGCCCCCAACAGAGAGATGGAGGAGGAGACCACCGACTGCAGAGAGGAGCGGACCCCCACTAATGGCGGAGCTGTGAGAGCGGAGAAGAGTACTGCCCCAACAGAGAGATGGAGGAGGAGACCACCGACTGCAGAGAGAGGAGCGGACCTCCACTAATGTCTGAGCTGTGAGAGCGGAGAAGAGCACTGCCCCCAACAGAGAGATGGAGGAGGAGACCACCGACTGCAGAGAGAGGAGCGGACCTCCACTAATGGCCGAGCTGTGAGAGCGGAGAAGAGCAGTGCCCCAACAGAGAGATGGAGGAGGAGACCACTGACTGCAGAGAGGAGCGGACCTCCACTAATGTCTGAGCTGTGAGAGCGGAGAAGAGCACTGCCCCCAACAGAGAGATGGAGGAGGAGACCACCGACTGCAGAGAGGAGCGGACCTCCTCTAATGGCCGAGCTGTGAGAGCGGAGAAGAGCACTGCCCCCAACAGAGAGATGGAGGAGGAGACCACCGACTGCAGAGAGAGGAGCGGACCTCCACTAATGGCAGAGCTGTGAGAGCGGAGAAGAGTACTGCCCCCAACAGAGAGATGGAGGAGGAGACCACCGACTGCAGAGAGAGGAGCGGACCTCCACTAATGTCTGAGCTGTGAGAGAGGAGAAGAGCACTGCCCCCAACAGAGAGATGGAGGAGGAGACCACCGACTGCAGAGAGGAGCGCGCCTCCACTAATGTCTGAGCTGTGAGAGCGTAGAAGAGCACTGCCCTCAACAGAGAGATGAAGGAGGAGACCACCGACTGCAGAGAGGAGCGGACCCCCACTAATGGCCGAGCTGTGAGAGCGGAGAAGTGTACTGCCCCAACAGAGAGATGGAGGAGGAGACCACCGACTGCAGAGAGAGGAGCGGACCTCCACTAATGTCTGAGCTGTGAGAGCGGAGAAGAGCACTGCCCCCAACAGAGAGATGGAGGAGGAGACCACCGACTGCAGAGAGGAGCGGACCTCCACTAATGTCTGAGCTGTGAGAGCGTAGAAGAGCACTGCCCCCAACAGAGAGATGGAGGAGGAGACCACCGACTGCAGAGAGGAGCGGACCCCCACTAATGGCCGAGCTGTGAGAGCGGAGAAGAGTACTGCCCCAACAGAGAGATGGAGGAGGAGACCACCGACTGCAGAGAGAGGAGCGGACCTCCACTAATGTCTGAGCTGTGAGAGCGGAGAAAAGCACTGCCCCCAACAGAGAGATGGAGGAGGAGACCACCGACTGCAGAGAGAGGAGCGGACCTCCACTAATGGCTGAGCTGTGAGAGCGGAGAAGAGCAGTGCCCCAACAGAGAGATGGAGGAGGAGACCACTGACTGCAGAGAGGAGCGGACCTCCACTAATGTCTGAGCTGTGAGAGCGGAGAAGAGCACTGCCCCCAACAGAGAGATGGAGGAGGAGACCACCGACTGCAGAGAGGAGCGGACCTCCTCTAATGGCCGAGCTGTGAGAGCGGAGAAGAGCACTGCCCCCAACAAAGAGATGGAGGAGGAGACCACCGACTATAGAGAGAGGAGCGGACCTCCACTAATGGCCGAGCTGTGAGAGCGGAGAAGAGCAATGCCCCCAACAGAGAGATGGAGGAGGACACCACCGACTGCAGAGAGAGGAGCGGAGCTCCACTAATGGTCGAGCTGTGAGAGTGGAGAAGAGCACTGCCCCCAACAGAGAGATGGAGGAGACCACCGACTGCAGAGAGAGGAGAGGACCTCCACTAATGGCCGAGCTATAAGAGCGGAGAAGAGCACTGCCCCCAACAGAGAGATGGAGGAGAACACCGACTGCAGAGAGGAGCGGACCTCCACTAATGTCTGAGCTGTGAGAGCGGAGAAGAGTACTGTCCCCAACAGAGAGATGGAGGAGGAGACCACCGACTGCAGAGAGAGGAGCGGACCTCCACTAATGGCCGAGCTGTGAGAGCAGAGAAGAGCACTGCCCCCAACAGAGAGATGGAGGAGGATACCACCGACTGCAGAGAGAGGAGCAGACCTCTACTAATGTCTGAGCTGTGAGAGCGGAGAAGAGCACTGCCCCTAACAGAGAGATGGAGGAGGAGACCACCGACTGCAGAGAGAGGAGAGGACCTCCACTAATGGCCGAGCTGTGAGAGCGGAGAAGAGCAATGCCCCCAACAGAGAGATGGAGGAGGAGACCACCGACTGCAGAGAGAGGAGCAGACCTCTACTAATGTCTGAGCTGTGAGAGCGGAGAAGAGCACTGCCCCTAACAGAGTAATGGAGGAGGAGACCACCGACTGCAGAGAGAGGAGCGGACCTCCACTAATGTCTGAGCTGTGAGAGCGGAGAAGAGTACTGTCCCCAACAGAGAGATGGAGGAGGAGACCACCGACTGCAGAGAGAGGAGCAGACCTCCACTAATGGCCGAGCTGTGAGAGCAGAGAAGAGCACTGCCCCCAACAGAGAGATGGAGGAGGAGACCACCGACTGCAGAGAGAGGAGCAGACCTCCACTAATGGCGGAGCTGTGAGAGCGGAGAAGAGCACTGCCCCCAACAGAGAGATGGAGGAGGAGACCACCGACTGCAGAGAGAGGAGCGGACCTCCACTAATGTCTGAGCTGTGAGAGAGGAGAAGAGCACTGCCCCAACAGAGAGATGGAGGAGGAGACCCACCGACTACAGAGAGAGGAGCGGACCTCCACTAATGGCCGAGCTGTGAGAGCGGAGAAGAGCAATGCCCCCAACAGAGAGATGGAGGAGGACACCACCGACTGCAGAGAGAGGAGCGGCCCTCCACTAATGGTCGAGCTGTGAGAGTTGAGAAGAGCACTGCCCCCAACAGAGAGATGGAGGAGACCACCGACTGCAGAGAGAGGAGAGGACCTCCACTAATGGCCGAGCTATAAGAGCGGAGAAGAGCACTGCCCCCAACAGAGAGATGGAGGAGAACACCGACTGCAGAGAGAGGAGCGGACCTCCACTAATGTCTGAGCTGTGAGAGCGGAGAAGAGTACTGTCCCCAACAGAGAGATGGAGGAGGAGACCACCGACTGCAGAGAGAGGAGCGGACCTCCACTAATGGCCGAGCTGTGAGAGCCGAGAAGAGCACTGCCCCCAACAGAGAGATGGAGGAGGATACCACCGACTGCAGAGAGAGGAGCAGACCTCTACTAATGTCTGAGCTGTGAGAGCGGAGAAGAGCACTGCCCCTAACAGAGAGATGGAGGAGGAGACCACCGACTGCAGAGAGAGGAGAGGACCTCCACTAATGGCCAAGCTGTGAGAGCGGAGAAGAGCAATGCCCCCAACAGAGAGATGGAGGAGGAGACCACCGACTGCAGAGAGAGGAGCAGACCTCTACTAATGTCTGAGCTGTGAGAGCAGAGAATAGCACTGCCCCTAACAGAGAGATGGAGGAGGAGACCACCGACTGCAGAGAGAGGAGCAGACCTCCACTAATGGCCGTGCTGTGAGAGCGGAGAAGAGCACTGCCCCCAACAGAGAGATGGAGGAGGAGACCACCGACTGCAGAGAGAGGAGCGGACCTCCACTAATGGCTGAGCTATGAGAGCGGAGAAGAGCACTGCCCCAACAGAGAGATGGAGGAGGAGACCACCGACTGCAGAGGGAGGAGCGGACCTCCACTAATGGCCGAGCTGTGAGAGCAGAGAAGAGCACTGCCCCCAACAGAGAGATGGAGGAGGAGACCACCGACTGCAGAGAGGAGCGGACCTCCACTAATGTCTGAGCTGTGAGAGCGGAGAATAGCACTGCCCCCAACAGAGAGATGGAGGAGGAGACCACCGACTGCAGAGAGAGGAGCGGACCTCCACTAATGGCTGAGATGTAAGAGCGGAGAAGAGCACTGCCCCCAACAGAGAGATGGAGGAGGAGACCACCGACTGCAGAGAGAGGAGCGGACCTCCACTAATGGCCGAGCTGTGAGAGCAGAGAAGAGCACTGCCCCCAACACAGAGATGGAGGAGGAGACCACCGACTGCAGAGAAGTAAGAAGAGGAGAGGACTACAACTCCCAGCATGTCCAGCCTGTTATTATGTGACATCAGAGGACATAACAGGAGGAGGTAGGAGAGGACTACAACTCCCAGCATGTCCATCCTGTTATTATGTGATATCAGAGGACATTACAGGAGGAGGTAGAAGAGGACTACAACTCCCAGCATGTCCAGCCTGTTATTATGTGATATCAGAGGACATTACAGGAGGAGGTAGAAGAGGACTACAACTCCCAGCATGTCCAGCCTGTTATTATGTGATATCAGAGGACATTACAGGAGGAGGTAGGAGAGGACTACAACTCCCAACATGTCCAGCCTGTTATTATGTGATATCAGAGGACATTACAGGAGGAGGTAGGAGAGGACTACAACTCCCAGCATGTCCAGCCTGTTATTATGTGATATCAGAGGACATTACAGGAGGAGGTAGGAGAGGACTACAACTCCCAGCATGTCCAGCCTGTTATTATGTGATATCAGAGGACATTACAGGAGGAGGTAGGAGAGGACTACAACTCCCAGCATGTCCAGCCTGTTATTATGTGATATCAGAGGACATTACAGGAGGAGGTAGGAGAGGACTACAACTCCCAGCATGTCCAGCCTGTTATTATGTGATATCAGAGGACATTACAGGAGGAGGTAGAAGAGGAGAGGACTACAACTCCCAGCATGTCCAGCCTGTTATTATGTGATATCAGAGGACATTACAGGAGGAGGTAGGAGAGGACTACAACTCCCAGCATGTCCAGCCTGTTATTATGTGATATCAGAGGACATTACAGGAGGGAGGAGAGGACTACAACTCCCAGCATGTCCAGCCTGTTATTATGTGATATCAGAGGACATTACAGGAGGAGGTAGGAGAGGACTACAACTCCCAGCATGTCCAGCCTGTTATTATGTGATATCAGAGGACATTACAGGAGGAGGTAGGAGAGGACTACAACTCCCAGCATGTCCAGCCTGTTATTATGTGATATCAGAGGACATTACAGGAGGAGGTAGGAGAGGACTACAACTCCCAGCATGTCCAGCCTGTTATTATGTGATATCAGAGGACATTACAGGAGGAGGTTGGAGAGGACTACAACTCCCAGCATGTCCAGCCTGTTATTATGTGATATCAGAGGACATTACAGGAGGAGGTAGGAGAGGACTACAACTCCCAGCATGTCCAGCCTGTTATTAGGTGATATCAGAGGACATTACAGGAGGAGGTAGGAGAGGACTACAACTCCCAGCATGTCCAGCCTGTTATTATGTGACATCAGAGGACATTACAGGGGGAGGTAGGAGAGGACTACAACTCCCAGCATGTCCAGCCTGTTATTATGTGATATCAGAGGACATTACAGGAGGAGGTAGGAGAGGACTACAACTCCCAGCATGTCCAGCCTGTTATTAGGTGATATCAGAGGACATTACAGGAGGAGGTAGGAGAGGACTACAACTCCCAGCATATCCAGCCTGTTATTAGGTGATATCAGAGGACATTACAGGAGGAGGTAGGAGAGGAGAAGACTACAACTCCCAGCATGTCCAGCCTGTTATTATGTGATATCAGAGGACATTACAGGAGGAGGTAGGAGAGGACTACAACTCCCAGCATGTCCAGCCTGGTATTATGTGATATCAGAGGACATTACAGGAGGAGGTAGGAGAGGACTACAACTCCCAGCATATCCAGCCCGTTATTATGTGATATCAGAGGACATTACAGGAGGAGGTAGGAGAGGACTACAACTCCCAGCATGTCCAGCCTGTTATCATGTGATATCAGAGGACATTACAGGAGGAGGTAGGAGAGGACTACAACTCCCAGCATGTCCAGCCTGTTATTATGTGATATCAGAGGACATTACAGGAGGAGGTAGGAGAGGACTACAACTCCCAGCATGTCCAGCCTGTTATTATGTGATATCAGAGGACATTACAGGAGGTAGGAGAGGACTACAACTCCCAGCATGTCCAGCCTGTTATTATGTGATATCAGAGGACATTACAGGAGGAGGTAGGAGAGGACTACAACTCCCAGCGTGTCCAGCCTGTTATTATGTGATATCAGAGGACATTACAGGAGGAGGTAGGAGAGGACTACAACTCCCAGCATATCCAGCCTGTTATTATGGGATATCAGAGGACATTACAGGAGGAGGGAGGAGAGGACTACAACTCCCAGCATGTCCAGCCTGTTATTATGTGATATCAGAGGACATTACAGGAGGAGGTAGGAGAGGACTACAACTCCCAGCATGTCCAGCCTGTTATTATGTGATATCAGAGGACATTACAGGAGGAGGGAGGAGAGGACTACAACTCCCAGCATGTCCAGCCTGTTATTATGTGATATCAGAGGACATTACAGGAGGAGGTAGGAGAGGACTACAACTCCCAGCATGTCCAGCCCGTTATTATGTGATATCAGAGGACATTACAGGAGGAGGTAGGAGAGGACTACAACTCCCAGCATGTCCAGCCTGTTATTATGTGATATCAGAGGACATTACAGGAGGAGGTAGGAGAGGACTACAACTCCCAGCATGTCCAGCCCGTTATTATGTGATATCAGAGGACATTACAGGAGGAGGTAGGAGAGGACTACAACTCCCAGCATGTCCAGCCTGTTATTATGTGATATCAGAGGACATTACAGGAGGAGGTAGGAGAGGACTACAACTCCCAGCATGTCCAGCCTGTTATTATGTGATATCAGAGGACATTACAGGAGGAGGTAGGAGAGGACTACAACTCCCAGCATGTCCAGCCTGTTATTATGTGATATCAGAGGACATTACAGGAGGAGGGAGGAGAGGACTACAACTCCCAGCATGTCCAGCCTGTTATTATGTGATATCAGAGGACATTACAGGAGGTAGGAGAGGACTACAACTCCCAGCATGTCCAGCCTGTTATTATGTGACATCAGAGGACATTACAGGAGGAGGTAGGAGAGGACTACAACTCCCAGCATGTCCAGCCTGTTATTATGTGATATCAGAGGACATTATAGGAGGAGGTAGGAGAGGACTACAACTCCCAGCATGTCCAGCCTGTTATTATGTGACATCAGAGGACATTACAGGAGGAGGTAGAAGAGGACTACAACTCCCAGCATGTCCAGCCTGTTATTAGGTGATATCAGAGGACATTACAGGAGGAGGTAGGAGAGGACTACAACTCCCAGCATGTCCAGCCTGTTATTATGTGATATCAGAGGACATTATAGGAGGAGGTAGGAGAGGACTACAACTCCCAGCATGTCCAGCCTGTTATTATGTGATATCAGAGGACATTATAGGAGGAGGTAGGAGAGGACTACAACTCCCAGCATGTCCAGCCTGTTATTATGTGATATCAGAGGACATTACAGGAGGAGGGAGGAGAGGACTACAACTCCCAGCATGTCCAGTCTGTTATTATGTGATATCAGAGGACATTACAGGAGGTAGGAGAGGACTACAACTCCCAGCATGTCCAGCCTGTTATTATGTGATATCAGAGGACATTACAGGAGGAGGGAGGAGAGGACTACAACTCCCAGCATGTCCAGCCTGTTATTATGTGATATCAGAGGACATTACATGAGGAGGTAGGAGAGGACTACAACTCCCAGCATGTCCAGCCTGTTATTATGTGATATCAGAGGACATTACAGGAGGAGGTAGGAGAGGACTACAACTCCCAGCATGTCCAGCCTGTTATTATGTGATATCAGAGGACATTACAGGAGGAGGTAGGAGAGGACTACAACTCCCAGCATGTCCAGCCTGTTATTATGTGATATCAGAGGACATTACAGGAGGAGGTAGGAGAGGACTACAACTCCCAGCATGTCCAGCCTGTTATTATGTGATATCAGAGGACATTACAGGAGGAGGTAGGAGAGGACTACAACTCCCAGCATGTCCAGCCTGTTATTATGTGACATCAGAGGACATTACAGGAGGAGGTAGGAGAGGACTACAACTCCCAGCATGTCCAGCCTGTGATTATGTGATATCAGAGGACATTACAGGAGGAGGGAGGAGAGGACTACAACTCCCAGCATGTCCAGCCTGTTATTATGTGATATCAGAGGACATTACAGGGGGAGGTAGGAGAGGACTACAACTCCCAGCATGTCCAGCCTGTTATTATGTGATATCAGAGGACATTACAGGAGGAGGTAGGAGAGGACTACAACTCCCAGCATGTCCAGCCTGTTATTATGTGATATCAGAGGACATTACAGGAGGAGGTAGGAGAGGACTACAACTCCCAGCATGTCCAGCCTGTTATTATGTGATATCAGAGGACATTACAGGAGGAGGTAGGAGAGGACTACAACTCCCAGCATGTCCAGCCTGTTATTATGTGATATCAGAGGACATTACAGGAGGAGGGAGGAGAGGACTACAACTCCCAGCATGTCCAGCCTGTTATTATGTGATATCAGAGGACATTACAGGAGGAGGTAGGAGAGGACTACAACTCCCAGCATGTCCAGCCTGTTATTATGTGATATCAGAGGACATTACAGGAGGGGGTAGGAGAGGACTACAACTCCCAGCATGTCCAGCCTGTTATTATGTGATACCAGAGGACATTACAGGAGGAGGGAGGAGAGGACTACAACTCCCAGCATGTCCAGCCTGTTACTATGTGATATCAGAGGACATTACAGGAGGAGGTAGGAGAGGACTACAACTCCCAGCATGTCCAGCCTGTTATTATGTGATATCAGAGGACATTACAGGAGGAGGTAGGAGAGGACTACAACTCCCAGCATGTCCAGCCTGTTATTATGTGATATCAGAGGACATTACAGGAGGAGGTAGGAGAGGACTACAACTCCCAGCATGTCCAGCCCGTTATTATGTGACATCAGAGGACATTACAGGAGGAGGTAGGAGAGGACTACAACTCCCAGCATGTCCAGCCCGTTATTATGTGATATCAGAGGACATTACAGGAGGAGGTAGGAGAGGACTACAACTCCCAGCATGTCCAGCCTGTTATTATGTGATATCAGAGGACATTACAGGAGGAGGTAGGAGAGGACTACAACTCCCAGCATGTCCAGCCTGTTATTATGTGATATCAGAGGACATTACAGGAGGAGGGAGGAGAGGACTACAACTCCCAGCATGTCCAGCCTGTTATTATGTGATATCAGAGGACATTACAGGAGGAGGTAGGAGAGGACTACAACTCCCAGCATGTCCAGCCTGTTATTATGTGATATCAGAGGACATTACAGGAGGAGGTAGGAGAGGACTACAACTCCCAGCATGTCCAGCCCGTTATTATGTGATATCAGAGGACATTACAGGAGGAGGTAGGAGAGGACTACAACTCCCAGCATGTCCAGCCTGTTATTATGTGATACCAGAGGACATTACAGGAGGAGGTAGGAGAGGACTACAACTCCCAGCATGTCCAGCCTGTTATTATGTGATATCAGAGGACATTACAGGAGGAGGTAGGAGAGGACTACAACTCCCAGCATGTCCAGCCTGTTATTATGTGATATTAGAGGACATTACAGGAGGAGGGAGGAGAGGACTACAACTCCCAGCATGTCCAGCCTGTTATTATGTGATATCAGAGGACATTACAGGAGGAGGTAGGAGAGGACTACAACTCCCAGCATGTCCAGCCTGTTATTAGGTGATATCAGAGGACATTACAGGAGGAGGTAGGAGAGGACTACAACTCCCAGCATGTCCAGCCTGTTATTAGGTGATATCAGAGGACATTACAGGAGGAGGGAGGAGAGGACTACAACTCCCAGCATGTCCAGCCTGTTATTATGTGACATCAGAGGACATTACAGGGGGAGGTAGGAGAGGACTACAACTCCCAGCATGTCCAGCCTGTTATTATGTGATATCAGAGGACATTACAGGAGGAGGTAGGAGAGGACTACAACTCCCAGCATGTCCAGCCTGTTATTATGTGATATCAGAGGATATTACAGGAGGAGGTAGGAGAGGACTACAACTCCCAGCATGTCCAGCCTGTTATTATGTGATATCAGAGGACATTACAGGAGGAGGTAGGAGAGGACTACAACTCCCAGCATGTCCAGCCTGTTATTATGTGATATCAGAGGACATTACAGGAGGAGGTAGGAGAGGACTACAACTCCCAGCATGTCCAGCCTGTTATTATGTGATATCAGAGGACATTACAGGAGGAGGTAGGAGAGGACTACAACTCCCAGCATGTCCAGCCTGTTATTATGTGATATCAGAGGACATTACAGGAGGAGGTAGGAGAGGACTACAACTCCCAGCATGTCCAGCCTGTTATTATGTGATATCAGAGGACATTACAGGAGGAGGTAGGAGAGGACTACAACTCCCAGCATGTCCGGCCTGTTATTATGTGATATCAGAGGACATTACAGGAGGAGGTAGGAGAGGACTACAACTCCCAACATGTCCAGCCTGTTATTATGTGATATCAGAGGACATTACAGGAGGAGGTAGGAGAGGACTACAACTCCCAACATGTCCAGCCTGTTATTATGTGATATCAGAGGACATTACAGGAGGAGGTAGGAGAGGACTACAACTCCCAGCATGTCCAGCCTGTTATTATGTGATATCAGAGGACATCACAGGAGGAGGTAGGAGAGGACTACAACTCCCAGCATGTCCAGCCTATTATTATGTGATATCAGAGGACATTACAGGAGGAGGTAGGAGAGGACTACAACTCCCAGCATGTCCGGCCTGTTATTATGTGACATCAGAGGACATTACAGGAGGAGGGAGGAGAGGACTACAACTCCCAGCATGTCCAGCCCGTTATTATGTGATATCAGAGGACATTACAGGAGGAGGTAGGAGAGGACTACAACTCCCAGCATGTCCGGCCTGTTATTATGTGATATCAGAGGACATTACAGGAGGAGGTAGGAGAGGACTACAACTCCCAGCATGTCCAGCCTGTTATTATGTGATATCAGAGGACATTACAGGGGGAGGTAGGAGAGGACTACAACTCCCAGCATGTCCAGCCTGGTATTATGTGATATCAGAGGACATTACAGGAGGAGGTATGACAGGACTACAACTCCCAGCATGTCCAGCCTGTTATTATGTGATATCAGAGGACATTACAGGAGGAGGGAGGAGAGGACTACAACTCCCAGCATGTCCAGCCTGTTATTATGTGATATCAGAGGACATTACAGGAGGAGGGAGGAGAGGACTACAACTCCCAGCATGTCCAGCCTGTTATTATGTGATATCAGAGGACATTACAGGAGGAGGTAGGAGAGGACTACAACTCCCAGCCTCTCTGTAGAGATTTCCCGCTTTCTTCGTTTTCCAGGTTTTCAGTTTCCTCACAATTACTTTTCTTCCACCTTGTTGAGCTCCTCCCCTTCACTGATCACATGATAGTGACGTCACCGCAGGTCTTTCATGAACTGATATCTTCAACATTGCTGAGCTCCGCCCATTCAGGTCACATGACATTATCACAGGTCCTTTACCACCACATATATTGTGCACAGTTTCACTCCGCCCCTCCGGCACTGATCACATGACGATGACGTCACCGCAGGTCCTTCCGCTCTCTGTCTCCATGGAGAAGCTGCCCCCGGCCGCCATGATGGAGGCTCCCCTCCCAGGTAACAGGAGCTGTGGACCGGTCTGGTCAGGGCTGACACTGCTGGATGTGCGGGGAGATTCATGGGGTCCCGGGCCGCGGACCGTGGGAAGGTCCATGAGACGGATAGAGACACATCAGGGGGCGTCGTGTATATACTGAGCCCATCGCCAGGATACCCCCCAGTGTCCGATAGGTGCAGGATATAGTGTGTGTGTATATATATACTGTCCTCTGTAGTGTATATATATATACTGTCCTCTGTAGTGTATATATACAGTATACTGTCCTCTGTAGTGTATATATATATACTGTCCTCTGTAGTATATATACAGTATACTGTCCTCTGTAGTATATATACAGTATACTGTCCTCTGTAGTGTATATATACAGTATACTGTCCTCTGTAGTGTATATACAGTATACTGTCCTCTGTAGTGTATATACAGTATACTGTCCTCTGTAGTGTATATACAGTATACTGTCCTCTGTAGTATATATACAGTATACTGTCCTCTATAGTATATATACAGTATACTGTCCTCTGTAGTATATATACAGTATACTGTCCTCTGTAGTGTATATATACAGTATACTGTCCTCTGTAGTGTATATACAGTATACTGTCCTCTGTAGTGTATATACAGTATACTGTCCTCTGTAGTGTATATACAGTATACTGTCCTCTGTAGTATATATACAGTATACTGTCCTCTGTAGTATGTATATACAGTATACTGTCCTCTGTAGTGTATATATACAGTATACTGTCCTCTGTAGTGTGTATATATACAGTATACTGTCCTCTGTAGTGTATATACAGTATACTGTCCTCTGTAGTATATATACAGTATACTGTCCTCTGTAGTGTATATATACAGTATACTGTCCTCTGTAGTATATATACAGTATACTGTCCTCTGTAGTATATATACAGTGTACTGTCCTCTGTAGTGTATATATACAGTATACTGTCCTCTGTAGTGTATATACAGTATACTGTCCTCTGTAGTGTATATATACAGTATACTGTCCTCTGTAGTATATATACAGTATACTGTCCTCTGTAGTATATATACAGTATACTGTCCTCTGTAGTATATATACAGTATACTGTCCTCTGTAGTGTATATACAGTATACTGTCCTCTGTAGTATATATATACAGTATACTGTCCTCTGTAGTGTATATATACAGTATACTGTCCTCTGTAGTGTATATACAGTATACTGTCCTCTGTAGTATATATATACAGTATACTGTCCTCTGTAGTGTATATATACAGTATACTGTCCTCTGTAGTGTATATATACTGTCCTCTGTAGTGTATATATACTGTCCTCTGTAGTGTATATATACAGTGTACTGTCCTCTGTAGTGTATATATACAGTATACTGTCCTCTGTAGTATATATACAGTATACTGTCCTCTGTAGTATATATACAGTATACTGTCCTCTGTAGTGTATATATACAGTATACTGTCCTCTGTAGTGTATATACAGTATACTGTCCTCTGTAGTGTATATACAGTATACTGTCCTCTGTAGTGTATATATACTGTCCTCTGTAGTGTATATATACTGTCCTCTGTAGTGTATATATACAGTGTACTGTCCTCTGTAGTGTATATATACAGTATACTGTCCTCTGTAGTGTATATATACAGTATACTGTCCTCTGTAGTGTATATATACTGTCCTCTGTAGTGTATATATACTGTCCTCTGTAGTGTATATATACAGTGTACTGTCCTCTGTAGTGTATATATACAGTATACTGTCCTCTGTAGTGTATATATACAGTATACTGTCCTCTGTAGTGTATATACAGTATACTGTCCTCTGTAGTGTATATACAGTATACTGTCCTCTGTAGTATATATACAGTATACTGTCCTCTGTAGTGTATATACAGTATACTGTCCTCTGTAGTGTATATACAGTATACTGTCCTCTGTAGTGTATATATACAGTGTACTGTCCTCTGTAGTATATATACAGTATACTGTCCTCTGTAGTGTATATATACAGTATACTGTCCTCTGTAGTATATATACAGTATACTGTCCTCTGTAGTGTATATACAGTATACTGTCCTCTGTAGTGTATATACAGTATACTGTCCTCTGTAGTGTATATATACTGTCCTCTGTAGTATATATACAGTATACTGTCCTCTGTAGTATATATACAGTATACTGTCCTCTGTAGTGTATATACAGTATACTGTCCTCTGTAGTGTATATACAGTATACTGTCCTCTGTAGTATATATACAGTACACTGTCCTCTGTAGTGTATATACAGTACACTGTCCTCTGTAGTGTATATATACAGTATACTGTCCTCTGTAGTGTATATACAGTATACTGTCCTCTGTAGTGTATATACAGTATACTGTCCTCTGTAGTGTATATACAGTATACTGTCCTCTAGTGTATATACAGTATACTGTCCTCTGTAATATATATACAGTATACTGTCCTCTGTAGTATATATATACAGTATACTGTCCTCTGTAGTGTATATATACAGTATACTGTCCTCTGTAGTGTATATATACAGTATACTGTCCTCTGTAGTGTATATATACAGTATACTGTCCTCTGTAGTGTATATATACAGTATACTGTCCTCTGTAGTGTATATATACAGTATACTGTCCTCTGTAGTGTATATATACAGTATACTGTCCTCTGTAGTGTATATATACAGTATACTGTCCTCTGTAGTGTATATATACAGTATACTGTCCTCTGTAGTGTATATATACAGTATACTGTCCTCTGTAGTGTATATATACAGTATACTGTCCTCTGTAGTGTATATATACAGTATACTGTCCTCTGTAGTGTATATATACAGTATACTGTCCTCTGTAGTGTATATATACAGTATACTGTCCTCTATAGTATATATACAGTATACTGTCCTCTGTAGTATATATACAGTATACTGTCCTCTGTAGTGTATATATACAGTATACTGTCCTCTGTAGTGTATATACAGTATACTGTCCTCTGTAGTGTATATACAGTATACTGTCCTCTGTAGTGTATATACAGTATACTGTCCTCTGTAGTGTATATATACAGTATACTGTCCTCTGTAGTGTGTATATACAGTATACTGTCCTCTGTAGTGTATATATACAGTATACTGTCCTCTGTAGTGTATATACAGTATACTGTCCTCTGTAGTGTATATACAGTATATTGTCCTCTGTAGTGTATATACAGTATACTGTCCTCTGTAGTGTATATACAGTATACTGTCCTCTGTAGTATATATACAGTATACTGTCCTCTGTAGTGTATATACAATATACTATCCTCTGTAGTATATATACAGTATACTGTCCTCTGTAGTGTATATACAGTATACTGTCCTCTGTAGTGTGTGTATATACAGTATACTGTCCTCTGTAGTGTATATACAGTATACTGTCCTCTGTAGTGTATATACAGTATACTGTCCTCTGTAGTGAATATATACAGTATACTGTCCTCTGTAGTGTATATACAGTATACTGTCCTCTGTAGTGTATATACAGTATACTGTCCTCTGTAGTGTATATACAGTATACTGTCCTCTGTAGTGTATATATACAGTATACTGTCCTCTGTAGTGTATATATACAATATACTGTCCTCTGTAGTATATATACAGTATACTGTCCTCTGTAGTATGTATATACAGTGTACTGTCCTCTGTAGTATATATACAGTATACTGTCCTCTGTAGTATATATACAGTATACTGTCCTCTGTAGTGTATATACAGTATAC
Source organism: Bufo bufo (assembly GCF_905171765.1). NCBI lineage: Eukaryota > Metazoa > Chordata > Amphibia > Anura > Bufonidae > Bufo > Bufo bufo. Next base: position 5,539,361 of record NC_053392.1, on the reverse strand, counting down.
TGTCCTCTGTAGTATATATATATACAGTATACTGTCCTCTAGTGTATATACAGTATACTGTCCTCTGTAGTATATATACAGTATACTGTCCTCTGTAGTATATATACAGTATACTGTCCTCTGTAGTATATATACAGTATACTGTCCTCTTCAGTGTTAATTACTTTAGACAGTTTAGTGTCATCTGCATAAATTGATATTTTACTATACAAGCCTTCTACAGGATCATTAATAAATATATTGAAGAGAATAGGGCCCAATACTGACCCCTGTGGTACCCCACTAGTGACAGTGACCCCTCCAGTACTGACCCCTGAGGTACCCCACTAGTGACAGTGACCCCTCCAGTACTGACCCCTGAGGTACCCCACTAGTGACAGTGACCCCTGAGGTACCCCACTAGTGACAGTGACCCCTCCAGTACTGACCCCTGAGGTACCCCACTAGTGACAGTGACCCCTCCAGTACTGACCCCTGTGGTACCCCACTAGTGACAGTGACCCCTCCAGTACTGACCCCTGAGGTACCCCACTAGTGACAGTGACCCCTCCAGTACTGACCCCTGTGGTACCCCACTAGTGACAGTGACCCCGCCAGTACTGACCCCTGAGGTACCCCACTAGTGACAGTGACCCCTCCAGTACTGACCCCTGAGGTACCCCACTAGTGACAGTGACCCCTCTAGTACTGACCCCTGAGGTACCCTACTAGTGACAGTGACCCCTCCAGTACTGACCCCTGTGGTACCCCACTAGTGACAGTGACCCCTCCAGTACTGACCCCTGAGGTAACCCACTAGTGACAGTGACCCCTCCAGTACTGACCCCTGAGGTACCCCACTAGTGACAGTGACCCCTCCAGTACTGACCCCTGTGGTACCCCACTAGTAACAGTGACCCCCTCCAGTACTGACCCCTGAGGTACCCCACTAGTGACAGTGACCCCTCCAGTACTGACCCCTGGGGTACCCCACTAGTGACAGTGACCCCTCCAGTACTGACCCCTGAGGTACCCCACTAGTGACAGTGACCCAATCTGAGTGTGTACCGTTAATACCCACCCTCTGTTTTCTATCACTCAGCCAGTTACTTACCCACATACAGACGTTTTCTCCCAGTCCGAGCATTCTCATTTTATATACTAACCTTTCACGTGGTACAGTGTCAGATGCTTTGGAGAAGTCCAGATAAACGATATCGGGGGCGCTCTCGTCCCTCTATGGGGGTTCAGCCCTAATATTAGGGTCACTCTTGTCCCTCTATGGGGGTCACACTTTCCAAGGATTTTTCTTTTCCATTAGAAGCAGAAAACTGAAGGGTCAGAAATTCTTTTGGAAACCATAAAATGTCCTGTGAATCTGTTGCTCACGAACTGCTGCCGGCTGCCCATAGACTTTCAGGCTGCTGACTGCCACACCCCAATCATCCAGACACTCAGAGGGCAGCGGGGTGAACTCCACTCTAATCCACCCGCAGGTTCCTGCTCTCCGTTCAGCGCTCAGTATTGTATTCAGTCTGTGTGTTATCTCCTATAGGTTCTGACTCCAGGAGGAGAAGTCCCCCTGAGAGATGTCCCCGTCCTCTGAATTCCCAGGACTGTCCAGATGAGAAGCTCCCAGAGAACCATCAGGTAGATGGAGCTGAAGTCTCCCCAGAATCCGACCAGAAAGGGACTGAACCAAAGACCATTTTACATTTCTCTTCTTCAGGATGAAAATCTGATGGATATTAAGGCTGAGGTTAAAGATGAAGCAGAAGAGGAGACGGATTTATGGGGCGATCAGCAGGGTAAGGAGGGGGGCGTCCTTTACTCACTGCGCCTGCGCCGAATACTGAACAGGACGGCGCAGGCGCGAGATACAGGGCTGACAGGACGGGAGACTAAGGCTGCCTGGCCCTGTCAATCAAGTGCGGCGGGGTGCGTCCAGAGGTGGGAGTACGGAGCTTCTAGTAGCAGGGGCAATGCCCCCCCGCTCCTAGAGGCTAATTAGCATATTATACAAATTAGATTTCTTGTGTAATGGGGGCATAGATACAAGTAGGAATAGGCTAGTTAGGTTCATCGCTAATGTCAGCTAGTTTAATAGGGTTAATTCTGATGACAGAAACCCTTTAAGCTATTATTAATATTGACGATAGCGAATTAATCCGTCTTAAAGCTAAATGACCTTTGATGATGTCACCGCAGGTCCTGGTCTAGTAACAGATCTTTCTAGCCCAAATATATAATTAGATAGAAAAAATATTTATCTATTTAGCTACCGTATTTTTCGCTTTATAAGACTCACCTGATGATAAGACGCACCTAGGTTTTTGAGGAGGAAAAGAAGAAAAAAATATTTTGAACCAAAAGCTGTGCTTTTGGTAGGTTTTGAACTATGGGGGGATCTGTGGATGATGCACTGTTATGGGGGGGATCTGTGGATGACGCACTGTTATGGGGGGGATCTGTGGATGACGCACTGTTATGGGGGGATCTGTGGATGACGCACTGTTATGGGGGGGATCTGTGGCTGACGCACTGTTATGGGGGGATCTGTGGCTGACGCACTGTTATGTGGGGATCTGTGGCTGACGCACTGTTATGGGGGGGGATCTGTGGATGACGCACTTATGGGGGGGATCTGTGGATGACGCACTGTTATGGGGTGGATCTGTGGATGACGCACTGTTATGGGGTGGATCTGTGGATGACGCACTGTTATGGGGTGGATCTGTGGATGACGCACTGTTATGGGGTGGATCTGTGGATGACGCACTGTTATGGGGGGGATCTGTGGATGACGCACTGTTATGGGGGGGATCTGTGGATGACGCACTGTTATGGGGGGGGATCTGTGGATGACTCACTGTTATGGGGGGATCTGTGGATGACGCACTGTTATGGGGGGATCTGTGGATGACGCACTGTTATGGGGGGTTCTGTGGATGACGCACTGTTATGGGGGGATCTGTGGATGACGCACTGTTATGGGGGGATCTGTGGATGACGCACTGTTATGGGGGGGATCTGTGGATGACGCACTGTTATGGGGGGGATCTGTGGATGACTCACTGTTATGGGGGGATCTGTGGATGACGCACTGTTATGGGGGGATCTGTGGATGACGCACTGTTATGGGGGGATCTGTGGATGACGCACTGTTATGGGGGGTTCTGTGGATGACGCACTGTTATGGGGGGATCTGTGGATGACGCACTGTTATGGGGGGATCCCCATAAGTGTCATCTACAGATCCCCTATCAGATGCATCAGTGTGGAGGTAGGAGGTGGGGACACTCATGGCGGGGCCCGGTGCAGTGACTCTAATCTAATACACTGGGCCCCGCAGCTGTTAAGTACATTCAATCCGAATGGGTCCGCAATTACTGGACTGTACTTACGGTACTACAGTATGTATAGCATTAAGACTGCGCAGGGCGGCAGCTCCCTCCTCATGCACCGCCTGCCACAGCTCCCTCCTCATGCGCCGCCTGCCTGTTCATTCATAAAGTGAGATAGGCTTGCAGGCGGCGCATGACCGAGGGAGCTGGGGCAGGCGGCGCATGACCGAGGGAGCTGGGGCAGGCGGCGCATGACCGAGGGAGCTGGGGCAGGCGGCGCATGACCGAGGGAGCTGGGGCAGGCGGCGCCGTCTTAATGCTATACATACGGTACTACAGTAAGTACAGTAATTGCAGACCCATTCGGATTGAATGTACTTAACAGCCATTAGTGTCCCAGCCTCCTCCCTCCACACTGATACTTCGCTGGCCGCGCTGTGCAGCATAGCGCCAGCGAAGTATCCGCTTTATATATTTGGGGGGGAAAAGTGCGTCTTATGAAGCGAAAAATACAGTAATCTATCCAGCATCTACACTGCGTGCAGAATTATTAGGCAAATGAGTATTTTGACCACATCATCCTCTTTATGCATGTTGTCTTACTCCAAGCTGTATAGGCTCGAAAGCCTACTACCAATTAAGCATATTAGGTGATGTGCATCTCTGTAATGAGAAGGGGTGTGGTCTAATGACATCAACACCCTATATCAGGTGTGCATAATTATTAGGCAACTTCCTTTCCTTTGGCAAAATGGGTCAAAAGAAGGACTTGACAGGCTCAGAAAAGTCAAAAATAGTGAGATATCTTGCAGAGGGATGCAGCACTCTTAAAATTGCAAAGCTTCTGAAGCGTGATCATCGAACAATCAAGCGTTTCATTCAAAATAGTCAACAGGGTCGCAAGAAGCGTGTGGAAAAACCAAGGCGCAAAATAACTGCCCATGAACTGAGAAAAGTCAAGCGTGCAGCTGCCAAGATGCCACTTGCCACCAGTTTGGCCATATTTCAGAGCTGCAACATCACTGGAGTGCCCAAAAGCACAAGGTGTGCAATACTCAGAGACATGGCCAAGGTAAGAAAGGCTGAAAGACGACCACCACTGAACAAGACACACAAGCTGAAACGTCAAGACTGGGCCAAGAAATATCTCAAGACTGATTTTTCTGAGGTTTTATGGACTGATGAAATGAGAGTGAGTCTTGATGGGCCAGATGGATGGGCCCGTGGCTGGATTGGTAAAGGGCAGCCAGCAAGGTGGAGGTGGAGTACTGGTTTGGGCTGGTATCATCAAAGATGAGCTTGTGGGGCCTTTTCGGGTTGAGGATGGAGTCAAGCTCAACTCCCAGTCCTACTGCCAGTTTCTGGAAGACACCTTCTTCAAGCAGTGGTACAGGAAGAAGTCTGCATCCTTCAAGAAAAACATGATTTTCATGCAGGACAATGCTCCATCACACGCGTCCAAGTACTCCACAGCGTGGCTGGCAAGAAAGGGTATAAAAGAAGAAAATCTAATGACATGGCCTCCTTGTTCACCTGATCTGAACCCCATTGAGAACCTGTGGTCCATCATCAAATGTGAGATTTACAAGGAGGGAAAACAGTACACCTCTCTGAACAGTGTCTGGGAGGCTGTGGTTGCTGCTGCACGCAATGTTGATGGTGAACAGATCAAAACACTGACAGAATCCATGGATGGCAGGCTTTTGAGTGTCCTTGCAAAGAAAGGTGGCTATATTGGTCACTGATTTGTTTTTGTTTTGTTTTTGAATGTCAGAAATGTATATAGAGATGTTATATTGGTTTCACTGGTAAAAATAAATAATTGAAATGGGTATATATTTGTTTTTTGTTAAGTTGCCTAATAATTATGCACAGTAATAGTCACCTGCACACACAGATATCCCCCTAAAATAGCTAAAACTAAAAACAAACTAAAAACTACTTCCAAAAATATTCCGCTTTGATATTAATGAGTTTTTTGGGTTCATTGAGAATTGGTTGTTGTTCAATAATAAAATGAATCCTAAAAAATACAACTTGCCTAATAATTCTGCACTCCCTGTATATCTATCTATTAGCTAAAGGACCTTTTGAGCCCCTTTCCCCTCCCAGCTCCCGCCCAAAGCTGATGTCACCACAGGTCCTGGCATTTAATAGATAAATATTTTATCCATCTATATACAGTGAGTAACAGAAGGATTTGAACACCCTGCAATTTTGCAAGTTCTCCCACTTAGAAATCATGGAGGGTCTGACATTCACATTGTAGGTGCATTCCCATCTGAGAGACTGAATAAAAAAAAATATTCAGGAAATCCCATTGTATGATTTTTAAAGAATGTCTTTGTCTTGCTGCTGAACAGAAATATCTGAACACCTGAGAAACAGCAAGAATTCTGTCTCTCAAAGACCTGTTACTGTGCCTTTAAAAAGTCCACCTCTACTCCACTCATTAATCTGACTTAGTAGCACCTGTCTGAGCTTTTTAAAGATCCCTGTCCACCCCAGTCAGTCAGTCAGACGCCAACTACTACCATGGGCAAGACCAAAGAGATGTCAAAAGACACCAGAGACCAAATTGTGGACCTCCACAAGGCTGGAAAGGGCTACGGGGCAATGGCCAAGCAGCTTGGTGAAAATAGATCAACTGTTGGAGCAATTGTTAGAAAATGGAAGAGGCTCAAGACGACTTGTCAGTCTCCCTCGGACTGGGGCTCCATGCAAGATCTCACCTCGTGGGGTATCACTGATGATAAAAAAGGTGAGGAATCAGCCCAGAACTACAAGGGAGGAGCTGGTCAATGACATGAAGAAAGCTGGGGCCACAGTTTCAAAGGACACTGTCGGTAGAACACTACGCCGTAATGGTTTCAGATCATGCATTGCACGGAAGGTTCCCCTGCTCCAGTCATCACATGTCCAGGCCCGTCTGAAGTTTGCCAATGACCAACTGGATGATCCAGAGGAGGCCGGGGAGAAAGTCATGTGGTTAGATGAGACCAAAGTAGAAATTTTTGGTCTAAACTTCACTCGTCGTGTTTGGAGGAAAAAGGATGAGTTGCATCCCAAGAACATCATCCCTACTGTGGTTAGGGGGTGCTTTTCTGCAAAGAGGACAGGACGACTGCACTGTATTAAGGAGAGGATGAATGGGGCCATTTATTGTGAGATTTTGAGCAACAACCTCCTTCTCTGTCAGAGCATTGAAGATGGGTCGTGGCTGGGTCTTCCAACATGACAACGACCAGAAGCACACAGCCAGGATAACCAAGGAGCGGCTCCATAAGAAGCATATTAAGGTTCTGGGGTGGCCTAGCCAGTCTCCAGACCTAAATCCAATAGAACATCTTTGGAGGGAGCTGAAACTCTGTGTTGCTCGGCGACAGCCCCGAAACCTGACAGATGTAGAGGAGATCTGTGTGGAGGAGTGGGCCAAAATCCCTGCTGCAGTGTGTGAAAACCTGGTCAAGATCTACAGGAGACGTCTGACCTCTGGAACTGCAAACAACGGCTTCTGGACCAAATATTAACACGGATCTTCTCAGGTGTTCAGATACTTATGTTCAGGCGAGCAAGACAAATAACTTCTTTACAAATCATACAATGTGATTTTCTGAATTTTTTTACTTTTTTTTTATTGTCTCTCAGATGGGAATGCCCCTACAATGTGAATGTCGGACCCTCCATGATTTCTAAGCGGGAGAACTTGCAAAATCGCAGGGTGTTCAACTACTTCTGCTCCTCACTGTATCTACCCACTTGATCTTCCTATATACTGTATTTTTTATTTTTTGTAAAATTTGCTTTAATTACATACGATTGTGTTTAATAAAATCGAAGACGGCCGTGATTTAAGCAAAATATTTGATCGCCGCATCTAACGCAGATACGTAGCATTTATAAATATTGACAATAGCTAATTGCGGCACCCAACTTTCCAGGGTGTCGATTCTGTGTGTCAGGGTATGTTCGGACACATTGAAGACATGTCCGACAATTCAGACGTCCTAAGACGCTATTTAAGAGAGTCAGCCGCGGCACCCAGCTTTCCCAGGTGCCGATTCGGCATCCATTTTGTGAAATACAGACCAACATTTTGCGAAGCGCATCAGGAAATGTCCGAGCATGTTCTGACACATCCTAAGGCCTCTTTCACACGGGCGTTGCGGGAAAATGTGCGGGTGCGTTGCGGGAACACCCGCGATTTTTCCGAGCGAGTGCAAAACATTGTAATGCGTTTTGCACTCGCGTGAGAAAAATCACGCATGTTTGTACCCAAACCCGAACTTCTTCACAGAAGTTCGGGCTTGGGTTAGGTGTTGTGTAGATGTTATTATTTTCACTTATAACACGGTTATAAGGGAAAATAATAGCGCTGGAGGGGGTTAAAAAAAAATAAAAAATAATTTAACTCACCTTAGTCCACTTGATCGCGATGCCGGCATCTCCTTCTGTTTTCATCTGATCTCTGTGCAGCAACAGGACCTTTGACGACGTCACTCCGGTAATCATATGGTACGTCACATGATCTTTTATCATGGTGATGGATCATGTGATGACCAGAATGACGTCACCAAAGGTCCTGTTGCTGCAAAGAGATGCCGGGCTACGCGAACAAGTGGATTAAGGTGAGTTAAAAAAATTTTTAACCCCTCCAGCTATGTTTTACTATGCATTCTGTATTCAGAATGCTATTATTTTCTCTTATAACCTTGTTATAAGGGAAAATTAATAATGATCGGGTCCCCATCCCGATCGTCTCCTAGCAACCGTGCGTGAAAATCGCACCGCATCCGCACTTGCTTGCGGATGCTTGTGATTTTCACGCAACCCCATTCATTTCTAGCAGAGGAGCATGCTGCGATTTTCACGCAACGCACAAGTGATGCGTGAAAATCACCGCTCATGTGAACAGCCCCATAGAAATGAATGGGTCGGTATTCAGTGCGGGTGCAATGCGTTCACATCCCGCATCGCATCCGCGCGGAATACTCGCTCGTGTGAAAGGGGCCTAAGAGAGTCAGCCGCGGCACCCAGCTTTCCCAGGTGCCGATAACCTCTTAGAGACACATGCCTCCTTAGCGTCTTCATACAGATTTGTCTTTTGTCCCGTCAGCAGCATGTGTTACCGGATGGTCTTCCCATTTTGCCCTATTTCATAGCCGCAGCTATCTCAGATATACAACGTATCTAGTAGTCAGATCCGCCACCATTGACTTAGGCCTCTTGCACATGCCCGTATGTATTTTGCAGTCCGTATTTCACAGATACGTTGTTCCGTTTAGTTTTTTTTCAGTTCCGCTTCCATTAAAAATTATAAATATAAAAATAAATAGGCCGATAATACATAGATGGATAAGACTTGTTAGTTCATGATGGATTCTTCATTTCTAGGAAGAATAATAAAGTAACAATATGGACTTCTAAGAAAAAGGACCAGACTTGTTATTTCATGAGGGTTACGAGTATTCAGTAAAAAAAGGCCCTTCACGAGAGGGAACAAGGCCTCTTAAACACAAATTATTATTTACATGACGATTATTAACCCCTTAAAGGGGTATTCCCATCTCAGTGATCATAGCTTAATGTAATAAATATGTCCCATTGAGCATTTTTGTAAATATATCTTATTAAAAATTTCCCAGCGTTCCCCCTAAAATTTGTTGCCTCCTACCTCATTGTATATGTTTGGTATCCCATGGATACGGCCGCCGCATCCATGGTTCGCGCTTGCGCAGAAGAAGTAGCTGCATCCAGTGCCCGGCCTCTTCATGTTATCGCGAACGAGCGCGGCTCCAGGCGGCCGCGCATGCGCTGATGTTTATTCCTTTGTCCGCGTCTGAAACAGAACTGCGCAAAAGAATATATATCTGCGCATGCGCGGCCGCCCGAAGACTTCTGAAACTACAGAGGAGTGTGAGGACGTGCCAGAGAAGGATCAGAGGACCGGAGGCCAGTTCAAGAGAGGTGAGTATTATTTTTAAAATATTATATGCAACTCAAAATCCACCAACAATATAATAATATATGATAATAAAGGGAATCGACAGGAATAGAGGAACTCCATTGTGGCATCTAGGCACATAGGGGGAAGACAAATATGGAGTGGATGGAACAAAGGGGCCAAATTTATGGAATTGAGTGACTATTCCCCAGCAGGGGGGAGGGGCTTCACAGACACTGCAGGCTGCTGATGACTCATACAATTCACATGAACCAGGACACAAGGACTGAGCTCTGAGTGATGTCATAAGGAGGCGTGGCCGGCCTTCACTCAAACTGCCTAAGCCCGCCCAGCCTTGGCAGCAGGAAACCAGGAAGTGAACGGCAGAGCTGGCTGCAGGTGAGGGTGAAGTAGCAAGATGGGAATACCCCTTCAGGACCCGGCCATTTTTATCAAATCTGACCAGTGTCACTTTATGTGGTGATAACTTTAAAATGCTTTTACTTATCCAGGCCATTCTGAGACTGTTTTCTCTTCACATATTGTACTTTATGACACTGGTAAAATTGAGTCAAAAAAAAATATATTTTTTATAAATAAAAATCTTTGAAAAATGAACACATTTCCAAATTTCAATTTCTCTACTTTTATAATAGATAGATAGTTGTTCTGCTCATTTTGTGCATAATAAATGGATGTAATGTACTGTAAAGATTATACTGAAATGTTATGTTTGACGTTGCTGCCATCTAGTGGTCAAAGTTAGTTTCTACTTCGCCAGAACTTTACAGGAAGTGTATTGTCAGAGGCAGTAACCTTTAACCTGGAACTGTATTTCCTCCATTTCATGACTGCTCCTGGATCTTGCAGGCTGCATGCAGAGGAGCTCTTGACCTATTCCTGGACTAATGATGGAATTGTCTGTGAGTACTCTCACTGATGGAGTGAGGCTGTTGTATTATATGTAATGTACTGACACATATGTTTTGTTTATGTTTATATTGTAGTTTTACAAAGTTATTCAGAAAAGAGAATACATACAGATCTGATGTCTCACGTTTCTTGACTTCTGAATTATTGTTAAGCTGTCTGACTAGTGTTATACAACAGTTCAATAACGCGAAGCAGAACAGTAAAAAGACAATCCACTTGGCGGTCTGGAATAGCCAGTAAAAAGACAACCCACGTGGCGGTCTGGAATAAACTGAGACGCCATTACTGCAGCATGAGTCTAAGATCAGGAACAAAGTACCAGGCTGATGCCAGGCTACCGCCGACACAGCAAGGCAGGGAGAACATTCCCAGTGCCCAGCAAGACTATGCAAAGTCACATGTGTCCAGAACTTCACGGGCTAGCAAGATGTCCTCAGCAAGTTCCTCAGCAGTTAGAGCTCGTGCCAAGGCAGAAGCTGCCCGTGTCCAGCTACAGTACGCAGAAAAAGAAGCCATGATGATGCAGGAGTTAGCAGCAAAGAAAGCTGCCATAGCACAAGAAAGAGCTAAGGAAGCAGCTAGGGAAGCTGCCATAGCACAAGAAAGAGCTAAGGAAGCAGCTAGGGAAGCTGCCATAGCACAAGAGAGAGCAGCGAGGGAAGCTGCCATAGAACAAGAAGAAGCGGTTTTAGAATCAAAATTGCTCATCCTGCAGCGACAGACTGCAGTTGCAGCTGCTGAAGCAGAGGCCGCTGCCTACGGGGCAACAAGTCGGTCAGGAAGTGAAAAATCATATAAAGACTCAGAGGTTCCAGAAAAACCTCTATTCTCTGCAGATCGTACAAGTGAATACGTCCAGAACCTTACTGATGCGCATACAAAGGAACAGTCTCTTAAACCTGAAGCAAAGGAATTCAGGCCGAGATCAACATACCCCCTGAGCAGGCCCAAACAACCTCATGAGGTCAGCGGCTGCCAGCAAACCAAGAAGGAAGCACCAGAAACCCCTAAGAACAAAAAACAAGTGTTCCCATCACCTCAACCTATAGATTACATACGCGAACAACAATGTGCAGTGGATGTCACCAAATATCTCATCCGCAAAGAAATGGTTAGCTCAGGCTTTCTCCAATTTGATGACTGTCCTGAAAACTATTGGGCATGGAAATCTTCCTTTCTGAAGGTCTGAACTTATCACCAGCAGAAATGCTTAATTTAATGATAAAATGGCTTGGTACTGAGTCAGCAGAGCATGCTAAGAGGATGAGAAGAGCAAACCTGTTCAACCCTGGAGCAGGACTCAATATGACCTGGAAAAGACTAGAAGAAACGTATGGATCCCCAGAGGTAATAGAAGGAGCACTGTTGAAAAAACTTGAAGTCTTTCCCAAGGTGGGCTACAGAGACAACGTGCGGCTACAAGAACTAAGTGATCTTCTACTAGAGATAGAATATGCCAAAGAGGATGGCTACTTGCAAGGACTTTCGTATCTAGATACAGCTAGAGGCACTAATCCCATAGTAGAGAAACTACCCTCAAATCTGCAAGACAAGTGGATGTCTGTGGGAGGTAAATTCAAAGAAGATTATGGAGTCGCTTTTCCCCCTTTTTCTGTGTTTTCTAGGTTTGTGTATCCCACTGGCAAGAGAGAAAGGGCAGTGAAAATGTATGCGGTGCTAGATGAACAGAGCAACAGATCCCTTGCAAAGTCAGATTTCTTTGATATCTTTAACCTTAAGGCAAGTGCAGTTCCATACACTCTAAGGACATGTGCGGGGACAATTGAAACCACAGGGAGAAGAGCTACTGACTTTACCATTGAATCCTTCAATAAGAAAGTGCAGTTCCCACTTCCTACCCTAATAGAGTGTGGCATGATACCTGACGACAAAACTGAGATTCCATCTCCAGAAGTGGCTCATCACCACCCTCACCTCCGCTCAATTGCTCACCTTATCCCAGTCGTTGAGCCAGATGTTTCTATCCTTCTACTTCTTGGAAGAGATATTCTTCAGGTACACAAGGTACGCCAGCAAATCAATGGACCTTATAATGCCCCCTATGCACAGAGACTGGACCTGGGGTGGGTCATTGTAGGAGAGGTTTGCCTGGGGACAGTGCACCAGCCTGACAACATTAGCACTTTGAAGACGTCTGTGTTAACAAATGGACGTGCGTCCCTTCTCAGTCCCTGTCACAACAACTTCATTGTCAAGGAAAGCTTTGGCAGGTCAACACAACACTGACTCTTCTACACTATATGGTAAAGAAGAAGTCAATTACAACATTGAGACGGACAATCTAGGGATTACGGTATTTCAGAAAACTAAAGATGATGATAAACAGGCCCTCTCTATAGAGGATCAGATCTTCTTGCAGATTATGGATAAAGAGGCTTACCAATATGACAATCACAGTTGGGTGGCTCCTCTCCCCTTTCGCACACCCAGACGTGTTCTGCCTAGTAACAGGGAGCAAGCCATGAAGCGTTTGCATTCACTCAGCAAAACACTGCAGAGAAAGACAGAAGTGAAAAGAGATTCCACTGAATTCATTAAGGGGATGCTAGACAATGATCACGCTGAAGTTGCAGGACCACTTGCGACAGACAGGGAACACTGGTATCTACCAATGTTTGGTGTTTACCATCCGCACAAACCTAACCAAATCAGAATAGTTTTTGATTCCAGCGCAGAGTATAAAGGAGTGTCGTTAAATGACGTACTGTTGAGTGGCCCTGACCTAAACAATACTTTGCTAGGTGTCCTCATGCGCTTCAGAAAAGAGCCCGTTGCTTTCACAGCAGATGTGCAACAAATGTTTTATTGCTTCCTTGTCAGAGAAGACCACAGAGACTTTCTATGTTTTCTCTGGTACAAAGACAATGACATAGACAAAGAAATTGTCGAGTACAGAATGAAAGTGCACGTATTTGGCAATAGCCCCTCTCCTGCCGTCGCTATATACTGCATGCAAAAGGCTGCCCAGAAAAATGCAGAGTGCTATGGACAAGAAGCCAAACACTTTGTATTGAGACATTTCTATGTAGATGATGGACTCGCTTCTGCTAGCACACCTGAAGATGCAATATTCATCCTTAGTAAAGCAAAAGAAATGCTGGCAGAATCCAACCTGCGTCTTCATAAAATCGCTTCCAACAGCCAAAAAGTAATGGAAGCCTTCCCTGTAGCAGACAGAGCTAAGGACCTTAAAGATCTTTGCCTAGGAACAGACACCCTTCCCTTGCAGAAAAGCCTAGGCCTAAGTTGGGATCTAGAAAATGATAGTTTTGCTTTCAGAGTTTCCTCAGAGGAAAAGCCTTTTACACGTAGAGGCATTCTATCCACCGTAAATAGCCTCCATGATCCCCTAGGGTTTGTATCACCTGTGACTATAAGAGGTAAGGCCTTAGTTCGTGAACTGTCATCTGGGAAAAGTGAATGGGATGCATTGCTTCCACAAGAGAGACTGAGTGGGTTCAATGGACAGAATCCTTGCAAGCGTTAGAGCACCTAAAGATAGACAGATGCTATGTGCCCATATCTCTATCATCAGCTTGCAGGAAAGAACTATGCATCTTCTCAGACGCATCCACCACAGCTATAGGTGCAGTAGCTTACTTGAAAGTAATTGATGCAGAAAATGTGTGTCATGTTGGATTTGTCATGGGAAAGTCCAAATTAAGCCCAAAACCAGCCCACACAATTCCTCGTTTAGAGTTGTGTGCTGCCGTACTTGCAGTCGAAATGTCTGAGCTAATCAAAGATCAACTAGACACTGACTTTGATGCTGTGAAATTCTTCACTGATAGCAAGACTGTCCTAGGGTACATTTGCAACACCACTAGGAGGTTCTATCTGTATGTCTCCAACAGAGTGAATAGAATCAGGCAATCTACACACCCAGATCAGTGGTTCTATGTATCTACAGAGCAAAACCCTGCAGATGATGCCACTAGGCCTACTCAAGCAGCATGCCTTCAGAACTCTATATGGTTCTCAGGCCCATCCTTTCTGTACCAACCACACTGTGAGCAGATAGACACTGCTAATGTTTTTCCACTCATAGAGCCTGAAGCTGACCCTGAAATCAGATTTGAAATTACAAGCTTCAGCACCAGAGCTTCTGAAGCCACACTTCACTCACATTGCTTTGATAGATTTTCTTGCTGGAAGATATTAGTTAAGACCCTAGCCAGACTCATCCATGTCGCTAGAACCTTCCAGAGGGGAACCAGCAGCAATCAGGTCAGAAGGTGGGAAAGTTTCCATGAACAGGTCAATCTAGAAGAACTTACTCAGGCAAAGTCTGTTATAATCTCTTCTGTTCAAAACAAACATTTCCAGAAGGAAATTGACTGCATCAAAAAACATTCCCAAAACTAAGCCGTCTTAGGAAGCTTAGCCCCTTTTTAGACAAAAATGGGTTGTTGAGAGTAGGTGGACGTTTGTCTCTTGCAGAACTTTCAGAGGAAGAGAAACAGCCTGTCATTATACCTTATGATCACCACATTTCGACACTGCTTGTTAGGTACTATCATGAACAAGTAGTTCACCAAGGGCGACACATCACAGAGGGTGCTATTAGATCAGCAGGTTTCTGGATTCTTGGTGGCAAACGCTTGGTATCAGCCGTCATACACAAATGTGTCATCTGTCGCAAGCTGCGAGGAAGGTTACAAAGTCAAAAGATGGCAGAGCTACCAGAGGACAGAGTAATTGCTCAACCACCTTTCACCAATGTGGGCTTAGATGTATTTGGTCCGTGGTCTGTTTTAACCCGTCGCACTAGAGGAGGCAGCGCGGACAGTAAACGATGGGCAGTCCTTTTCACTTGTTTGTCCACCCGATCTGTTCACATAGAGCTACTTGAAACCATGTCAACATCAAGCTTTATTAATGCCTTAAGGCGATTCTTCTCAATTCGTGGCCCAGCAAAACTGCTCCGTTCTGACAGAGGAACAAACTTTGTAAGAGCCTGCAAGGAACTTAACATTTGTGCCAGCGAATCACAAATGCAAGACTTTCTCCAAGACAGAGGATGTACGTGGGTCTTTAATCCTCCACACTCTTCACACATGGGTGGTGTCTGGGAGAGACTTATAGGTATTGCCAGGCGAATCTTGGACGCTATGTTGCTACAAACTAAAACTGCTCACTTGACCCATGAGACTTTAAGCACCTTTATGGCAGAGGTTACAGCTATTATGAATGCCAGGCCTATAGTTCCTGTGTCCTCAGACCCAGATACACCTATAGTCCTTACCCCAGCAATGTTGTTGACTCAAAAAGTGAACTCTTTGTCTGCTCCATCCGGAACCATAAGTACAACACAAGTTCATGCAAAACAATGGAAGCAAGTACAATGTTTGGCAGACACCTTTTGGAAAAGATGGAAGAGGGAGTATCTGTCCAATCTGCAACGCCGTAGGAAATGGACTGAGGATCGCCCAGATGTAAAAGTGGGTGATGTTGTTCTGTTGAAAGACAGCCAAGAGAGCAGGAACGAGTGGCCTGTAGGACTTATTGTCAATGCTCTACCAAGCAGGGATGGCAAGGTTAGGAAGGTGGAGGTCAAGATTGCAAAGAATGGGACTTCCAAAATCTATCTTAGACCTATAACTGACATTATAGTTTTAGTTTCCGATTAGCTAGGATTCCATTTCCTGTTTATATGTTTTTCCTGCATAGCAGTAGTTATTTAGGTAGTGACATAATAATTATGCCAGACAGGGAGTGTTCTGCTCATTTTGTGCATAATAAATGTGTGTAATGTGCTGTAAAGATTATACTGAAATGTTATGTTTGACGTTGCTGCCATCTAGTGGTCAAAGTTAGTTTCTACTTCGCCAGAACTTTACAGGAAGTGTATTGTCAGAGGCAGTAACCTTTAACCTGGAACTGTATTTCCTCCATTTCATGACTGCTCCTGGATCTTGCAGGCTGCATGCAGAGGAGCTCTTGACCTATTCCTGGACTAATGATGGAATTGTCTGTGAGTACTCTCACTGATTGGAGTGAGGCTGTTGTATTATATGTAATGTACTGACACATATGTTTTGTTTATGTTTTATATTGTAGTTTTACAAAGTTATTCAGAAAAGAGAATACATACAGATCTGATGTCTCACGTTTCTTGACTTCTGAATTATTGTTAAGCTGTCTGACTAGTGTTATACAACAGTTCAATAACGCGAAGCAGAACAATAGTAATAACTCCAAAAACAGTTATTACTTTACATTCCCCATATGTCTACTTCATGTTTGGATCATTTTGGGAATGATATTTTATCTTTTGGGGACGTTAGAAGGCTTAGAAGCAAATCTTGACATTTTTCAGAAAATCTCTAAAACCCACTTTTTCAGGACCAGTTCAGGTCTGAAGTCACTGAGGCTTACATAATAGAAACCACCCAAAAATGACCCCATTTTACAAACTACACCCCTCAAGGTATTCAAAACTGATTTGACAAACTTTGTTAACCCTTTAGGTGTTCCACAAGAATTAATGGAAAATAAAGATAAAATTTCACTTTTATGGCAGATATTCCATTTGAATCAATTTTTTCAAGTTACAAAGCAAGAGTTAAGAGCAAAATAAAACTCTATTTATGGCCCTGATTCTGTAGTTTACAGAAACACCCCATATGTGGTCGTCAACTGCTGTACGGGCACACGGCAGGGCGCAGAAGGAAAGGAACGCCATATGGTTTTTGGAAGGCAGATTTTGCGGGTGAGGTGAGTGGGAACAGTGAAGATGGCCGCGCGAAGGCCATCTACTTTCTGGAACTGTTGTCCATTTTTGTAAACTTCCCTTGCCATCCATCCCCAAAGGTTCTTAATTGGATTTAGATCAGGGGCGTTGTCCTGTTGAAAAACCCAGTCGTTACCACACAGACGAGGGCCCTCAGTCATGAGGAATGCTCTCTGCAACATCTGGACATAGCCAGTGGCCGTTTGAAGCCCCTGCACTTCCTGAAGCTCCATTGTTGCACTGAAGGAAAAAGCACCCCAGACCATTATGGCGCCCCCTCCACTGTGGCGCGTAGAAAACATCTCAGGTGGGATCTGCTTGTCATGCCAGTAACGTTGGAAACCATCAGGACCATCAAGGTTACATTTTTTCTCATCAGAGAATAAAACTTTCTTCCACCCTTTGAATGTCCCATATTCGGTGCTCTCTTGCAAAGTCCGAACGAGCAGTTCAGTGGCATTCAAGGAGACTAGGTCTTTTGAAGACTTTTTTTGTTTTTTAAGCCCTTCAGTCACAGATGCCGTCTGATGGTTATGGGGCTGCAGTCAGCACCAGTAAGGGCCTTAATTTGGGTCGAGGATCGTCCAGTGTCTTGACGGACAGCAAATTGGATCCTTCGGCCCAGTGCTGATGAAATTTTTTTGGGTCTTCCACTTGACTTTTTTCTTCCATAACCCTCAGGATCATTTAAGAAATTCCAAATGACTGTCTTACTGCGTCCCACCTCAGTAGCGATGGCGCGCTGCGAGAGACCCTGCTTATGCAGTTCAACAACCCGACCACGTTCAAAAAGGGAGAGTTTTTTTGCCTTTGCCATCACAACGTGTGACTACCTGACAGACAAGGACAATGAATCCACATCTTTGCACAGATTTGGCCTTTTAAAGGCATGTGGTCCTAAACTTTTGATCAGCTGAAAAACAGCCTGTTTCAGTTTATTCGTTATTTTCAATAAATTGAATGCTCAAAAAATGTTTTGTCTCGCTCCCATTTCTTCTTGTTGCATGTTGAAGCTCCACTTGGAACCTTGTTAAGATCCAACCATGTAAAATATGATTTTTTGCCATTTTTCAAGTGGTCTTAAACTTTTGATCAGGACTGTATGTATACTTTTTTTTTTTCTCATTTATTTAAGTTTTACACAATAATATCTTTTTTGAAACAAAAAAAAATCATTTTTCAATGTCTCCATATTCTGAGAGCCATATATACACTCACCTAAAGAATTATTAGGACCCCCATACTAATACGGTGTTGGACCCCCTTTTGCCTTCAGAACTGCCTTAATTCTACGTGGCATTGATTCAACAAGGTGCTGATAGCATTCTTTAGAAATGTTGGCCCATATTGATAGGATAGCATCTTGCAGTTGATGGAGATTTGAGGGATGCACATCCAGGGCACGAAGCTCCCGTTCCACCACATCCCAAAGATGCTCTATTGGGTTGAGATCTGGTGACTGTGGGGCCATTTTAGTGCAGTGAACTAATTGTCATGTTCAAGAAACCAATGTGAAATGATTGGAGCTTTGTGACATGGTGCATTATCCTGCTGGAAGTAGCCATCAGAGGATAGATACATGGTGGTCATGAAGGGATGGACATGGTCAGAAACAATGCTCAGGTAGCCCGTGGCATTTAAACCATGCCCAATTGGCACTAAGGGGCCTAAAGTGTGCCCAGAAAACATCCCCCACACCATTACACCACCACCACCAGCCTGCACAGTGGTAACAAGGCATGATGGATACATGTTCTCATTCTATTTACGCCAAATTCGGACTCTACCATTTGAATGTCTCAACAGAAATCGAGACTCATCAGACCAGGCAACATTTTTCCAGTCTTCAACAGTCCAATTTTGGTGAGCTCGTGCAAATTGTAGCCTCTTTCTCCTATTTGTAGTGGAGATGAGTGGTACCCGGTGGGGTCTTCTGCTGTTGTAGCCCATCTGCCTCAAGGTTGTGCGTGTTGTGGCTTCACAAATGCTTTGCTGCATACCTCGGTTGTAACAAGTGGTTGTTTCAGCCAACGTTGCTCTTTTTCGTTTTCTTTTTCTTTTTCTTTAACAAATGTTTCGTTTAGCACTTTTTTAATTTTATTTTTTTACGGTGTTCATCTGAGGGGTTAGGTCATGTGATATGTTTATAGAGCTGGTCTATACAGACGCAGCGATATCTAATGTCAGTTTTTTTACACATTTTGGGGATAATGACGTGTGGTTTGTGTGTGTGTTCGCTTTTTTTTTTTTTTCCACTTTGGGACTTCAACTTTTGGGGGTCTGATCCCCTTTACAATGCGTTCCAATACTTCTGTATATGATGCAGTGTGTATTACTCATACAGCTTCCTGCCTGTGAGAGCCAGGGGGCTGAATCTCACAGGCTCTGCCCCGGAAGGCATCGCGCTGCCTTCCATGCCATCCGGTCACCGTCACAGCAGCACGGGGACCCGATGGCAGCTCCGATCCCTGCCCAACATTGCACGTGTCGCGGTCAACGCTGACCGCGGCACATGAAGGGTTAATGCTGGTGCATGTAGCAGGGGTCTGGCTATCAGTGACTGCCGGTCCCCTGCTGCGCAAAGAAATGACGTACATGTACGTCATGGGTCCTTAAAGGGTTAATTTACTACTGCATGTAGCGGTCATACAGCTCCTGATGGTTGAATGGATATTTAGATGTAGATTGTATTACGTACTCCCTCACCAGTAAATAGATAGATGATAGATAGGCCTATAATAGATGGATAGATAGATAAATTGATTGCTATAAGATAGATAGATTGATAGTTAGATGTAGGGTTGTTTTGGGTATCGAAATTTCGATACCCAATCTATATTTTTGCCCCGGTAACAGTTCGGTACTGGGATTTGCCGTTTATCGATACTAGACGGAATGCACGCTGCTTTTTTTTTTGGGGTGCTTTTTTTTTTTTTTTCGCCTGGTATCGAATATCAAAATTTTGGTATTGTGACAACCCTAGTTAGATGCTTGATAGATATGATTGATAGCTAGATGGATAAATAGATAGGTAGGTAGATGTTTGATAGATAAATAGGTAGGTAGGTAGGTAGGTAGATGTTTTTTTTTTTTTTTTTTTAATCCGATCTTTTTTATTGAACATTTTACAATGTAAATACACATTTTTACATATCACAAACAAAGATGACATAGAGACATATTATCCATAAGGCTGATAACAAACAGGATACCAAACCATGTGTAATAATCAAATTTCAACCCAACCCCTCCCATCCCACCCCACCCAAACCTGCACAATACTAAGGCACAGTATTAGATATTTCTATTCAGACGTCGAAACGACAGCCACGGTTCCCATAATTTTTCAAATTTTGCTGGGCATCCACGCTTCTGGTACACCATCCGCTCATAGCTTAACATCGTGTCAACAGTACTTAGGCTCCATTCACACGTCCGCAATGTGTTTTGCGGATACACGAAGACACGGATCCGCAAAACACGGAAAGCGGCAATGTGTGTTCCGCATTTTGCGGACCGCACATTGCCGACATAATAGAATATGCCTGTTTTTGTCCGCAATTGCGGACAAGAATAGGACATGTTCTATTTTTTTTTTTGCGGAAACGGAAGCACGGATGCGGAAGTGCGGATCCGCAAATGTGGATGCGGACAGCACATTCCGTCGCCATAGAGAATGAATGGGTCCGCACCCTTTCCGCAAAATTGCGGAAAGGATGCGGACGTGTGAATGGAGCCTTAAGAATTCGCCTAGGGTTGGCGGCGCTGTCTGTATCCAATGTAGGGCGATTAACTTTCTAGCAACATCTAACACTCTACCTATAGCTGTTTTATGCACCTGACTAGTGGCCAATTCAGAGACATATCCCAACACACACACTTTAGGGTCAGGCGGTATCCGTACCTTGTAAACGTCCTGTATTGTCTGAGATACCATCTCCCAGTATCTCCCTAGCCTCTCGCACGTCCACATCATATGCAACAAATCTGCAGAAACCATACAGCACCTTGGACATTCATCCGTGGGTCTAAACCCTATGCGAAACAAAAAACGGTGTCTTGTAGACCCTATGGACAATGAACAGCTGCGAGAGTTTACGCCCTTCACTCAAGGAAGAGAGAGGTATCGCCTCCAGTATGTCAGACCATTGGTCATCAGTTAGTTCGCCAACATCTTTCTCCCATTTACCTTTAGCCACAAGCGGATGTGACAATAGAAACTTATCAAGCAACAGCTTGTATATACAGGAGATCATACCTCTCCTCGCCCCCCTGGACAGAATCTGGTGCAATGCAGCATCTCTCCCTGCCACCACAGTCGTACCTCTAAATGTGGAGTTATATGCGTGTCTCACCTGAAGATACTTATAAAAGTGAGTTCTAAGTAGTTCATACATCTCCTGAAATCTGGTAAAGGACATGAACTTCTTTTCTTCCAGAAGGTGGCCCAACCTCAGAATACCCTTCCTTTTCCATGCACCAAAATCAGACAGAGAGAGGAATTCCGGCAGCACGGGATTGTCCCACAATGGAGTATATTCCGTATTGCCGACAACCCCCCTCAGGAGCTTAACCCTGTTCCACACGGAGTGCATCAAGTATCCCAAATCCCCCATCAGACCATTCATCCCGGCCCCTCTAGTCTCAAGGATCAGCAAAAGGTCATTAGATGACAAGCAATGAGTAAACATCTGACAAGACACCTCACTCGACTCCAGTTCTATCCACCCTTTAAAATGTTGGCACTGTGCAGCCAGGAAGTACACTCAGGGGTTTGGCACTGCAAGGCTCCCTTCCGTCTTAGGATATTGCAACGTTTCGAGCTTAATTCTCGGTTGCCCCTTCCGCCATATGAGCTCCCTGAAAGTAGCATTGATTGGATCAAATTTGGACTTTGACAGCCAGACTGGGGAGTTATGTAGAATATAGAGTAGCTGAGGCATCAACACCATTTTAATGATATTGGCTCTTCCTGCCACCGACAGGTATAATTTACACCATGCCTTAGCTTTATTTTGAAATTTAATAACCAGCGGGTCAAAGTTAAGGCGCACAAAGTCCCGGATTCTAGGGGATATATGGATACCCAAATACTTAAAGGTCGCTACACATGGAATACTTCTGTCTCGCACTGTCTGCGATTGCACTTGCCCGTCAAGCAGCATAATTGCCGATTTACTCCAGTTAATAGTCAGACCCGACAGGGCACCGAAGCAATCAATGATTTTCATATCCGCTTCCAAAGATGGACCAGTGTCCCCCAGAAAAAGCAAAGTGTCGTCTGCATACATCGCCACTTTATTATTAACTGTTCCATACTGGAACCCCCGAATGTCCAGTGACTTACGAATCGCTGCGGCTAACGGCTCAATCGCAACTGCAAATAGCAGAGGCGACAGCGGGCACCCCTGTCTAGTACCCCGGCCCAGACAGAACTTGGGGGACACCCCTCCATTTGCCCTGACACATGCTTTGGGATTAGAGTATAGCACCCGGACCCAGGATATATACTCATCTCCAAACCCCATATATGCCATAACTCTCCACAGGAATCGCCACTCAATGCCGTCAAAGGCCTTGGCCGCGTCTAAAGAAAGGATAGCTCTATCTCCAACATTTTCAGCTGGAAGTTGAATACTGGCAAACACTCTCTTCTAATATTAATTGACGTTGATTTCTGAGGCATGAAGCCGGTCTGGTCAGAGTGTATGATAGACAAAATCACCTTAGACAGACGTATGGCCAAGACCTTTGCAAGCAACTTAACATCAGTGGAGAGTAACGATATTGGTCTATATGAGTCAGGGAGAGAGTGATCCTTGTCCGGCTTAGGAATGACTACTATTAACGCCTCCTGCATAGACGGAGGCTGCACCCCCCTCTCCTTGGAATAATTGAATACCTTCAGAAGTTCTGGGATCAACACTTCCGCAAAGGACTTATATACTTCCGCCGGGAGCCCATCTAAACCCGGAGCCTTGTCGTTAGCCATAGCAGCTAGCGCCGCCCTCAATTCTTCTAACTCAATCGGCTCCTCTAACCGCATACTGTCTTCCCTGGACAACTTGGGGAGATTCAATGTAGTCAAAAAGGCGTCGATCTCCTCATCCGAACATGTCACCTTTAGAAGTATACAGAGAGGAATAAAAATTATTCAGTATATTCAAAATGTTGTCAGTGTCACGCCTCAGGACGCCACCAGCATCTAACAGGCCAGATATACATTGTGACCCTTGCTGAGCCTTTGCGATAACAGAGAGCATATGGCCTACACGCTCACCTTCAGTAAAAAACTGCTGCTTGTAAAACAGTCGTTTCCTCTCTGCTACTTCCAAGAGGTGACACCTCAGCTCCTCCTGCCTAGTCTTTAAGGCATTGCTTGTTAGGTTAGATGGATTCAACACAAAGGCTTCCTCCGCTAGCTTCATGTTATGTTTCTGCAGATCAAGCTCTCTAGATTTAATCCGACTGACTGTTTTGATAAGGGAGCCCCTGAGGAAGGCCTTCATCGCTTCCCAAACGACTATCGGAGACGCAGTCCCCTCATTTATACAAAAATATTCCCTAAGGGATTGAAGCATATCGGATGGGTCACCCATCAGTTTTAATCAAAAGGCATTTAATCGCCAGTATCTAACCCCCGGCCTGGCTGTCTCAGAAATATCAAGGGCGATACTAAATATGGAGTGGTCTGATAAGGTCCTGGCCAGATACTCTGAGTTCTGTACAAACGGAAACATATGAGCATTCACCAGACCCAGATCTATGCGCAACAGGGAGCCATAAGTCGAGGAGCAACACGAGTACTTCCTGTCTAGGGGGTGGGTCTCTCTCCATACATCCATCAGACCTACTTCCCTCATTATTCTTGCAAACGGGGTTTCACCCGTATTACTACCGCTAGGTGTGATCTGGCATCTATCAAGCGAACTGTCAAGTACATTATTAAAATCTCCCACTATTAACATTGGAAGTTCAGAAAATTCTGCCATAAACTCCATAAGCTTCCTTAAAGGCACCGAGGAAAATGGTGGGGGTATATAGATGGTCGCCAATGCCATTCTCATCCCTTGGCCCACACAATGCATTCCTATAAACCTTCCCTCTTCATCCACACATACCCTGAGGCATTCAAATATGATATTCTTATGAACTAGGATACTAACCCCCCTGGAATGCGAGGAGAAGACGGAATGCACCGAATAACCCAACCACGGCTTTTGCAGAACATGTGTAGATTGTTTGGTCATATGCGTTTCTTGCAAGCATATTATTGCCGGCTGATATCTAGATAGGTAACGGAACAGACCGTGTCTCTTCGTAGCATCCGCCATTCCCCTCACATTCCAGCTAAGTATTCTTGTAACAGGTCCCATAAGAATGCATACAAAAATAAAAGTACAATTGAGATCCACACATCTCCACCTCCCAGCAGCTGCAAGGAAAAACAATGTTAATCACCAGAATACAGTCTCCCATCCCTTCTCCATTTCCCCCATCAAGGTATAAAAGGACTGTACGTTTCAGCATTTTAGAATTGCTATCAATAGCACCTATGACAGTATTAGCCCCCACTAACCCCTTCCCCCCTCCCTCCCCCCACCCAACTATCCCACCCCACACCATAAACATATGCAGCATAATTAGATTCAATAGTGAACCCGGGGCCAAAAATGTGAACCTGGCCCAACAGCGCCTAAAGCAGCACAGCATCCAGCAAGATACCATACGCAGGCACATTGAGAAGGTGGGGAGCAACCGAGGGCGTATGCTCTACCCACAAAGTGTCTCCAGCAACCGGCTAAAGACAGAAGTAAAATGTCCACACTGGTGGGTGGACAGTCCAGGGGACATCAAAACTCCATTCAGGAACAGGAATGTCCATCAGTCTCAGGTGTCAGTTGATGGGATCCTAAGGCGACGCTCATTTTGATCCAGCCACTTGACCGCAGCATCCGAGTCCTCAAAGAACACAGCGGATCCAAACGCCACCACCCCGAGCCTTGCCGGGAACATCATGGAGTACTGTACTTGCAATTCTCTCAGCCTCCGTTTAATCTCCACAAAGCGAGCTCTTCTTTTGTACATCCGACGAATAATCTGGGAACAGAGACACCTGAACCCCATTAATTTTTAAATCAGGATGAGACCTCGCAGCCCTCAGTATAGTGTCCCTGTCGCGATAGTGCAGGATTTTAGCAAGTATTGGGCGTGGCGGACGCCCTGGCGGCAAGGGCCTGGTGGGGACCCTATGTGCTCGTTCAACCGCATAAAGTGCAGAGAGTCCTCTATCACTGAATTTTTCCGCAAGCCATTTTTCAATAAATTCAGTGACCTCTGGGCCTTCAGACTTCTCAGGTATTCCCACCAGCCTAATATTTTTGCGGCGAGAGCGGTTTTCAAGGTCGTCAGTTTTTGCATAAAGCGCCGCTATATCCTTTGATGCAGCCCGGCTCTCTCTCTGTAGGGTAACAGCCCCGTCTTCCAGATCCGAGACCCTCCTCTCTACTTCTGAGGTGCGTTCAGCCACCTTATGCAGGTCATGACGGATAATGGATATATCCGCTTTTAGGCTTCCAATGTTAATATTCATAGACAGGAGGGTGACATTACAACTAGCAATAGCTGCCATCACGTCTTTCAGGGTGGGCTCAGGGGCAGTGATCACTGGCAGACCCTTTTCAGTGCTGCACAGGCTAGAACTTGCCCCCCCCTCTTGCTGATCAGGGGATTGCTTGTCATCTATACAGGGCCCATCTTGCTCCCCTAAGCCTTCCTCCACTTGTGCCAGGATGTCATCTCCTTCTCCCCATACATGGCTGGGGGACTGATGGGACTTGTGAGCGAAGCGCTCTAGCCGCGCTGCAGCTCCCTGACTCACCGCCGCCCTCAGGTCAGGCCATTCCTCCTCCTAAGCGCCATCTTGAGAACGGGTTTCTCTCTCCTGACGGCTCGGCGTTTTGCCTCTCTTCACAGGCATGATGAAGTTTTACTGCACCGGACCGCTTCCTGGATATGTCCCCTGCTCCTCCAGGTAATCTTAAGATAAATCGCCACCGTAATAGTTATAAAAGAAAGGATTCTTGCCGGAGCTGGTGCGGCGTGCGTCCTACTCCATGCGTCGCTAGGCTCTGCCCCCCCCCGGTAGGTAGATGTTTGATAGATAAATAGATAGGTAGGTAGATATTTGATAGATAAATAGATAGGTAGGTCAGAAATATTGAGCAGAAAGGAGTCCAGATAGTGAAGGCCGATGGCTGTTACATTACAGATTGGTTTAGCGGGGGAGCTATGTTGTCTGATCACCAAGAGAGTTAGGAATTTGTGCATAATCCTTTTTGTGTCCTAAAACGGAGGGGTTCAGACGGACACCATAAAGGGCTTCATGCTTTGCCCAGAGAAGAAACAAGGAGATTGTCCAGAGATTTGTTTCTTTTCCCAATGAATAGAGAGTTATTTGTATCATGACGTGTTATATCCTACATGTTATTGTTTTTGAGAAATAGGAAGTAAAATATAATCTTGTACTTTCGTTATATCCAAGTATATTCCTGGTATGTGTACATACAGACGGGTCCATGAATATTGGGACATGGACACAATTCTAACATTTCTGGCTCTATACACCACCACAATGGATGTGAAATGAAACGGACAAGATGTGCTTTACCTGCAGACTGTCAGCTGTAATTTGAGGGTATTTACATCCAAATCAGGTGAACGGTGCAGGAATTACAGCAGTTACATATGTGCCTCCCACTTGTTAAGGGACCAAAAGTAATGGGACAGAATAATAATCATAAATCAAACTTTCACTTTTTATGTTTCAAAAAAACATTTATTTGGTTTTAGAGCTTAATTAGATACGAAGACTTGCAGAGGTTGTTCTTGAACAGAGTTACACAGAAAAACAATAATTCTCAGAGGTATACACACATACATATAGACATGCGGTGCGGAGCTCACTAAAGCATGTCCTTCTCGTGAGCCTCGCGCATGTGCCCCCCTAAACTTTCACTTTTTAATACTAGGTTGCAAATTCTTTGCAGTCAATTACAGCCTGAAGTCTGGAACGCATAGACATCACCAGACGCTGGGTCTCATCCCTGGTGACGCTCTGCCAGGCCTCTACTGCAACTGTCTTCAGTTCCTGCTTGTTCTTGGGGCATTTTCCCCTTCAGTTTTGTCTTCACCAAGTGAAATTCATGCTCAATCGGATTCAGGTCCGGTGATTGACTTGGCCATTGCAGAACATTCTACTTCTTTCCCTTAAAATGTATGCTTTGGGTCATTGTCCATCTGCACTGTGAAGCGCCGTCCAATGAGTTCTGAAGCATTTGGCTGAATATGAGCAGATAATATTGCCCGAAACACTTCAGAATTCATCCTGCTGCTTTTGTCCGCAGTCAAATCCTCAATAAATACAAGAGAACCAGTTCCATTGGCAGCCATACATGCCCACGCCATGACACTACCACCACCATGCTTCACTGATGAGGTGGTATGCTTAGGATCATGAGCAGTTCCTTTCCTTCTCCATACTCTTCTCTTCCCATCACTCTGGTACAAGTTGATCTTGGTCTCATCTGTCCATAGGATGTTGTTCCAGAACTGTGAAGGCTTTTTTAGATGTCGTTTGGCAAACTCTAATCTGCCTTCCTGTTTTTGAGGCTCACCAATGGTTTCCATCTTTTGGTGAACCCTCTGTATTCACTCTGGTGAAGTCTTCTCTTGATTGTTGACTTTGACACACATACACCTAGACCTCCTGGAGAGTGTTCTTGATCTGGCCAACTGTTGTGAAGGGGGTTTTCTTCACCAGGGAAAAAATTCTTCGGTCATCCACCACAGTTGTTTTCCGTGGTCTTCCGGGTCTTTTGGTGTTGCTGAGCTCACCGGTGCGTTCCTTCTTTTTAAGAATATTCCAAACAGTTTTGGCCACGCCTAATGTTTTTGCTATCTCTCCGATGGGTTTATTTAGTTTTTTCAGCCTAAGGCTCCATTCACACGTCCGTGGTGTGTTGCGGACCTGCAAATTGCGGATCCGCAACGCACCCACCCGGCACCCCTATAGAAATGCCTATTCTTGTCCAAGCTGCGGACAAGAATAGGACATGTTCTATCTTTTGCGGAGCTGCGGACCCGAAGATAGGGGCCGCACTCCGCAAATGCGGATAGCACACTGTGTGCTGTCCGCATCCATTCCGTCCCCATAGAAAATGAATGGGTCCGCACCCGTCCCGCAAAATTGCGGAACGGATGCGGACCCATTTGCGGACGTGTGAATGGAGCCTAATGATGGCTTGCTTCACTGATAGTGACAGCTCTTTGGATCTTATCTTGAGAGTTGACAGCAACATATTCCAAATGCAAATAGCCCATTTGAAATTAACTCTGGACCTTTTATCTGCTTATTCCCTCATTATCCCAATTACAATAACACACACCTGACCATGGAACAGCTGAGAAGCCAATTGTCCCATTACTTTTGGTATGCAAACTGTTGTAATTCCTGCACCGTTCACCTGATTTGGATGTAAATACCCTCAAATTAAAGCTGACAGTCTGCAGGTAAAGCACATCTTGTTCATTTCATATCAAATCCATTGTGGTGGTGTATAGAGCCAAAATCATTGAGGGTGCAGTGCGCCCCTCCCCTTGTTATTTAAAAACATTGGTGGCAGTGGCCACAGGGACCCCTCCCCTCCTTCTCATTGGTGGTGCAGTGGCATCTTCTGATCGGAGCCCCAGCAGTGTAATCCCGGGCCTCCGATCGCTTACCATGGCAGCCAGGACGCTACTGAAGCCGCACTGAATCCGGACCTATTCACTTCAATGGGGCTGTGCACATGAGGGATGTTTTTCACACATCACTTGTGCGTTGCGTGAAAATCGCAGCATGTTCTATATTCAGCGTTTTTCATTTCAAGCAGGCCCCAGAGAAATGAATGGGGCCGCGCGAAAATCACAAGCAAGTGCGGATGCGGTGCAATTGCATTGCACTCGCACGGGAAAAACTGAACAACTGAACTCGATCGCAGTCAAAACTGACTGAAATTCCGTGCCTACTTGCGCGGGTTTGCCGCAATGCAACCTGAACGCATCCGGCCCTCACCTGCGATGCCCGTGTGAAAGAGGCCTAATAGAGATCTATCAGGGTGCATAGGACAAGGGATGGAAAGATCCCAGGTTCTACCCCTAAGGGGGCTAATAGTTATTAAATAAAAAGTATTAAAAAAAAAAAATATGAAGTATAAATCACCCCTTTTCCCAATTTTACATATAAACAATAAATAAATAAACATATCACATATCGCCACATCCGAAAAGTCCAAACTATTAAAATATAATAAAAATGCCCTATGCAGTGAACGCCGTAACTGAAAAAATAATAATAAAAAAAAACCTCATGATTCGCTATTTTTTCTAAATGCGGAATGCACGTGGCTTTTTTGGTGTTTTTATTTTTTTTGCGTGGTATCGAATGGTATAGAGTATCGCAATACTTTTTTATGATCTAGAAACCAAATCAAAATGGTATATCGGACCAAACCTAATATATATATTCAAATAGACCATATTTTGTAGAATCTGGGATTATAACCAAACCCGTACATGAGTAGATTAGTGTGCCAGGCATCGTTACATTTATAGATGACATTACTTCTACACTATAAAGGCACCGGAGACATGTAGTAATGACTGTTATACCTCAGGTAGGTGACATCAGATGCCGGGTGTTATAGATGACATTACTACTACACTATAAAGGCTGGAGACATGTAGTAATGGCTGTTATACCTCAGGTAGGTGACATCAGATGCCGGGTGTTATAGATGACATTACTTCTACACTATAAAGGCTGGAGACATGTAGTAATGGCTGTTATTCCTCAGGTAGGTGGCATCAGATGCCGGGTGTTATAGATGACATTACTACTACACTATAAAGGCTGGAGACATGTAGTAATGACTGTTATACCTCAGGTAGGTGACATCAGATGTCGGGTGTTATAGATGACATTTCTTCTACACTATAAAGGCCGGAGACATGTAGTAATGGCTGCTATACCTCAGGTAGGTGTCATCAGATGTCGGGTGTTATAGATGACATTACTACTACACTATAAAGGCTGGAGACATGTAGTAATGGCTGTTATACCTCAGGTAGGTGTCATCAGATGTCGGGTGTTATAGATGACATTACTATATATGGGGGTCACACTTTCCAAGGATTTTTCTTTTCTATTAGAAGCAGAAAACTGAAGGGTTAGAAATTCCCCTGGAAACCATAGAAAGGCTGGTGAATCTGTGGCTCATAAACTGCTGCTGGCTGCCCATAGACTTCCAGGCTGCTGACTGCCACACCCCAGTCATCAGAACACTCGGAGGGCAGCGGGGTGAACTCCACCCTAATCCACCCGCAGGTTCCTGCTCTCTGTTCAGCGCTCAGTATTGTATTCAGTCTGTGTGTTAACTCCTATAGGTTCTGACTCCAGGAGGAGAAGTCCCCCCGAGAGATGTCCCCGTCCTCTGTATTCCCAGGACTGTCCAGAGGAGAAGCTCCCAGAGAACCATCAGGTAGATGGAGCTGAAGTCTCCCCAGAATCTGACCAGAAAAGGACTGAACCAAAGATCATTTTACATTTCTCTTGTTTAGGATGAAAATCTGATGGATATTAAGGCTGAGGTTAAAGATGAAGAAGAAGAGGAGACTGATTTATGGGGCGATCAGCAGGGTAAGGAGGGGGGCTGTCATGGGTCACCTGGATACTACTCCCATCTCCATCACATGTAATAATCTCTCTTGTTTCTGTGTGTTTCCTACAGATGGACTCGTAGAAGGAAATCCCCCCGAGAGATGTCCCCGTCCTTTGTATTCCCAGGACTGTCCAGAGGAGAAGCTCCCGGAGAACCATCAGGTAGATGGAGCTGAGCCCTATACACATCTATATAGGGGGGTCCTGCAGTCATAGAGGGGTCATAGATTATGGGGGTCTCTTATGTGGATCTGTTAGATTTCCCACCTGTCTGCTGTATTGTCTTGAATTGTTACAGATGACAAATCAGGGGGAAGATCTGACTGATATTAAATTGGAGAATGGAGAAGAACGGATGATGGGCGATCCCCAGTGTAAAAGTGAGGTGGAGGAGGACATTCCAGTCCATATGACCACAGGTATGGAATAATGAATGGAGGAAGGGAATCGGGAGTTTTTTTTTTTCTCGTGAGGCTCCACCTTAGAGCTTCAGTTAATGAGCACTCCAGGCAGTGACTTGAAATAGCAGGCTAATGGTTTTATACTAGTAAAGGCACCGGAGACCTGTAGTAATGGCTGTTATACCTCAGGTAGGTGTCATCAGATGCCGGGTGTTATAGATGACCTTACTTCTACACTATAAAGGCTGGAGACTTGTAGTAATGGCTGTTATTATGAATGAAACTTAAAGGCTATGGACACCTTTGGGGGCATATTGTACTTGTGCTAAAAATATTTTTTTTTGGTTTATTTAAAATATGGAGTCCTTTTCTCTGTACAGAGCTGAGATGCTCTACTGGCAGGATATTAATTTTCTCTCTGCTCCATCAGGCAGGGAGGTGACAGGCTCCTTATCTCTGACATTATAGACCCTCATTATAGATCAGTACTTATCTTACTGATAGCCTCTACGTCCTGTATTACACCAACAGATTATCTGACAGATTTTCTGACCATTCATTGGTCAGATGGCCTATTACACACACAGATCTTTTGTTATACACACCAACTATTGGTCTCATTGGACAGATATTGGTCAGATAATCTGTTGGTGTAATACAGGGCTTAGTTATTTAGATATCAGGATTATTAGATGACCAGCACAAGTACCAGTCACACAGCTAGAAGAACAGTTAACCCTTTGTGACAGAACGGCTCAATATTTTTACTAAAGACCAATTGAAAAAATTATTTTAGCCCCAAATGAGTAAAATGTAATCATAAAAATTTTTTCCCCATACATAGTCTTTAAATGTATTTTTTATGTGATCGACCAACACAAAGTACAAGTCTGTGTGAGGTTTCTCTGTAGAAGTGTCTGTGAACAGCAATTCTCAAGTCTTGTCACAGACAAGACTAAACCCTTTCATTGTAGCTCTGGCTGGATGTTTAGGGTTGCTGTAGGATATGATATGTATGAGGAGAGGGCTGAGCGAGCTGAAGTTTAAAAGGGGAGATATTCCCTGTGGTTTATATACTTCATGGGTTACCTGAAATGCTCTTATTTTGTTGTAGAGCTAAGACCAAGGGGAGAGAGTGTTCCTCAAGAAACCTGCCCCCGCATGGCTTACATCATTGTATAAGCAGTGAGTGGATAAGGTTATGGAGGAAGAATCCCCATCTCTCAGTGAGAACATTAGATGTGATTAGGATGGAAGTATCTACTTCTTTTAAAGCTTTTGATAGAATCTTCCACATTATCTGGGAAGTTGGCAGCTTCTATTACTGTATCCGACTCTGCCTCCTCTGATGAGGAACTCAATTTCCTCTTCTGACTATGAACTATTCTTCAGAAGACAAGGACAAGGGCGGACTGGGAACTTAAAGTAGCCCTGGAAAAAAAAACAACGTGGCCCCATGTTGTAGGCAGGTCCAAATGAACAGAAGACGGGACAACACGAGTAGACGGGATCAACAATACCATAGTGCAAAATACCTTCCCAGCAGAACTAAATAACACAATGTAGCACAATATACTGCCTCAAAAGCTGTCCCTCTGTGGTGGCCATCAATAGCTACCATCTTCTGCCCTCCTCCTTCAGTCATCTATGGAGCAGGGGGCTTAGGAGGTGGGGTGCGGGCCATAGCAGATGATTTCAGGAGGCCATGTGCGGTCGCTGGCTGGGGACCCGAGTACCTGATTCTCACAGCATTAATTACTGTTGAGACCTCATTAGGTACCCGGTCAGCAGCAGAGAGGAGAGTGGCCCCCTGGGGCATCGGCCCACCGGGAAATTTCCCTGTAGGGTCTATGGCCAATCTGCCCCTGGACAGGGATACTCTGATGATAACTGGGGGATGTCTTTGTAGGAGCCAGTCAAACTTAAAAAAAAGTCTAATCAACAAAGACGCAGGATCACCAGGCCTGAGAAAAAGGGGCACTCTGCTTTTTTCCCCAGGCTTGTGAAAACATTTTGGCAAGCTGTTAGATGAGAAGCATAGTAAAGGAGGGTTACCACCTTCAGTCCCTGCCGCAGAAAGATTCAAAATCTCAGATTTACATGCAAATTCAGAAAGAGCTTCTGCAGTAAACTAGGTCTTTTCTCTATTGGAAAGTTCTGAAAATGTATGGTTACTTTTATATGATTATAAACCTCAGGGAGACGAATCCAAACCTGGCGTGTAAGGAAATTCAGGACGAAGTCCGTCCAATCCACAATCATCGTTTCAAGGACTGTGATTGGCACAATAGCTTAGTATCGCGTGCCGATTCTCCATATTTCAATATCGTGCCCTATGAATGGTTCTCATAAGTGTGGACACAATATCTGCAAAACTTGCAGGTTTTTGGAAGTGGTGCATCTTTTTAAGACAATAGTTTTTTTTATTGGGTTTTTGAAGTAATCAAAACATTACACAAAGTCTATAAAACATCTTAGTAGTATTGTACATCGCTTAATATACATCAAGTACATGTGCAAAAGTTTTTCTACGTTAATGAGATACCAATAATAGTAGTTCTATTTACAATTTATAAACTACAACCAACTTGTTTCATGGAAGAGAAACGTAAAAGAATAAAACATTCAAACTAGGAATTCTCAGCGATCTCGAGTTGTTGGAATATATCAAGAGCTTCATTGGCTAGGTATTACTGCATAAGTAGACGTTAGCCAAGATCTCCAAGAGGTCTCAAAGCGTGAATAAGTATGGTTCATATAGGCAATCATTTTTTGATATGCACAAGAAGTATTTACCAAGTCAACCACCTCTCCTAATCGGGGGACTGTTGAGGGTTTCCAGTACCTTGTTATGACTAGCTTGGTGGACAACAGAATGTGAGCCATAACTATGCGTGCATTAATCGGGAAGTTTGATATGTCATGAAATAATAAAGCCAATTCTGGGGATGGACTGGTCTGGACTCCAGTGAGAGAGTAAAGCTATCGTCCCAGATATTTTGGAGATTGGGGCATGACCGGAGGGTGTGTAGGAGGGATCCTCTCTACCCGCAGCCTTTCCAACATAGGTCGGAAGTGCCCAGGTAAATGTGGCTCAATCTATCCAGGTTGAGATACCATCTGAGCATCGTCTTGATAGCTGATTCCTAGTGGGAGACACAGGTAATTGATGCGGAAATGAAAAAGAGTGAGGATGTCCAGCTAAGATCTGAGAATTCCTTTTACCATGAGAGGAAGGGGGTTGACTTGGCAAATTTGTGTTTGGATTCAAGCATATCATAAATATGCCTTAAGCTATTCGGCGAGGGGCCTTTTGGTATTCCAAAGATCTAGAATCTCTTTGCATGTCACTACCATAAGGGAGTCGCTGTTTTGAAAGAAATGTCTCATTCTAAGGTACATGTAAAAATCCTCGTGAGGTATTTGGTATTGTTCATGTATAGAAGAGAATTGCTTAAGTTGGGAGGAATCAAAAAGTTGTGATACCTGAGTGAGACCCCTATTTACCCAGTTAGCAACCTCTAAGCCAGGAATAAAGAAAGCAAGTGTCTCCAATGGAGCAAATGAGTGGAGGGAAAGCTTGATTTGGAAGTTTTGGAGTTGAAGGTTCTCCGCAGTGATGTCGAAATACGAAGAAAGCTCCGGAGGACTCCAAGTGGGAGTGTATGATCCAGAGTGGCAATGAGCAGAGCCTCTAAATTATGGCCTGGAGAAACAACTGATTCTATGTGGAGCCAGAGTTGTTGCAAATCTCCTTTCCACCATTCTTTCATAAAGCTCATGTGGGTGGCAAGGTTGTAATCATATATGTTAGGGAGCCCTGGACCGCCCACCTTTCTATGCTTCGTCAGTAGTTTAAGTGCAATCCGAGGTCTCTTGGGAGTTCAAATGAACTTATTTAATAATCTGTTAATGCAATTAAAAAAGGCCTGCGGTATCAGGGTAGGAACTGTTCTGAACTTGTATAATATCTTAGGGAGAGTTAACATCTGGAAGGTCGCTATGCGGCCCACCCAGGATATTTTTTGTTTGCTGTATTGGGCGAGATCTGTTTCCACCTCTTTTAGTAATGGAAGGTAATTGGCACAATATAGTTGTTTGGTTGTTTTGGTGACATTTGTGCTTAGATATTGGACCTGTTCAATTTGCCAGTCTAGGTTGAAACTGGATTGTAATTTTAACAGGGAAGAGGTCTTTATATTAATGGGGAGGGCTTGGGATTTCTGCTCATTGACTTTGTAATAGGAGCGTTCTCCAAATTGGCGAATAATCTCTATTACTGTAGGTAATATTGATCTGGGGAGCTGAGAGTAAGTATGACATTGTCTGCATATAGAGAGAGTTTGTGGGTTCCTCCGCCTATGTCTATCCCTTTTATTTGGTCGTAGAGGCGGATAGCTTGTGCTAGAGGTTCGATGGACATGATAAATATGAGGGGGGAGAGGGGGCAACCCTGTCGGGTGCCATTAGCAATTGTAAATGAGGAGGACAAGGTATCATTAACATATACACGGGCCGAGGGGTTGCTATATAAGGCTTTCACTGCCCCCAGGAAAGGGCCACAGAGTCCCACTATCTGGAGCACAGAGAATGCGAAAGACCAATTAATGCGGTCAAATGCCTTTTCGGCATAAAGGGTCACCAAGACCGCTTCCAGACCTGACCTCTCGATGTAGTCTACAATATTCATGACTCTTCTAGTCTTCCCTATAATTTGTCTACCTTGGATGAAGCCTGATTGGTCAGTTAATCAAGGACGGTAGAATGGGTGCTAAGCGGTTAGCCAGGGCTTTAGCATATGTAAAGGGGGAATATTAATCACCAATATTTATGCAAATATCGATAATTAATATTCATAAATAGGAGGAGCCATCTAGTGATAACTCCGCCCATTTATGCCTTTATATAATAATAACAATACCTTTGCTATACTTTACACTGATCACTATGCTAGCCGCATGCGCCTTACTAAACTAACTATCGCCAATAACCACACGCCACACAGATAGTTATAAACCAAAACACAGTATTTATTACTAACAATACACTACGCACGCAATACTAACAATACAGCACTAAATATACAATCCTAAACTACACTACACATTCCCAATTCCACCCATCAACTAACTACACAGTTCACACATACAAGTAATATTAACAATAACCCACCCATCTGTACTCACTGTCTCTACGGGGTTAACGGTGGCACTGCAAGGGAGTGCAGGCCACAGGATCAGGGGAACAGGCTGACAGGGTTAACAAGGGAAACAGGGGACTTAAGGGTTCAGGGGTACAACAGGGGAACAGGCTGCCAGGGTTATAGGGTAACCAGGGCAGGGGAGTAACAGGGGGGTTTAAATGGTAGGGGGTCAGGGATGTCAAGGAAACCAGGGGTTCACAGTGGGGTTAATCAGGGGAGCAGGGGTGTAGGGAAAGGGTTGGCAGGCAAGGGACCAGGGGTGAACCAGGGTCCCAGTGGATCAGGGACACAGCAGGGAGGAACCAGGGGAATAGGGGATCAGGGGTGATACTTATGGTTCTGCTCGTCCTTCTAGGGTGATCCTCGCCAGCCAGGGGGCCGCTCTGTACCGAGCGCCGATCGCGCTCTCCTCTGGGGGGGCGGCAGGGGTCCGGTCGTGGGTCTCATTGATAGCGCAGGACGTGCTTTCCTCCACGTGGGGGGGGGGGGCCCCTGATCCTCTCTTGGCCCGGAAGGGGGGGGGGGGGGCCGCGTTGTCCTAAGCGCCGATGCGCTCACCACACCAGGTGGGGGCCCCGATCCTAACTGGCAGAGTGCCGGGGCCGCCGGATATTTATCCCCCGGCGGCCCGCACTCCCGCGCCACCAGGGGGCGCGCGCGCGCCCATCATCCACGTGGGCCGGCGCAGTGATATGACGTCACTGCGCCGGCCAGCACATCGGGGACGCGCTGCAGACAGGCGGGAGAAGCCTTTGATCTCCCGCCTGCTGCACCTCGCATTCCGGACAGTGCGATAGTAATCGCACTGTCGGAATGCACATAATAGAAGGAGGAGAGGCTTCTCCCCTTCTTCTATCATGTGTAATTATCTCCAGCGGCGCTGGGGATAATTACAACAAAGGGCTCAGATTCTGTTGAATCTGAGCTCTTTGTATCCATCAGGATGACCGGACCCTTGTCCGGTCATTCTGATGCAATTAGCCAGATTGCATCGGTGCGAATGCTTGGGGCACATTCACACCGATGCACCTGTTTTCAGTTGTAGGAGGGGGGGGGGGGGGGTTATATATAATATACGTGTATTGATGCTTGGGGCACATCCATACACATGTATACATTAATACATTCTAAGGAAGATTATATAAGGGGATATTCATATATATAAGGGGGCACAGATAATGAGGGGCACATTATTATATAAGGGGGCACAAGCCCCTACATCATCAGGGGGCACAAGCCCCTACATCATAAGGGGGCACAAGCCCCTACATCATAAGGGGGCACAAGCCCCTACATCATAAGGGGGCACATATTTCCCACAGGGGCCACCATGAGCCCCTGGGGATCACCAGGGACAGACGTGCGCAGATGCTGGGCACATTTGCGCACATCGTCCCATGATGCTATGGCCAACGTATGCACATATATACCATACATGCCCGCACGTGTTTGCAGGCATGCATGGATATATATGCATACGTCTCAACCGTTCCTCAACAGCATACATTTTTATTTTGGTGTTTAGTAAAGAGCTAGGTCTGAAGTTTTGTGGAGAGTCAGGGGATTTACCTTGTTTTGGGATGGTCACTATGACTGCGGAGAGCATTTCTGCTGGGAAGCTACCCATTTCGAATCCCATCTGAAGGGCCTCGCGTAAGTAAGGAAGAAGGTTTTGTAATAACAATTTGATAGTCCATCAGGCCCAGGGGCTTTGTGAATTGGAAGGGAATTTATGACCTTTTGAAATTCTGTTTCAGTGAGTGGAGTCCCCAATAATTCTGCTTGTTCTGCGGGAACTGTCGGGAGGTGGAGGCTATTCAGAAAGGCCTTGATTAGAGTTAAGCGAACCCGAACTTTAGGTTTTTCGACACCTGGACCCGAACCCGAACATTTATGTAAAAGTTTGGGTTCGGCGTTTTTTTTGGCGCTTTTTGAAAGGCTGCAAAGCAGCCAATTAACAAGCGTCATACTACTTGCCCCAAAAGGCCATCACAGCCATGCCTACTATTGGCATGGCTGTGATTGGCCAACTGCAGCATGTGACCCAGCCTCTATCTGCTTGGATTAGTGTAGGGATAGGCTGCAGCTGCTGTGAGGGAGAGATCAGGGAGAAATCTTATGAAGAATTGCTTCTTTACTCAGCGATCTACAGCAAATGTGTTTTGTGGGTGCAGTGCACAATTGTTTTAAGCCTGCCCTGAGCCAACTACTACTGAAAACAAACTTTTTTTTCCCTTTCAGTTAGTCAATATCAATAAATAATAAGCAGCCATTTTATGCAACGATAGTGCACCAGCACAGGATATCTGCAAGTCCATAAATACTGCTTTGAGACACTGGGGTTAAAAAAAAAAAAACTTTTTTTTTCATATAGTGCACATGTAGGATTATCACTGCATAAGTGACTGTGAAATTTAGGCCACCAATATGGCTTTTTGCTTACTGAGGCATACTGGGGTGAAAAAAACATCTGTTTCATATAGTGCACATCTAGGATTATACGTGCATAAGTGACTGTGAAATTTAGGCCAGAAATACAGCTTTTTGCTTACTGGGGTTAAAAAACCCTCTGATATACTACTGCACATCTGGGATTAGACGTGCATAAGTGACTGTGAAATGTAGGCCACAAATACAGCTGTCATATAGAGTTAAAAAAATTATAATTGAGTGCAATACCCTACATTAGGGTTTTTATTGGCGGTTAATTATTTTTAACAGACTTAACCACTTTTTACTTTGCTTTGTGAACGTTAACTATGAGGCAAACATCGGTCGCGGTCGTGGTGGTGGTGTTGGTGGAGCCTCTGGTGCAGGAAGAGGACGTGGCCGTTCTGCCACAGCTACACGTCCTACTGAACCTACTACCTCAGGTCCCAGTAGCCGCCAGAATCTACATCGATATTTGGTCGGGCCTAATGCCGTTCTAAGGATGGTAAGGCCTGAGCAAGTACAGGCACTAGTCGATTGGGTGGCCAACAGTGGATCCAGCAACTCCCACCCAGTCTTCTGCAGAAAGCGCACAGGTGGCGCCTGAAACCCATGCCCATCAGTCTGTCACATCACCCCCGTGCATATCTGGGAACATGTCTGAGCCTCAAGTCATGCAGCAGTCTCTTATGCTGTTTGAAGACTCTGCTGGCAGGGTTTTCCAAGGGCATCCAAATAGCCCTTCCCCAGGGGTGGAAGACATAGAATGCACTGACGCACAAACACTTATGTTTCCTGATGAGGACATGGGAATACCACCTCAGCACGTCTCTGATGATGACGAAACACAGGTGCCAACTGCTGCAGACCGAAAAGGAGGTCAGGGAGGCAGACTGGGTGGAAGACGATGCAGGGGACGATGAGGTCCTAGACCCCACATGGAATGAAGGTCGTGCCACTGACTTTTAGAGTTCGGAGGAAGAGGCAGTGGTGAGACCGAGCCAACAGTGTAGCAAAAGAGGGAGCAGGGTGCAAAAGCAGAGCAGCTGTCGCCAAAACAGTTTGCCTGCTACTGGCCACCGTCACCAGGGACCGAGCACACCAAAGGCAGCTTCAAGGAGTTCCCTGGCATGGCACTTCTTCACACAATGTGCTGACGACAAGACCCGAGTGGTTTGCACGCTGTGCCATCAGAGCCTGAAGCGAGGCATTAACGTTCTGAACCTTAGCACAACCTGCATGACCAGGCACCTGCATGCAGAGCATGAACTGCAGTGGAGTAAGCACCTTCAAAACCAAGAAAGGGCTCAGGTCCCTCCTGCTCCCTCTTCTGCTGCTGCCTCGGCCTCTTCCTCCGCCTCTGGAGGAATGTTGGCACCTGCTGCCCAGCAAACAGAGGATGTGCCACCAACAACACCACCTCCGTCACCAAGCATCTCCACCATGTCACACGGAAGCGTTCAGCTCTCCATCTCACAAACCTTGGAGAGAAAGCGTAAATTCCCACCTAGCCACCCTTGATCCCTGGCCCTGAATGCCAGCATTTCTAAACTACTGGCCCTTGAAATGCTGTTATTCAGGCTGGTGGAGACGGACAGCTTCAAACAGCTCATGTCGCTTGCTGTCCCACAGTACTTCGTTCCCAGCCGCCACTACTTCTCCAGGAGAGCCGTGCCCTCCCTGCACAACCAAGTATCGGGTAAAATCAAGTGTGCACTGCGCAACGCCATCTGTGGCAAGGTCCACCTAACCACAGATACGTGGACCAGTAAACACGGCCAGGGACGCTATATCTCCCTAACTGCACACTGGGTAAATGTAGTGGCGGCTGGGCCCCAGGCGGAGAGCTGTTTGGCACACGTCCTTCCGCCGCCAAGGATTGCAGGGCATCATTCGTTGCCTCCTCTTCCTACTCTGCTTCCTCCTCCTCTTCTACCACCTCCTCATCCGGTCAGCGACAGAACTTCACCAGCAACTTCAGCACAGCCAGGGGTAAACGTCAGCAGGCCGTTCTGAAACTCATATGTTTGGGGGACAGGCCCCACACCGCGCAGGAGTTGTGGCGGGGTATAGAACAACAGAACTTCGGCCTTCCCGCTCACCGCCTCATATGTGACGTGCCCACCAGGTGGAACTCCACCTTGCACATGCTGGACAGACTGTGCGAGCAGCAGCAGGCCATAGTGGAGTTTCAGCTGCAGCACGCACGGGTGAGTCGCACTGCGGAACAGCACCACTTCACCACCAATGACTGGGCCTCCATGCGAGACCTGTGTGCCCTGTTGCACTGTTTCGAGTACTCCACCAACATGGCCAGTGGCTGACGCCGTTATCAGCGTTACAATACCACTTCTATGTCTCCTTGAGAAAACACTTAGGGCGATGATGGAAGAGGATGTGGTCCAGGAGGAGGAAGAGGGGTCATCTCTAACACTTTCAGGCCAGTCTTTTAGAAGTGGCTCAGAGGGAGGTTTTTTGCAACAGCAGAGGCCAGGTACAAATTTGGCCAGACAGGGCCCACTACTGGAGGAGGAGGAGGATGGGGAGGAAGCATGTTCACAGCGGGGTGGCATCCAACGCAGCTCGGGCCCATCACTGGTGCGTGGCTAGGGAGATACGGAGGACGCAGACGATACACCGCCCACAGAGGACAGGTTGTCCTTACCTCTGGGCAGCCTGGCACACATGAGCGACTACATGCTGCAGTGCCTGCGCAACGACAGCAGAGTTGCCCACATTTTAACGTGTGCTGACTACTGGGTGGCCATCCTGCTGGATTCCCGTTACAAAGACAATGTGCTGCCCTTAATTCCCTCACTGGAACATGATCGGAAGATGCGCGAGTACAGGCGCACGCTGGTAGACGCGCTCCTGAGAGCATTCCCGACTGACGCCGGGGGACTAGTGGAAGCACAAGGCGAAGGCAGGGGAGGAGGAAGAGGTTGCCAACGCAGCTGTGTCAGCGCCAGCACCTCAGAAGGCAGGGTTGGCATGGCCGACACGTGGAAAAGCTTTGTCACCTCGCCGCAACAACCTACCCCAACTGCTGATATGGAGCATGTTAGCAGGAGGCAGCATTTGAACAACATGGTG
The DNA here is from genome assembly GCF_905171765.1 of Bufo bufo. Classification (NCBI taxonomy): domain Eukaryota; kingdom Metazoa; phylum Chordata; class Amphibia; order Anura; family Bufonidae; genus Bufo; species Bufo bufo. The sequence goes on along the minus strand of NC_053392.1, from coordinate 5,497,521 downwards.
GAACAGTACCTGTGCACACGACTACACGTACTGACTGATGGTTCTGCCCCATTCAACTTCTGGGTCTCCAAATTGTCCACATGGCCAGAGCTTGCCCTGTATACCTTGGAGGTGCTGGCCTGCCCTGCAGCCAGTGTACTCTCTGAACGTGTATTTAGCACGGCAGGAGGCGTCATTACAGACAGACGCAGCCGCCTGTCTACAGCCAACGTGGACAAGATCACTTTCATTAAAATGAACCAGGCCTGGATCCCACAAGACTTGTCTGTACCGTGTGCAGAATACACAGTTCTAACAGCCTCAACCATCCATCCTTGTACTCAAGTGCACTTATTCCTTATTTTTTTTTTATATGTCCCAATATTTTGGGGGATACCCATATGTAAAAATGCAAAATAACACACATCAGTGTTGGCTACCTAATCCTCCTTCGCCGCCTCTTCCACCTAGACCGCCACGTGAGCCTACACCGCCACATCCACCCATTCACCGCCTCCTCAACCTCTTCCTCCTACATCATTCCTAATTTTTTTTTTTTAAGGTCTTTTATGTTTTTTTTATTAATTTCCCTATCCACATTTGTTTGCAGAACAGTTGCCATGCTCTTAAGCACATTTTTCTGCCTTTTGCAGCCCTCTAGCTCTTGCCAGGGCTATTTTAGAGCCATTTTAGTGGCCAAAAGTTCGGGTCCCCCTTGACTTCAATTGTTTTTTTTTTTTTTCAAGTTCGGCCGAACCCGAACATCCAGGTGTCTGTTCAACTTTAGCGTTGATATCACCTAAGGGGCTTGTAATAGGATTTGTGGGCGGGCTCAGATTGTAAAGAGAGGAGTAATAGTCCGTGAAACTATCATCTATGCCTTGTGGATCCATGACTTTAGAGCCGTCTAAAGGTGACTTTTTATAAGGGATTCTGGATTTGGTTCTTTGGGATTTTACTCGTTGAGCCAACAGTTTACCAGCTTTGTTATTTTGCGAGTAATATCTAGCTTTGACTTTTTGTAAGTTCCGCTCATATCTATATAGAAGGCAGTCTTTATCTCCTTAAGGACCGGGCTCATTTTCACCTTAAGGACCTGACCATTTTTTGCAAATCTAACCAGTGTCACTTTAGGCTTCTTTCACACTAGCGTTCGGGGCTCCGCTTGTGAGCTACGTTTGAAGGGTCTCACAAGCGGCCCCGAACGCATCCGTACTGCCCTAATGCATTCTGAGGGGACGCGGATCCGCTCAGAATGCATCAGTCTGGCAGCGTTCAGCCTCCGCTCCGCTCAGCAAGCGGACACCCGAACGCTGCTTGCAGCGTTCGGGTGTCCGCCTGGCCGTGCGGAGGCAAACGGATCCGTCCAGACTTACAATGTAAGTCAATGGGGACGGATCCATTTGAAGATGACACAATATGGCTCAATTTTCAAACGGATCCGTCCCCCATTGACTTTCAATGTAAAGTCTGGACTGATCCGTCTGAAGCTACTTTCACACTTAGAATTTTTTCTAAGCTATAATGCAGACGGATCCGTTCTGAACGGATCCAAACGTCTGCATTATAGGAGCGGATCCGTCTGTGCAGACAGCAGACGGATCCGCTCTGAACGCTAGTGTGAAAGTAGCCTTATGCGTGATAAACTTTAGAATGCATTGACTTATCCAGGCCATTCTGAGATTGTTTTTTTCATCACATATTGTACTTCATGACACTTGTAAAATGGAGTAAAAAAAATTCATTTTTATTTATAAAAAAATACCAAATTTACCAAAAATCAGGAAAAATTTGCATCAAGTACCAGGACATCATGGCGTTCCTGTACGCCCTGTGTCCGTAACAGGTTAAATTGGAGCCTGAGGTCTCTCGGGTTGTTTGAGTATAGGGGGGTAATCTTATTTCTCCTCTCAAGATCTTCTATTTTGGTCAACAGCTCTGAGATCTTTTTATCCCTGCCCTTTTAGCCGCAGAAGCCAATTTAATAAAAATTCCTCCATAAGTGCTTTATGGGCCGACCATAACGAAAAGGGGGATGACACTGACCCAATATTATGTCGGAAATACTCCTGCCATGCAGCTTCTATATCCGCTCTGTATAATGTGCCACTAGAAAGGTGTTGTTACGCCAGAGAGAGTGGTGGGTGGAGGAATTGGGTCTCTTGCAGTGATAGAGTAATTGCTGCGTGATCTGACCATTTTATCACTCCTATGGAGGTTTCTAAAACTTTCGGAAGTAATGATCTGGAGAGCAGAAACAGATCTATGCGGGAGTAGTTCCGATGGGCAACAGAAGAAGGTGTAGTCCCTCTCCTGTGGGTGCTGTATGCGCCAAATATCATAGAATTCCTCCGAAGAGATCTATCGTTGGAGGGATTAAAGTTTATGCCTGGAGGAGGCTGAGGAATCTAGGTCTGGATCGGGAGTTAAATTGAAATCTTCACAGAGAAGAAGTTGACCCTGTTTGTTTTTATCAATTTTCCTGAGGAGCTTGTTCAGAAAGCTAATTTGATGGGAATTAGGGGCAATAACGCCACCACAGTGTAATGGACGTTATTAATGAGGCATACCTGTATTATGTATCTGCCCGCCTCATCTACAATTTTCGAGATAGGGGTGAATGCGAGTGTATCTCTGAAAGCTAAAAGAACTCCCCTCCGTTTTTTTGGTAAAGTGTGATTGAATAATTATCAGAAATTTGGGGTGGCGAATTCAGTAACTTTATTGGGCTACTATATGAGTTTCTTGGGCACAAAGTATGTCGCATTTAAAGTCTAGGTCCTCCTTCCACATAAAGGATCTCTTCGGGGGGGCTTTTAAGGCCCTTTACATTTAGTGATACAAGCTTAATAACCATTGTACATACAAGAGAAGCTAAACATTACATTAACCAGATTGTCCAGGGTAGGAGACTTAGCCCTAGTGATGTCGGGAGCAGCTCTTTGGTATCTTTGGAGAACATCCAGTAGCTGAGAAAAGGTGGGAGAAAACTGAAAAACATTAAAGGACAACAATATAACAGAAAACAGAGAAATCTAAGCAGTATTATAAACTGACACATTTGGTAGGGTAAAGTCAATTCCGTGTAGTCAGGAGCCACAAACTTCTTGACTTCTGGATGTAGCAGCTATATACACCCAAGTAGAACGGATAGGCAGGCTTCAATGTTTGGTGTCTCTTCCAGACTCCACCAAGCGCCATTCCTCGGAAAGATGGTGGGGGTCTGGAGGTTTCTCTTTCTGGTAGTCAGTAACTTCAATCTTCCAAGAAGATAGGAGAGATCTGCCAGCATCCACTGAACTGATGGTATGCCAGGAGCCATCTTTGTTTATTAATAGCTTAACTAGGAACCCCCCAGCGATATGCGATTTTATGATCTCTTAACCCCAACATGACAGGGGCCAGTTGGCGATGTTGTTTCAATGTGTCAGCCAAAAGATCAGCGAATAGCTTGATGGTATGGTAAGGGGCCGGCAGGGTACCCTTTTTTCTGGACGCCTCTAGTAGCTGTTCCTTTATGTGAAAATAATGAATCCTCGCCAGCACGTCTCTCGGGATAGAGGCTGGGAGATGGCTGGGTCTTGGAACCCTGTGGGCCCTATCAATAACCAGGTCTTGAGCTGTGAGAGTCGGTATGAGGGCCTGAAATAACAAGCAGAGATATTGTTTGAGGTCTTCATTAGGGATATCCTCAGGGATTCCTCTAAACTTTATATTGTTTAGGCGGGATCTGTCTTCCAAATCATTGAGCTTAGCCTTTATTTTCTCTAGCTCTTATGACATTTCAGTATGTGCATCCAATTGATTGTTATGGGAGGACGTAAACCCTCCATATTTTATTTTCAATATGGTACACCCTGGGAAGAAGGCCTTGGATGGTGGCCTGAATAGGGGAGATCAAAGCTTGTAGATCAGCGTGTAGGGATTTGCTGACTCAATTAACATCTCTTTAAAGGGGTTGTCCGAGTTATGGGAAAAAAATATATAATATAGCACTGTAAATCTGATGGTCAGTGATATATAACTAATGTGAGGGTCGGCTCCATAGTAGTAGGCACAGCAGTCAGACAGTGACACAATGGCACAGTTCACACAGGGGTTTGCCTGTTTTCTTCTCATCCACAAACAAAATTTAAGGCCTTTACATTCAGGCAAAGATACAAAATAAATTCCTGCTCGGCTGAGCACTAACTAAACATAAAATTACCCTTTCTATACGGGCGGCCTACTACCAGCCACACGACACAATTCAAAATAAACTCTGTGTCCTTTTTGTTGCTTTAGCAGACTTCAGCAGTGATGGTGAAAGCCAGTCAGTTCAACCAGTCCCCACCCAGACATGCTCATAGTGCAAACCTTCATAGCCCAGAAATGAGCTGAGCTCCATCACCTGGCTGAGAGCTCTATATGAAACCTGTTCTGGACAGGAAGGGAATGAGGAGCCCCGCTACCAACCTGCATCCTCATTCCATTAAAATCCAGGCCCGACAACACCATGTATGTTTTGCTAAGGCAGACCATCTTTTCCTGGATTTCTGATATCTCACCCAGGTTTCCTAGTTGAGATATCCACCTCCTGTAGTGTAGTACATGGTATATGAAAGAAACCTAGGCGAAATATAACTATTCTCTACTACTTTTCCAGTCACTCTCTCACACTAAAGAAATAAATAAATTATAGTGAGCACTCAATATCTGTTGTCTTATATCGGGTCTATTGTGTTATAACTCATTTATTAAATCATATAATTATGCATACATTAAATTAGAATAAGATAGAAATAGACAGTATGTAAAATATATGGTACCTTGGTCTATAAAAAATATATAATATATGGAAAAAATCACAGTTTAGTTATACTGATAAAACAATTATTAAAAACAGATGTAAACAATCACAATTATATTATAATAATTAGAGCAATTATATATCATAAAACAGATAGTTGCTGACATATGTCCTTATAAACGTTGCAACTTTGTTCCTAGCGCTATTGAGTCCCAATTGTGTCTTGCGTTAAATAAGGGGGGGGGGGTGTATTTCACTGATTTGTGCGGTATGTCCGTGAGTATATAGATCCAGTGGTACTCACTGTTTGAAGTCCGGCTTGTGAAAAACTGTCCCTGGTGGCGTCCCACCACAGGTCAGTGCACTCACCCGGTTTACTTGTGGCGCTGTGGAGTATCTCCCGATACTCGGTATCCGCGGTGTCGTTACGGTGGTTTAGAGATCTACTCCCAAGTAGCCGCTGTGCGTCCCACGTGCAGCTGGCGTCCTGCGCTTTTTGCCGGCACTGCACGTAGTCAGGGCGCTGGGGAAGTCTATCTGTAGGTTGGTTCAAGACTCCTTTGAAATGTCAGGGATAATCTCAATTACCGTCTGTGTGGTCGGGTCCGTAACTGCGCGTGCTGATCAGCTCCAATGTGTTAAGGTGTATTGTCCACTATAAGGGTCCCATCCGCTATACGCGTTTCAAGGTCTCTGACCTCTTCCTCAGTAGCTGGTTATGGGATCCAAAGATACTTCCTTATATACCCTAAACGGGTTACACCTTATTTGATTGATTAGGGATCATTCCAAAATCTGGTTTGGAGTTGAGTAACTTTAACCACTTCCCATCTGGGCCCTTTGCCCCCTTCCTGACCAGGCCAAATTTTGCAAAACTGACATATCTCACTTTATGTGGTAATAACTTTGGAACACCTTTATTTATCCAAGTCATTCAGAGATTGTTTTCTCGTGACACATTGTACTTCATGATAGTCATAAATTTGAGTCAAAATATTTCACCTTTATTTATGAAAAAATCCCAAATTTACCCAAAAATTTGAAAAATTCGCAATTTTCTAAATTTCAATTTCTCTGCTTTCAAAACAGAAAGTGATACCTCATAAAATAGTTATTTAACATTTCCCATATGTCTACTTTATGTTGGCATCATTTTGGAAATGACATTTTATTTTTTTCGGACGTTAGAAGGCTTAGAAGTTTAGAAGCAATTCTTCAAATTTGTAAGAAAATTGCCAAAACCCACTTTATAAGGACCAGTTCAGGTCTGAAGTCACTTTGTGGGGCCTACATAGTGGATACCCCCATAAATGACCCCATTGTAGAAACTACACCCCTCAAGGTATTCAAAACCGATTTTACAAACTTTGTTAACCCTTTAGGCGTTCCACAAGAATTAAAGGAAAATGGAGATCAAATTTTTAAATTTCACTTTTTTGGCAGATTTTCCATTTTAATCAATTTTTTTCTTTAACACATCGATGGTTAACAGCCAAACAAAACTCAATATTTATTACCCAGATTCTGCGGTTTACAGAAACACCCCACATGTGGTCGTAAACTGCTGTATGGGCACACGGCAGGGCGCAGAAGAAAAGGAACTCCACATGGTTTTTAGATGCCATGTCCCATTTGAAGCCCCCTGATGCACCCTTACAGTAGAAACTCCCAAGAAGTGACCCCATTTTGGAAACTAGGGGATAAGGTGCCAGTTTTATTAGTACTATTTTTGGGTACATATGATTTTTTGATCATTCATTATAACACTTTATGGGGCAAGGTGACCAAAAAATTGGTTGTTTTAGCACAGTTTCTATTTATTTATTTTTACAGCGTTCACCTGAGGGGTTCAGTCAAGTGACATTTTTATAGAGCAGATTGTTACGGACGTGGCGATACCTAATATGTATACTTTTTCTCATTTATTAAAGTTTTACACAATAATAGCATTTTTGAAACCAAAAAATTATGTTTTAATGTGTCCATGTTCTGAGAGCTATAGTTTTTTTATTTTTTGAGAGATTTTCTTATGTAGGGGCTCATTTTTTGCGGGATGAGGTGACGGTTTTATTGGTACTATTTTGTGGGACATACGCGTTTTTGATCACTTGGTGTTGCACCTTTTGTGATGCAAGGTGACAAAAATTGCTTGTTTTGACAGTTTTTTTTTTTTTTTTTACGGTGTTCACCCGAGGGGTTAGGTCATGTGATATTTTTATAGAGCTGGTTTTTACGGACGCGGCAATACCTAATATGTATACTTTTTTTTTATTTGTTTCACTTTAACACAATAATAGCATTTTTGAAACCAAAAAAATGATGTTTTAGTGTCTCCATGTTCTAAGAGCTATAGTTTTTTTATTTTTTGAGAGATTTTCTTATGTAGGGGCTCATTTTTTGCGGGATGAGGTGACGGTTTTATTGGTACCATTTTGTGGGACATACGCGTTTTTGATCACTTGGTGTTGCACCTTTTGTGATGCAAGGTGACAAAAATTGCTTGTTTTGACACAGTTTTTTTTATTTATTTTTTGCGGTGTTCACCCGAGGGGTTAGGTCATGTGATATTTTCATAGAGCTGGTTTTTACGGACGCGGCAATACTAAATATGTCTATTTTATTTTTTCTATTTTTTTTTTTTTTTTTTTATTCCTTACTTGGGATTTTTTTTTTTTTTACATGTGAACCTTTTTTTTATTTTATTTTTTCAACACTTTATTTTATTTTTATTTTATTTTACACTTTTAGTCCCCCATAAGGTCATACAAGACCTCTGGGGGACATTTACTTCACTTTTTTTTTTTTTTTTTTCACTGTTGATTTCTCCTGTAACTGGGGCTGACATAGTAGTCCCAGTTACAGTGGAAATGCAATCCTGCGCTGTACAGCCTCACAGCAGGGTTGATCGAGGTCTCTGAGAGACCTCACACAGCCCCTGCACTCTCCGGTCCCGGCGGTCACATGACCGCCGGGCTGGAACAGGAAGCGCACAGCGCTTCCTGCTCTGCAGACACAGCACTCGGTGAGCGCTGTGTCTGCAGCGATCGTGAAGGCAGGGACACCTGGGCACTGTCCCTGCCTTATCTCTGGGTTGCCCTGCTGTCACTGACAGCGGGCAACCCGATCAGCAGCTGCACGATTAGCGTGCAGCTGCTATTTCTGACAGGACGTTTTAAAACGTGCTGTCAGAAATAGACGTCCACCCATAGGACGTTTATATCCTATGGGCGGACGTGAGGCGGTTAAAGTCCCTCCTTGTATTTTTAGATAAGGATGTTCAATATTATATGCATATATTTATTGCTCCTTATACATTGACATTAGATAGACCTGAATTAAAATTCATTATATATTTCTGTAGAAGTTCATTATTTCAAAATCCTTAATATGTTTTGCATAAAATCATATATATAATCAGTACATATTAAAATTAAAAGTAACAATAATAATAATTATTATAAAACTATAAAATCATGCAACTGTGCCTATCCTCTATATCAGTGTTTCCCAACCAGCGTGCCTCCAGCTGTTGCAAAACTACAACTCCCAGCATGCCCGCACAGCCAAAGGCTGCCCGGGCATGCTGGGAGTTGTAGTTTTGCAACAGCTGGAGGCACGCTGGTTGGGAAACACTGCTCTATATATAATGCTAGGATATTGAAAATATATATACAAGAATATAAATACATGAATATATAAACACCAACACTAGTTCGATTAAAATATTAATTTAATTAAAATCAGTATAAATTCATCTGTCATTTCTTGTACGTAGTGATGTATAGGAGGTGGGGGCTCCCAACTAAGGGGAGATCGGGGTGCTGATATTACAGCTAAAACACCGATGTCCCGTCCGTCGAGAGCACCCACCCCATAAATCTACAAAAATCCAAATATTTCAAAGTCCTGCGTTAAGACCCTCAGGTAATAAGGTATTAAAATCGTATATACGTCTTGCCTCCTGTCTTGACATATTGGAGATATGATCACCTCCTCTCCAATGTATATCTATTTTTTCAAATGCTAAAAACTTTAATAGGGAGGGGTCCTGATTGTGGTGGTATTTAAAATGCTTGGATAGTGAATGTTTCTCATATCCTGTTCTAATCTTAGTCATGTGTTCTGCAATCCTGACTTTTAGTAGCCTTTTCGTTCGCCCTATGTACTGTTTTTTACAGGGACATTTAATCATGTACAAAACATTTGCTGTATTGCATGATAAAAATGTGTCGATAACATACGAAAATGAGTTGGATGTGGAAGAGATTAAGCTTGTTTTTTTCGGGAATTTTGTATTTTTGCGGTTACTGCAAGTAGTACATCTATAAAATCCCTTCAGGTTAAAATAATTTTTATATATCTTTTCCTTTTTATTTTTCACAGTCGGTGCTACTTTAATGGCCAGATTAGGTGCTTTTGTGTATACTATTTGTGGGCCATTGGTCAAATATGGTCCTATTAGTTTGTCATTTGTGATATGATGCCAATGGTTTCGAATAATGGCTTCAATCTTCCTATATTGGGCACTATAGGGTAAGACAATCCTAATTTGATCCCCCGTTTTGGAGTCAGTTTCTATTCTGGTCCTTGTTTTTTCTTCAAAGAAGATTTTCCTATCCATATTTTTTACTTCTACTAGGGCTTTCTCGATCTGTTGTGACGGATATTTTTTTGTCAAGAATTGTCCCTTCATGGATATAGCTTCTTTCATATAATCCTCTTCCTTTGTACAATTACGTCGTAGCCTCCTAAATTGTCCCTTAGGGATATTTAGCAGCCATCTAGGTAGATGGCAGCTTGTATAAAGGATATAGCTGTTTTTAGCTATCTCTTTTTGATATGTTTGGCAAATTAATTTTTTATCTTCCACCCTAATAGTCAGATCCAAAAACTCTATCTGTTCTTTGTGTATCTTCGAACTAAATTTTATATTATTTTCATTCTGATTTATATAATTTAGAAATAACATCAAATCTTCCTCCGTTCCCCTCCAGATGAAAATCACATCATCAATGAACCTTCGCCAGAGCACCAGGTTCGTCCCCAGTGTGGGTGCTATGAATTGTTCCTCCCACTGTGCCATAAAAAGGTTGGCATAACTGGGGGCGAACCTGGTGCCCATGGCGGTGCCCATCAACTGGAGAAAGAAATCAGAGTCATACACAAAATAATTGTGACTAAGAATATGTTGTACCCCCTTCACTATATATTCCACTTGATCCGGTAAATATTCCCCATATGATGTCAATTGTTGTGTCAGAGCTTCTAAACCCTGATCATGTTTTATTATGGTATATAAGGAATTGACATCAAGGGTTCCAAGAATCCAATTTGGTTCATAGTCAAGATTTTCAATGATCTGGACTATCTGTGTAGTATCCCTAATATAAGCAGATGTCTTCCTTACTACTGGTTGTAGTAATCTGTCTAAATACTGGGATAAGTTTGCTGTATATGATCCTATTCCGGAAATGATGGGTCTCCCCGGAGGGTCCAGTGGATTTTTGTGGACCTTTTGGAATAGTGTAGAAGACAGGTGTACGTTTGGGGGTGCCCATAATAAATTTTGATTCCTGTGTATTTAAAAATCCTTTCCCTAAGCCCTGTTCTACATATGCTTCCAAAGATTCCACAAATCCTATCACACTAAGCTAAGCAAGTTTTAAGCAAAAAAATATCTATTTCCTCATTTCCCTGGTTCTCTTCTGGCCCATTGTTTACTTGTAACAACAACCATCTGTGCCCCTCCCCCTGTAGTGCTAAGGGAGTGAATACAAGTACTGCCCTGACTGATGTCTGCCAGCTGGGAGACTCAGCAGCATATTGTATGTATAGGACTACAAGTCCCAGCTGTACAATGACACTGCTGATACACACAGGATCTTCCCCCTACCTGCAATGCTCTGCAGAACTTCTCTATCAGCTCCTGTGCCCAGCATTTGTCTCCTCACTGCCTGCAGCTACACAGTAAACACTTGTCTGTGCAGCTGAAGGGGTTAAAAATCCTGGGAGAGAGCAATAAGCAGCAGCCGGCAGTGCAGGGGGGCGTGGCCAGCACAGTGAAGTCTCGTGTACAGATCTCTCGGGCTTGTGCACGAACATCAGAGCAGGGAGAGAAGCTGACATCATAGTTCATGTGACCCTCAGTGAAATCTGAGAAACCAGCCACTGGAGATAAAGGGAGTTAATTGGAAAGCTGTTACATTTGCCTAGTTAGAAACATAGAACAAAAAATATCTCGGACAACCCCTTTAACCCCTTAAGGACACAGCCTTATTTCACCTTGAGGACCAGGCCATTTTTTGCAAATCTGACCAGTGTCACTTTATGTGGTAATAACTTTAACATGCTTTTACTTATCCAAGCCATTCTGAGATTGTTTTTTCGTCACTTATTGTACTTCATAACACTGGTAAAATGGAGTAAAAAAAAATCATTTTTATTTATAAAAAAAATACCAAATTTACCAAAATTTGGGAAAAATTTGCAAATTTCCAAGTTTCAATTTCTCTACTTCTATAATACACAGTACTACCTCCAAAAATAGTTATTAGTTTACATTCCCCATATGTCTACTTCATGGTTGGATCATTTTGGGAATGCCATTTTATTTTTTGGGGACGTTACAAGGCTTAGAAGTTTAGATGCAAATCTTGAAGATTTTCTGAAATTTTCAAATACCCTTTTTTTAGGGACCAGTTCAGGTCTGAAGTCACTTTGTGAGGCTTACATAATAGAAACCACCCAAAAGTGACCCCATTCTAGAAACTACACCCCTCAAGGTATTCAAAACTGATGTTACAAACATCATTAACCCTTTAGGTGTTCCCCAACAGTTGATGGCAAATGGAGATGAAATTTCAGAATTTCAATTTTTTGCCAAATTTTCCATTTTAATCCATTTTTTTTCCACTAACAAAGCAAGGGTTAACAGCCATACAAACTCTATATTTATTGCCCTGACTCTGCGGTTTACAGAAACACCCAATATGTGGTCGTACACCACTGTACGGCCCCACCTCAGGGCGTAGAGGGAAAGGAGCGCCGTGTGGTTTTTGGAAGACAGATTTCGCTGGACTGGTTTATTTACACCATGTCCCATTTGAAGCCCCCTGATGCACCCCTAGAGTAAAAACTCCAAAAAACATGACCCCATTTTGGAAACTACAAGATGGTGGCAGTTTTTTTGGTACTATTTTAGGGTACATATGATTTTTAATTGCTCTATATTACACTTTTTGTGAAGCAAAGTAACAAAAAATAGAAATTCTGAAATTTCATCTCCATTTGCCATTGACTCTTGTGGAACACTTATAGGGTTAACAAAGTTTGTAAAATCGGTTTTGAATACCTTGAGGGGTGTAGTTTCTTAAATGGGGTCACTTTTTGGAGTTTCTACTCTAGGGGTGCATCAGGGGGGCTTCAAATGGGACATGGTGTCAAAAAACAAGTCCAGGAAAAATTGCCTTCCAAAATCCATATGGCATTCCTTTCCTTCTGCGCCCTGCCGTGTGCCCGTACAGCAGTTTACGACCACATATGGGGTGTTTCTGTAAACTAAAGAATCGGGGCAATAAATATTGAGTTTTGTTTGGCTGTTAACCCTTGCATTATTACGGGAATAAATGGATTAAAATGGAAAATTTGCCAAAAAATACCTGTTTTGGCACCGTTTTTTTATTTTTTTATTTACAACGTTCATCTGACAGATTAGATCATGTGCTATTTTTATAGAGCAGGTTGTTACGGATGCAGGGATACCTAATATGTTTACTTTTTAAAATTTTATTTAAGTTTTACACAATAATATCATTTTTGAAACAAAAAAAATAATTTTAGTGTCTCCATAGAGAGCCATACTTTTTTTTTTTTTTCTTTTTTGGGCCATTGTCTCATGTAGGGGCTCATTTTTTGTGGGATGAGGCGATGGTTTGAATGGTACTATTCTGGCGTACATATGACTTTTATCACTTTTATTACCTTTTTTTAGAAGTAAGGTGGGCAAAATTTCAATTTCATCATAGTTTATTTTTTATTGCGTTCACTGTGCGGGGAATGTAACATGACCGTTTAATAGATCAGGTCGTTACGAACGCGGTGATATATAACATGTGTAGGGAATTGTATTTTTTAATTTTTAATCAGGGATAAATGTGTGTTTTTTTTTTTTTTTTTGTTTGTTTTTTTACTCACTTTATTTCACTTTTTTTTACCCAGACCCACTTGGTTCTTGAAGATCCAGTGGGTCTGATGTCTGTATAATACAGTACAGTACACTATATAGTGTATTGTACTGTATTTCACTTACACTTTGTCTGAACAGATCTCTGCCTTTAGCACAGATCTGTTCAGCACCATGGACAGCAGGATGCCTGAGAAGGCGTCCTGTTGCCATGAAAACCTTCCCCGTCTACCGCAACTGAGCAGACTGGGAAGGGGAGAGGGGGGCTCCATCCCTCCCTTGACCCCATCCTGTCCGGGGCCTACGGACCGCGGCATGGAAGGGGTTAAAACGGCTGACATCTGTGCAGATGTCAGCTGTTTGAATCAGAGTGTCAGCAATGATTCAACCGCTCGGAATCCTGAGAATAATCGGGGGGGGTGGGCGGAAGATCGCGTACCCGCCCCTCACACTGCCACCTGCTTCCCCCACCGCCCGCAGGCACAAAAACAGAGGGCTGTAGGGGGGGGGGGTGTTAACTTCAAAATACAGGCAGAAAATAAAATAAAATGAAGTCTCTGTAGAAAATACTCGTCCTCTCTAGCGCTGCAAATCCAAAGACAATGTGGGAAAAGTCCGTTGTATAGGAGTATATAGAAGGATTGCGCTGCAGGAGAGAAATCTTATTTGTGTGAATAAATGTTCCTTTTATCAGTCTTCAACCAGTGTGAACACAGGCCAACCTCACAATCCGACACTGGTATGGAGACCTGTGGTGTAATAAAAAGCGCACTATGGTGTAGCAAATTCCAAGCACTTAACGCACCATGTGAATAGATTATACTCACAGGATTTCCAGTGGGTAAATGCGTGTAGAAAACTGGATGGTATCTTCAATTGGATTCTGCTGAAAGAAGAGAACTATAGCGTAGTATGTAGTGACACTTAATGCGCCTGCAACAAAATTCTACTCACAGAACTTCACTGGTAAAGTGCATGGAAAAATTCTCTGCGGAGTCTTCACAGACAGCTGGGCAAATGGAACAGGCACGAATCAGGACACTTAGACATGAGAAATCCTAAAAACAGTCCAGCAGATGAAACGCTTCTACACCTAGATGGCAATGAACCACAGCTTCCAAAAAGGACTAGCAGGTAGGATGGATACGCACCAAAGGGTCAGATAAAAAATTATTTAATAAAAGCCAAAAATTACAGCTTTAAAACATATATTAAAAATCTCTGTAATGCCCGACCCGGGTTTCGCCGTGATGCTTCGTCTGGGGCGTTGATGAGTAATTGAATTCCACAGAGTTTAAATTACCAGGAGAACCTCCCCTATACCACGTCATAGACACATCCACAGAAAAATGTGAGTATAATCTATTCACATGGTGCGTTAAGTGCTTGGAATTTGCTACACCATAGTGCGCTTTTTATTACACCACAGGTCTCCATACCAGTGTCGGATTGTGAGGTTGGCCTGTGTTCACACTGGTTGAAGACTGATAAAAGGAACATTTATTCACACAAATAAGATTTCTCTCCTGCAGCGCAATCCTTCTATATACTCCTTCAAAATACAGGCACTTTAAGGTTTCTGATCAGAAATTTGCATAAGTGCTACAAACCCAGGTCTGGATTGACCTGCGGTCTGTAGCGATCGGTAATATGGGGGGGGGGGGGTCACAGGACCCCCCTAGGCATTGTCACAGAGTGCCTGCTGAATGATTACAACAGGCACCCCGTTCCGATCACTGCCGGCCGTGCGGCAGTGATCAAAACTACACAGGACGTACGGGTACGCCCTGTGTCCTTAAGTACCAGGACAACAGGGCGCACCTGTACGCCCTGTGTCCTTAAGGGGTTAAGCAATGTACCCGAGGCGGGTTGACTTGATGTTTGGAATTGGGCCAGGTTAGGGGCCACCGAAGAGAGTCTTGGTGAGTCAGTATATTCATTCAACACTCTGGAGACATCGGAGATACTCGGCCTCTGCTTCTCCGAACTGCTGGTAGAGGACAAAGATGGGAACACAACCAAATGGAACGGAATGTAATCTGGTGACTCCGTTCTGTTCAGTTTTGTCCCTATTGACAATGAAGGGACAGAACTGAAGTGTTTTCCTCCGGTATTGAGATCCTACGACATCTCAATACCGGAAAGGAAAAATGTTGATGTGAAAGTAGCCTTAATCTTGCACCACAGAGGACACTACATTCCTAGTTCAATAACTTGCACTTAATGCAATGTCCAGTACGTGGGCTGCACAACCTGCCCTTTGAAGGGCTCATGCACACAAACACATATTTTTAGTTCGCATCTGATCATCATTTTTTGTGGGTCGGATGCGGACCCGTTCACTTCAGTGGGGCTGTAAAAGATGCGGACAGCACACCATGTGTGTCCACATCCATATGTCTGTTCCGTGGCCCTGCAAAATAGAACATGTCCTATTCTTCTCCGCATTACGCACAAGGATAGGACTATTCTATAGAGGGCAGGACCTTCAGTTCTGAGAAATGCGGAACGCATAGAGCGGTATCCATGTTCTGCAAATCTGCAGTTTGCGGCCTGCGAAAATCCCAATGGTCGTGTGCATGAGCCCTAAAAGAGATGACACGGAAGCACTTGTCACCAGCAAAAATGCAGTTAACCCTTCCTCGGCCTCCAAACATTTCATACAACATCATAAGAACAACACAGATGGTTTAGAGGTATGGGAACTGATATCCAGAAGGATGGAATGACTGATAACATCCCCCTATTGCTAATAGTGATGAGAGAAGCGAACTGCGGATCCTAGATCCGACGTTTTGAGGGAAGCGACTTCGGATTAAAGGGGTTGTCCAAGTTATATTTGTCCTCAGGATAGGTCATCAATATCAGATCGGCTGGGGTCCGACACCCGGCCGATCAGCTGTTTGAAGATAAGGCAGGCGCCCCGTGCCAGCGCCTCCTCCTCTTCACTGTTTACCTTCTAGCCGTTGCATCTGCATCGGTGAGCAGGTGTAATTACAGCCAAGCCGTCCCATTCATTTCTATGGGACGGATCGCTCCTATACAAGTGTATAGTAACGAGCCGTCCCATAGAAATGAATGGGACGGCTTTGGTGTAATTACACCTTCTCACTGCTGCAGATGCAACGGCTAGAAGGTAAACAATGAAGAGGAGGCAACGCTGGCATGGGGCGCGCCTTCTCTTCAAACAGCTGATCGGCCGGGTGTCGGACCCCAGCCGATCTGATATTGATGACCTATCCTGAGGACAAATATGACTTTGACAACCCCTTTAATGCTGTACGGAGATCCGTCTCTGTACAGCATTAAAATGTACGGCCTCCGATAAGGCGAAGTCAGTTATTTGCGAAGTCTCGCAAGAGTTCATGTAATAACTGCGGCATTTGAAGTGAAAAACGACTTTAAAACTTGGATCCAAACTCTGCTTCAGATCCGAGGTACCAGTCAGAACCATAGGAGCACAGTGTAATTCTACTAGACTTCAATGCATACATGCCCCGACATGAGCCCTCGCACAGCTCCGTGCATATAATAATTGTATTATAAATGAATCATAAATAATGGTAATATGCTGATGCAAAGAAAATGTTTCATACCCCCCAAAATGTTTCATACCCCCCCCCCCCCCCCAGTATTAAATCACAAGAAAAACTATACACATTTGATATCATTATAATCGTAGTGACCCGGTGAATGGAAGTGACAGGTCAGTTTTACCTTATAGGAAATGCTGTAAAATGAAAACCCATAAAACTTTGTTGGAAATTTTTATTTATTTTTTTATAATTCCACCCCACCATTTGGAATTTATTTATTATATAGCTATGTGAATGGAAAAATAAGAGTTATGGCTTTGGGAAGGCTGGGAGTAAAAAAACGAAAATTGAAAGAACATTAAAGGGTTAATGTCCCAGGATTGAGGGGGGAGGGGTGGTTACTGAGTGCAGACCAGAATCTGGGACGTCACTGAAACATGTTAGCCTATGTTCTGATTAGCTTTTTTCCCGCCCTGACTTCGGAACACATTCTGTGTCATACTCCAGGCTGATCGATCATCTAGTAGATGATTTATCCGCACACTGTAGCAAGAAAAAAAGTGACCTCCTTCCTCCTGTTACAATTTCCTTGCGCAAATTCGCTCTATTGATTTAGGCTAAATCTGCAAGCAGATCCTCAATATGCAAACTGTAGAAACTCAGGAGACGTTCAAGAGTCAGCCTTAAATTTCTACAGAAAATACATTGCAGAGAAAGGGAAGGATGTATTCCTCACATTCCTGATGGATCCACTTATGTCTGTTACATGTGAATGATATGTCTGTTACATGTGAATCCAACCTCATTGGAATGTGATAAATTTATCAAAAAGTTTTAACAATAAATCATAAAATCTATTCTTAATCTTAACAGAAAATCCCTGTGAGAAGCCTGAAGGAAACATCATCATGTTATCTCTAGATTATAAAAAAGATGAAGATACCAGGCAGCGCTCTTCAGAAGAAAACTTCATTACCTGTAATGTACATCCAGGACTTCACAATGCAGAGCCATCAAATAATTCCCCCAAGAATGAGGAACTTTCTAATGACCAATCACAGATTATCAACCCAAGTCCAAATCTATCATATAATCATCCTAAACATGAGGAATCTTCTACTGATCAATCACAGATTATTACCCCAAATATAAGGCAGAAACGGGGTAAAATGTTTAATTGTGAGGAACGTGGAAAACAGTTCAGATGTAAGTCAGAGCTTTCTGTACACAGAAGTCGTCACAAAGGAGAGAAGCCGTATTCATGTTCGGAATGTGGGAAATGCTTTGTCAAGAAATCAAATCTTAATAAACATAAGATAATTCACACAGGAGAGAAGCCATATTCATGTTCAGAGTGTGGGAAATGTTTTACCAAGAAATCATATCTTGATCGTCATAAAAGAAGTCACACAGGAGAGACGCCGTATTCATGTTCAGAATGTGGGAAATGCTTTATCCGAAAATCAAGCCTTGATCTACATAAAAGAATTCACACAGGAGAGAAGCCATATTCATGTTCAAAGTGTGGTAAATCTTTTACAGATGGATCATCTCTGCGTGCACATCAGAGAATTCACACAGGAGAGAAGCCACATTCATGTTCAGAATGTGGGAAATGCTTTAACCGAAAATCAAGCCTTGATCAACATAGAAGAATTCACACAGGAGAGAAGCTATATTCATGTTCAGAATGTGGGAAATGTTTTACATCTAGATCATATCTGCTTACACATCAGAGAATTCACACAGGAGAGAAGCCACATTCATGTTCAGAATGTGGGAAATGCTTTAAACAGAAATCAAGCCTTGATCTACATAAAAGAATTCACACAGGAGAGAAGCCATATTCATGTTCAGAATGTGACAAATGTTTCACACATAATAAAGGTCTTACTACACATCTCCGAATTCACACAGGAGAGAAGCCATATTCATGTTCAGAATGTGGGAAGTGCTTTAACCATAAATCAAGCCTTGATCAACATAAAAGAATTCACACAGGAGAGAAGCCATATTCATGTTCTGAATGTGGAAAATGTTTCATAGAAAAAAAAGTTCTTGCTAAACATCTCAGAATTCACACAGGAGAGAAGCCATATTCATGTTCAGAATGTGGGAAATGCTTTAACCGAAAATTAAGCCTTGATCTACATAAAAGAATTCACACAGGAGAGAAGCCATATTCATGTTCAGAGTGTGGTAAATGTTTTACAGATAGATCATCTCTGCGTGCACATCAGAGAATTCACACAGGAGAGAAGCCACATTCATGTTCAGAATGTGGGAAATGCTTTAACCAAAAATCAAGCCTTAATCTACATAAAATAATTCATACAGGAGAGAAGCCATATTCATGTTCAGAGTGTGGTAAATGTTTTATATATAGATCATATCTGCTTGCACATCAGAGAATTCACACAGGAGAGAAGCCACATTCATGTTCAGAATGTGGGAAATGCTTTAACTGGAAGTCAAGCCTTGATGTACATAAAAGAATTCACACAGGAGAGAAGCCACATTCATGTTCAGAATGTGGGAAATGCTTTAACCGGAAATCAAGCCTTGATCTACATAAAATAATTCACACAGGAGAGAAGCCACATTCATGTTCAGAATGTGGGAAATGCTTTAACCGGAAATCACACCTTGATCTACATAAAAGAATTCACACAGGAGAGAAGCCATATTCATGTTCTGAATGTGGGAAATGCTTTGCCAAGAAATTAAGTCTTGATCGACATAAGAGAATCCACACAGAAGAGAAGACATGTTGATGTTTTGTGTAAGAATAATGTTTTACAAATAAATTAGTCTTTCAAACTTGCAGACATGTGTGTTCATTTTACCTCATTTTGCCAATATTGTATGCGAGTGAGCAACAGAAGTCATGCTTGCAAGTCGCTGATAATTCTTTTGTTTCTTTTGACTTCATTCCAATATAAAATGGTACATAATGAGGGACGCTGAGACAGACATCGTTCACACCTCCTCCCCTCCACGCGACGTTTCGGGAGAACACACCTCTTTACTCATGCGTGCAGGTAGAGGGGGAGGTGGGATTTTTATAGCACAAACAGCTGATGCATATATACAAACCATATCGTTTTATACAAAATGCATAGCCATAAATAACCCTAACACATGAAAGTGATCAATCATATAAATGCACTAAAGCTACAAATTTCATTTAACCCTTTAGGTATTAAAGACTGCAGTTTCACTATCCAAAAGGTCTCCCTTTGTAACAATCTCCTACTGTTATCCTCCTCATGGACTCCACTTTTTACCACCTCCAGAATCTGACACCTGATGGGCCCGATCATAAAAATGTTGGGCGACTGTAGTTTCACCTTGTTTTTTCACCTCCACTGTATCCATCTTACTCTCTCTTCTGAGTTCCTTTCTAAGGCTGGACTTATGCTCATTGATTCTGATCCGTATAGCCCGAGATGTTTGCCCAACATATATCTTACCACATGGGCATTTCAAGCAGTATGACATTACATGTCTTGTATGTTGCAAAATCCTTAATTTGGATCCTGTCTCCCTGTGTGGGGTGCACTACAGCGTAATCTTTAATTATAGCATTACAGTTCCCACAGCTCAGACAGGGAAAAGTACCCCTCCTCTGAGTTGCAAGGAAACTCTGTCTTTCCATTTTTTTTAGGGTGTATGTCACTTCTATTCAGCATGTTATTCAGAGAGGCAAAAAGGGGGTTATCAACAAACATTCTCCCAAATTTTTGATCATGTCTTAGTACCCCCCAATATTTCAAAATATTAGTTTAGAATGTCGATCATATTTGGAAACATACACAAATTGTTTCTTTTGCTTATCCCTCTTTTTAACCTGTCTGATGTACTGTGTTTTTTTTTTTTTTTTTTTTTTAACCAACCTCTATTCTAATTTCCATCACCTCTTTCTTATTATAACCCCTCTGTATGAATTTATTAATAAGTGATTTTTTTTCATATTCCTTCTCAGT
This sequence comes from Bufo bufo, assembly GCF_905171765.1. Taxonomy (NCBI): domain Eukaryota; kingdom Metazoa; phylum Chordata; class Amphibia; order Anura; family Bufonidae; genus Bufo; species Bufo bufo. The sequence goes on along the minus strand of NC_053392.1, from coordinate 5,477,049 downwards.
ACTAGATATCCTTCTGGTCTGTGTGAACTGCTCCCTAGGGATACTAGAAAAAATGTGAGTTAAGTGGTGGCTGGAATGGAGCAGCAGGTTATTTCTATCTGTGGTCTTTGTAAATAGTGTGGTCTCAAATCCTCCCTCTACGTGCTGTAATTCAACATCCAAGTAATGAATAACATTTTCATCATAACTCAGTGTAAGTTTGATGGTATTATGGCACTTGTTTAAATGGGTAACAAACTGTAGAAGGGAAGATTGATCACCCCTCCACAGCATGAACACATCGTCCACATAGCAAAGCCACCCACACAGAATACATGCCGTGTCTCAAAGGCTTCCATGAATATATTAGCGAAACTCAGAGCGGCGGAGGACCCCATCGAAGTCCCCCGCAGCTGCAAGTAAAAATCGCTATCGAACCGAAAATATTTTTTTTGCCAAAATAAATTTTAACAAGGTCATCAAAACACAGATCATCTGGCTATTTAGTTTCATAAGTCATTTATTTGTTTTTTAGCATCAGAAAGTAAATGACTAAACAAAAAGAATCATAATACATTTAGCATTATAAAGAGTAACAAAAACAAGGTAAAAAAAATCATGAATAGAAACATAGAATGTGTCGGCAGATAAGAACCATTCGGCCCTTCTAGTCTGCCCAATATACTTAATACTATGGATAGCCCCTGGCCCTATCTTATATGAAGGATGGCCTTATGCCTATCCCATGCATGCTTAACCTCCTTCACTGTATTTGCAGCTACCACTTCTGCAGGAAGGCTATTCCATGCATCCACTACTCTCTCAGTAAAGTAATACTTCATGATATTACTTTTAAACCTTTGCCCCTCTAATTTAACACTATGTCCTCTTGTAGCAGTTTTTCTTCTTTTAAATCTTCTCTGCTCTTTTACCTTGTTGATTCCCTTTATGTATTTAGCAGTTTCTCTCATCTCCCCTCTGTCTCGTCTTTCTTCCAAGCTATACATGTTAAGGTCCTTTAACCTTTCCTGGTAAGTTTTTATCCTGCAATCCATGTACCAGTTTAGTAGCTCTTCTCTGAACTCTCTCTCCAAAGTATCAATATCCTTCTTGAGATATGGTCACCAGTACTGAGCACAATACTCCAAATGAGGTCTCACTAGTGCTCTGTAGAGCGGCATAAGTCCCTCCCTCTTTCTACTGGTAATGCCTCTTCCTATACACCCAAGCATTCTGCTAGCATCTCCTGCTGCTCTATGACATTGTCTGCCTACCTTTAAGTCTTCTGAAATAATGACCCCTAAATCCCTTTCCTCAGGTACTGAGGTTAGGACTGTATCACTGATTTTATATTCTGCTCTTGGGTTTTTACGCCCCAGGTGCATTATCTTGCACTTATCAACATTAAATTTTAGTTGCCAGATTTTTGACCATTGCCCTAGTTTTCCTAAGTCCTTTTCCATTTGGTGTATCCCTCCAGGAACATCAACCCTGTTACAAATCTTTGTGTCATCAGCAAAAAGACACACCTTACCATTGAGGCCTTCTGCAATTTCGCTGATAAAGATATTAAACAATATGGGTCCCAGAACAGATCCCTGAGGTACCCCACTGGTAACAAGACCTTGGTCTGAATATACTCCATTGACTACAACCCTCTGTTGCCTGTCCCTCAGCCACTGCCTAATCCATTCAACAATATGGGAGTCCAAGCCCAAAGACTGCACTTTATTGATAAGCCTTCTATGTGGGACAGTATCAAAAGCCTTACTAAAGTCTAGATAAGCGATGTCTACTGCACCTCCTCCATCTATTATTTTAGTCACCCAATCAAAAAAATCAATAGGATAAATCTGTTAATGGTTTTGCTAGTTCACCGCTGAGCTCTTTTAATAGCTTTGGGTGTATCCCATCAGGCCCCTGTGACTTATTTGTATTAATTTTAGACAGTTGACTTAACACCTCTTCCTCTGTAAAGACACATGCATCAAAAGATTCATTAGTCTTCTTTCCTAACTGAGGTCCTTCTCCTTCATTTTCCTTTGTAAAAACTGAACAGAAGTATTCATTGAGGCAGTCAGCTAGTTCTTTATCTTCTTCCATATACCTTCCTTCTTTTGTTTCTAATTTGGTGATTCCTTGTTTTAGTTTCCTTTTTTCATTTATGTATCTGAAGAATGCCTTATCGACTTTTTTCCCTGACTGAGCTAATTTCTCTTCTGCCTGTGCTTTAGAAGCTCTTATAACTTGTTTGGCCTCTCTCTGCCTAAAATTTGTCTGCCATCCTCGTTTTTTTTTTTTTTTTTATAATTCCTAAATGCTATCTTTTTGTTTTTAATGATTTTGGCCACTTCTGCTGAGTACCACAGTGGTCTCTTCCTTTTTTTGCTTTTACTGACAAGCCTGTTGCCTTCAATAGTGCCACTTTTAGGTAGTCCCATTTCTCCTGGACTCCGATGAAACTGTTCCAATCTGATAGGGACTCGTATACCACTAATCTAATTTTAGAAAAGTCAGTTTCTCTAAAATCTAAAACTTTTTTGTTTTTGTGTGGTGTGACTCAGTCACTGTACTTATAATAAACCACACTGACTGGTGATCACTAGATCCCAAGCTTTCCCCTACAGTAATATCAGATACCAAATTCCCATTTATGGTCAGGGCTAGGACAACGTCGGCGTATGCAGAGAAACCTGCCCTGAACATAGTGGCTGAATTGTGCCGGGAGCCACGGGCGCGGGTACACCAGTGAAAAAAAGGGGGCAAAAATAACAGTTAGGTAGAATACTTTATTACAAATTACAAAGCCAGTGATCGAAAGGCACGAGATATCTCTACCTGAGGATTAGGTATATACCTGGTAAAGCAGGAGGACCGCCACCGCCCCATGGACCGGATGACGTGGGCTGGCACCTGATGCCGAGAAGCCGCGGAGGCCGCCCCTATGCGGAAGGAGTGCCCCGAAATTACCTTGGGGTCATAACCTAGTCCCTGGGCGAGGGCACGGATGTAAGATATGAACTGGGAGGTGCTGAGCGGCTTGCCTGCATGCGGCAGGAGCGGGCTGTCTGGCGATGAACCTCGGATGAGTGCTAGCAGTTGATGCAGTACTTGAACTGGGCACCAATCGTTCAACGTTGGGTAGAATTTAACCTCAGAGGGGGGACCCGTCTGATTGGTTTTGGTGGAGGGTAGCAGGAGAGTGTAATGGCCCTGGCCCCAAAACAGATGCTGCTTCAGAGGATGGTTATGGCGATTTGGACCGGCCAGAACCACTCCGGGCCGGAGGAACCCATAAAAGGTGAGATACATGGCCGCTTTCAAAATCAGGCTAGTGGAGGGCCCAAAAGGATTACCATCCAATGACGAGGAGAGATCCCTGAACAATTTACTGGAGACTGGTTGCCTATGACTCACAGACCCCGTCCCCTCCTTCTGAATACCCCGAAGGGTGGCTTTAATAGCTTGAATGGAAAAAAAGGATCTGTGATGAGGAGTGGCCAGCATAGCGTGATGTTGAATTCCGGCTAAATAAAGTCTGATGGTACTATATGACAGAGAGAGATGTGAGTGACAATAGGCCAAGAAGGCCATGATGTAAGAGGTTTCGGAGTGTTGACCCCTCGGATGACTCTTAGAGAATCTGTCAAAAGCTCTTAGGCCAGCCTGATAATTCCTCGCCGTATTGCGTGATAATGATTTTGCGACCAGACCCTTGGCCTCCTCCAAAAGTGAATCTAATCCAGGACGAGAGTGCTGAATTGTGGCACCGCAAAATTAGCACGGGAAAGAGCGTCCGCGGCCCTATTCTGTTCGCCTGAAATATGAACGCAGCGCATGTGAAAATTTTAGTGGAGGGATAACCACACTAACTTGCGCAAGAACGCCATGATCCTGGGGGACTGGGCCCTGCCCTTGTTGACAATGTCCACCAAGGTCTGACTATCCGTAATGAATGTCACAGAAGTGTTAGCCCAATGGTGACCCCAGACCTGAGCAGCCGCCACGATTGGGTATAGTTCCAAAAGGGGGGAGGATTTTAGAGCTGCTGAGTCTGAGGCTAGATCTAGCGGCCATCCGGCAGCCAGCCAATGCGACCTGAAAATGGCAGCGAATCCGGAGGAACCATCGGCGTCGGAGAAAACCATGGGTGAAGAGGAATCCTACCGCGGAACGAACAAAGAAATGCCATTCCAGTCGGAGAGGAAACTGCACCACATGTCGAGATCTGCAATGGCCTGGCTGTCCAGATGGACGACAGAATCCTGCTCTGGGGCAGAGGGCAGGAGACATAACAACCTGGAAAGGAAGGCCCTGCCTTGAGGCATAATTCTGGAGGCGAAATTAAGCATCCCCAGCAAGGATTGGAGCTCCGCCCTGGTCAGGGAGTGAGACTAGACCGCCCGGGAAATGGCAGAGCGGATCCTGAGCAACTTCTCGCTGGGGAGGCTAGCCTCCATTTTGACAGTATCTAAAATGATGCCCAGGAAGGTGACCTTGGTGGCCGGACCCTCAGTCTTGGCCTTGGCCACGGGAACCTGGAGACGGGAAAAAATATCCAGAAGTGACTGGGGAATGGAAGGGACCTGACTGGGCCTTTCGATGAGAAGGAAGTCGTCCAAGTAGTGGACGATCATGGATAAACCACCGTGATGGATGAGAATCCAGTGCAGGGCTTTGGCAAGTTGTTCAAAAAGCCAAGGGCTGCTCTTGGACCCAAAAGTAAGCCGATTGGCAAAATAAAATTTATCTGCCCACTGAATGCCTTAGTACTTCCAAAGCTGCGGGTGTATTGGGAGCAGCTTGAAAGCATCGGCAATATCTACCTTGGCCAGCCAAGCCCCGACACCTGCTTGAAGAATATACTGGATAGCCTCGTCAACTGAAGAATACTGCATGGAATATTCCTCAGAGGGGATGAGTGAATTGAGACTGGGGATGGAGGACATATGAGGCGCGGAGAGGTCGTAAATAAGACGTTTTTTATTGGACGATAGCTTTGTGACAAGGCCGATAGGATTTATGCGCCACGACTGAAACGGAATCTGCAGGAAGGGACCGATGACGAACCCCTTATCGACCTCCACTTGAATGAGGGTGGTCACCGCCTCAGGGTCACTGGAGGCGGATAGCAGATTGGTGCCCATCCAGCAGCCCTGAGGGCGCGTGACAATGCCGGTGTGAAACCCCTCTCTGCACCCATCCAATAAAAAGGCGACAAAAGGACGATCTGGGTGGCCCTGCAGGAGTGCAGCCAGTAACTCTAAGTTGAGGTCGGTTAGTCAGGAGTCCCTGGCTGACTTCCTGGGACAGGAAGGACGAGGGTGAGCCCGAAAACAAAGAGCAAATGTGCAGTGCTCGGCACGCATTGAAGGCGCAGCCCTTGGCATTAAAATTGTTGCATACCTGGCTACTGCCGAGATACACGATTGGCCTGCCCAGCTTATCTAATGAGGAGGAAGTCCTGGAGGACCCGGAAGGACCTGGATTGGGCGCTGACTGCGGATCTTGTACCGGATTGGGGCACCATTCCGTGGAATGAAAAATTGATTGGCAGACAGCACACAAGGGAGCCTTCAAACCCGCGAAGTGCCGGCAGAATAACTCCATGTCCAAGTCTGCCCAGTTGGACATGAACTGAAATTGATGCAGGGCCGCGGCTGCTTTGGCAGAAAACGAACGATGATAATCGTAAAATGCCGAGCCGCCGTACTTGTGCCCCAGGTCCGCAATCCGGTACAAGTAGGTGTCTAACTCCTCCCTGCGATTAGGCTGAGCAGAGCACACCACATCCCTGTAGAGGCTGAAGGCCAGGACGAATTCGGAAACGGACAGTTTCTTATTTAGCCGAGCATCCTTGGCCTTCAAGACCACGGAAACCTCTCCGCAGTTAATCACCCGGTTTTCGGAAATATCCTGGGAGGCAATCAAAATGGATGCCAAATTGACGTCCTTGCCTGCCAGGATATCCTTCTTAATATGTTCTGGCACAAAATGGGAAGGAGCAATTTGGGGGGCGGCAGAAGGCCTACCTGCAACGTCCGGAGGAATGGCAGAAATGACTGCCGAACCTGGATATTGCGGTGAGGCAGCTGGCCGGGTTTCTAAAACCGCTACCCTAGACTGAATGTCCGAGACTGAGCTGACGAGCCCGGCGATGGACGACTGGATCTGAGCTAGTGCCAGCCGGATGGAGTCGTTATTGGACTGCTCAGCTGTCGAACCCGGAGTAGTCATCAGAAGACGGTATAATTCGGCCTTTCTGGCAGTCGCGGGATGCCGAATCCCCCTGAGATTGAGCTCGGCGATCAACTTTGGCACTGTCCAACTCCTTAAAGATGTGCAGCTATTATGCCCCGAGATGGACGATCCTGGCATGGAGAGATTGTCATCCATATCGGACATGTGAGACATGATGACCTGAGAAAAAAAGGCGAACTTATATCTACCTGAAAACGGAAAGAAGCACAGACGATGCGGAGAGATTGGCCGAAAGATAGTGTGAGACTGAAATTGTGTAAAAAGTGACCAACGTGAGAACCTACCTGACGGGATACAAGCGGATTTGGAAACACGGCTCCAAAAAAAACCAATCGTTTAAATGGAACTAATGAAAAAGAACGGACTTGAGTATCGAGCTGATGGGTAAACCCCGCCCCAGTGACCGTCTAAGAGCTGACTTACCTGGAATTGCCTCGAAAATCCTAGACGAAACGAAGGAGAGGAACGAAAAATAACAATTGCCCAATCTAAGGGAAGGAAGAACCGATATCAGCATAGAAAAACCTGAGAAAACAAAAGACAGAACCTGGGTGATCCAGGAACACTGACAACCTGGCCGATCCAGGAACATTGACAACCTGGCCGATCCAGGAACATTGACAACCTGGGCGATCCAGGAACATTGACAACCTGGGCGATCCAGGAACATTGACAACCTGGGCGATCCAGGAACATTGACAACCTGGGCGATCCAGGAACACTGACAACCTGGGCGATCCAGGAACACTGACAACCTGGGCGATCCAGGAACACTGACAACCTGGGCGATCCAGGAACACTGACAACCTGGGCGATCCAGGAACATTGACAACCTGGGCGATCCAGGAACATTGACAACCTGGGCGAACCAGGAACATTGACAACCTGGGCGATCCAGGAACATTGACAACCTGGCCGATCCAGGAACATTGACAACCTGGCCGATCCAGGAACATTGACAACCTGGCCGATCCAGGAACATTGACAACCTGGCCGATCCAGGAACATTGACAACCTGGCCGATCCAGGAACATTGACAACCTGGCCGATCCAGGAACATTGACAACCTGGCCGATCCAGGAACATTGACAACCTGGCCGATCCAGGAACATTGACAACCTGGCCGATCCAGGAACATTGACAACCTGGCCGATCCAGGAACACTGACAACCTGGCCGATCCAGGAACACTGACAACCTGGGCGAACCAGGAACACTGACAACCTGGCCGATCCAGGAACATTGACAACCTGGCCGATCCAGGAACATTGACAACCTGGCCGATCCAGGGACAATTGACAACCTGGTCGATCCAGTGACGTGACACCCTGGGAGAACCACAAGGCGCGGAAAAACCCCGGATGATCCAGAGGACCCCGAAAAAGTGGGAGGATCCGGAGACGGAAGCAGCGTGAGAAAGAAGAACCGCAGAATTGAACAGTAAAGTATCACCAACTTCACGGCGCAAATTCTGGCAATGTGATGCTGAGGCAGTGACGAGGGCGGACTGACTGTAGGGAATCGTTCCCCCCCCCCCCTTGATTGATGGCATTTAATTTCCCCGCTCCCCTCTTCTGCCTTTTTTTTTTTTTTTTTTAATTCGTGCCCTGCCTATCAGAGAGCACATGGTTACAAAACTCCGCCCCCCCCAGAGTGGGAGCGCTGCCTGCATCACAGAGCCAGAATAATGCCTGAATTACTTGTGCTAACCCTTTTGCTGAAGCAAAATTAGAAGAGTGCATGGGTGGCGAAAATGTGGGAACAACACTGTCAGCCCAAAGTGAAACTACTTAGTACCCCCAGTAGCGCGGCACGTGACCGGCAACATAGCGAACCAGGACGCCGCTCGCCGGCCCTGCCGCCGGAATCCAGTGATCGGAACTAGGCAGGGGGAAAGCGGCACCTGACTAGTACCACCAGGGGGCACGAGCCCAGACGTGAGGCACAGCTGGTACGGCGCCAACTGCGCCTCGATTACCTGAGAGGCTGGGGAGGAGGGCGATGATTCGGACGCCGGCGGTGCGTGTATGCAGAAACCGGAAGGAGGTCTCGGAACAGAGAGGAAGGAGCGCGATACCGCAGGAATGCGTGAGGCTCGGGCGCCTGGCTGAGCGGCAGGCGAAGGAATAAATAGCCAGATGCCCCTCCCACAAATGCAGGCTGCTAACAGCCTTACTATTTGTGAATACTAAATCTAAAATGGCCTCCTTCCGGGTTGGCTCCTCCACTACTTGCTGTAGAGATAATCCCAGTAGGGAATTTAGAATATCTGTACTCCTGGCAGAACTAGCTATTTTGGTTTTCCACTTTACATCTGGAAGATTGAAGTCTCCCATAATGATAACTTCCCCCTTCAATATCATTTTAGCTATTTCCTCAACTAGTAGATCATCTAATTCTTTGACTTGGCTAGGTGGTCTATATATCACACCTACACGAGTTACCTTATGATTATCAAGCTGCAAGGTAACCCATACTGACTCTAAATTGTTCTCGCTAACTTGTATCAAATTCGATTTTATGCTATCTTTCACATACAGGGCCACCCCTCCCCCCTTCTTGCCTTCTCTGTCTTTCCTGTATAGAGAGAACCCTGGTATTGATATATCCCAGTCATTACTCCCCTTGAACCACGTCTCAGTAACAGCCACTACATCTATATTCTCAGATGCCATTATAGCCTCAAGTTCATTGATCTTATTCCCTAGACTGCAAGCATTGGTAGACAAGACTCTGAGCTTGTCATTTCTTAACCTTTGTGCTACTGGCATCTTCTGGCATTGTTCCGGGGGGGAGTCGGACTGCTGGATTATCACTCTTTTGCCCCCCTTTCCTAGTTTAAATGCTTCTTAGCAGATACTTGTAACTGTTCACCGAGGACATTCGTTCCCTTCAGAGAAAGATGCAAACCATCTTTCTTGTACAGTTCTTTTCCATTCCAACAAGAGCTAACATGAGACACAAAGCCAAACCCTTGGTTCAGACACCATTCACCAAGCCATACATTGAATTCCTTAATGCGCATCTTCCTGTCATGCTGAAGGTTCTGCACAGGCAAAACTGCAGAGAATGAAACAGTTGATGCAACCTCCCGTATATCCTTTCCAAGTGTGTGAAAAGCTTCTTTCACCTTTGAAACCTCATTGCAAGCCAGATAGTTTGTCCCTTGATGGAGAATAACATCCACTTCCCTTTCCTGCTTTGCTTGCCTAACAATATTAAGGATCCGTCGTCTATCCCTTCTAGCGGTAGCACCAGGGAGACATCTCACAACACCATTCATTATATTCATTTATATATTTTAACTTAAGTGAATTTTAATGGTATAAGGAAAGCAAATAATATCAAATCCTTCACCCAAAAGATTAAGGGTGAATTTTCAGCAGCTTTTCTGAAAAAAACGCATAGGTACACAAAAAACGCATGAAAACCGCACTTGCGTTTTTTTTGTTTTTTTCTTCAGAAACAGTAAGATTTCTGATGTAGTATACCTATGGAAGAAACGGAAGTGCCATTTTCTGATTAATTTCATTTTAATTCCATTTTTTATCGATTTTATTGATTATACCACATTGTTATACTCCAGACCAGATCTTGGACACTGTGAAATTTGAATCCCAGTCCAGGACTGTTTTTTGGGACATCTGGAACCAATTAGGAAAGAGGATATAAAAAGGTGGTTTAGTGGGAGCCAGGTCACCACTGAGGAAGAAGTCAGTACCTTTTGGGACTTCGAAACGCGTCTGGGAGGAATCTGGACCCCACATTACCACCATTCTGGCGTACGCAAGGACACTTACAACTCTACCTCCGTTTTAACCTCTCAAGTGACTGATCCGTCCTACATAAAGACTTATGCTTGATAGCTTCCTGGAATGACACAGTTCCACTCTTCACCTTATTGAAGCTAAGGAGAAGCTGAACACGTGGGACGCTGAAGGAACGGCGACCAAAAAGAAAAAGCCGCACTCAGATGTTGGAGGTAAGGGAATAAGGCAGCTCGATAATAGGTGGGACGCCACCCAGAGCTAATAATTGCCGAATTTCTACAATTTGACAAACTTAAGAACTGTTATAAGAATAATATGACTCTTTCATAAAGTCTAACATTGCGTTATAACATCAAGAATCGCTTATTATTTTACTAACTGAAGAATTGGTGACTATCGAAAATCTCAGAGAATTACTAACAAACAGCCTATATAGTGCTGATAACCAATTTTTCTGTGGTGGACTAATCAGAAATTCAGAAAGCACCTATAAGCTGTCTGACATACACATTTATACCTCAAGTGATTTTTATCTTATCGTCATTTGTGATGTTTTATCCTTTTGTTATTTAATTTCTGTACAACTTACGTATCTTGTATGATATTTTAAATCTTTTAACAATTGAGAACTGTTATAGTAGTAGTAATAATAAAGTAATTTGCTTTGAGCAGTCCTCCAGATATTGAGTGCCATAGCTTTATTTTTTACAATTTATTAACCTCTTGGTGTTTTTGGAGTTAACACTTAGATAGTGAGCACCTTTTCTATCCTACGGATTGGTAGAGCCACCCCACTCTGTGAACATCTCACAACACCATTCTCCTCAAACTTCACACCTCTTATGATGGAATCGCCCACCAACAGCTGCTTACTATCAATCCTCACCTTCTCCTTTTTGTCTTTGGCTGCAGTCTTACATACTTTAGGCATGGGAGATGATTGTTTCTCACCCACTGTGCTTGAGCCATCCTCCATGTTGCTCTTGCACTCTGAAAGTGCTGCAAATGAATTATGGAGAGCCACAGACTGTGGGACATGCCTTCTATCCACAACTCTCAGTCTACCAGAACCTACAGTAACCCATCTTCCATTTCTAGGGGGCCTCTGTGGCAGTGGCAGTGGCATTGCAATGTTCTCAGCCTGAGTTTGTTTAGTGGTTAATTTAAAAATCTCATATTTCAAAAAGGTAATTTCCTGCTGCATTATGGAGAGCTGTCTACAGATCAGACAGTATCCAAACCTCTGAAGAGTGGAACCTGAAATAAAAGCACAACATTTCCTGCACAGAACCAGGTCTACCATTGCAAATAGGGAAAAGATTTTAAACAAACAAATCTTACTTGTTTAGATTGTATCCACCTCCAGATTACCTCCTGAGTATCTCCTGAATATCTACAATGCTCTTGTAGATCAGCTCTTGGTAAAGCAGTCTTGGAAAAGCACATAAGTAAAAAACATAAGTAAAGGGAAAAATCTAGTAACATTTCAAGAATGAAACCAAGAAATAAACATTGGAGTACAGTGGGGATTGTAAATCATCAGTTAATAAAATAACATTATGAAATTGAGGTGCTATAAAGTAAGGCTACTTTCACACTGGCGTTTTGGCTTTCCGTTTGTGAGATCCGTTCAGGGCTCTCACAAGCGGTCCAAAACGGATCCGTTTTGCCCTAATGTATTCTGAATGGGAAAGGATCCGCTCAGAATGCATCAGTTTGCCTCCGTTCCGCTTTGGAGGCGGACACCAAAACGCTGCTTGCAGCGTTTTGGTGTCCGTCTGACGAAACTGAGCCAAACGGATCTGTTCTGACACACAATGTAAGTCAGTGGGGACGGATCCGTTTGCTATGACACAATCTGGCACAATAGAAAACGGATCCTTCCTCCATTGACTTTCAATGGTGTTCAAGACGGATCCGTCTTGGCTATGTTAAAGATAATACAAACAGATCCATTCTGAACGGATGCAGACAGTTGTATTATCTGAACGGATCCGTCTGTGCAGATCCATGACGGATCCGCGGCAAACGCAAGTGTGAAAGTAGCCTAATACAGTAGCGGAGATCAGGAGAATGAGGGGAGGACAGCCAGGTCTCCCAGAGCTTCTCACAGGCCGCATAAGTGTCAGTACGTATGGCGGTTAATCGTTCAAATAAAAGTATCTTATTGATTCTATCTAGTACATCCTGAAAACTAAGTGAGGCCGAGCGTCATTTAAAAGCTATATGAATTCTAGCAGCTAAAAGAATAAATTGGGACAGCTTAAATTTAGCGAACGTCAACCAGGACGGTTTGTTCCCTAGGAGGCAAAGCGGTAAGGAGACAGGATATTGTCAACCCAACACAGCTGACACAAGAGAGCAGATTCTTCCCCAGAAGTTTTTAACTAGTGGGCAAGTCCACCATATGTGTAACATAGCGCCCTCGGTATTGCAATCGAGGAAGCATCTGGAGGAAACATCAGGGTATATGCAGTGTAATCTAGCTGGAATCATGTAGGTCCTATAAATTATTTTTATAGATGTTTCAGGTAAGATGGTTTGCCAAGAGCCTTTTGGTGAGTGTCTGGGAGCGCTGGAACCATCGAGAAGTTGGGTATTCTACCTCCAATTCCTGACGAAGCCTTTCTCGGGCGAAACGCGCGTCGAGGTGCAGCTCTGGTCATACTCCCTGTGTTCCCGCATATCATGGGTAACTTATGTGTTGCTTCATACATGGCTAGTATGTTATTGTAGTGTTATTATTTGCACATACCACTCTTGCTCCACCTGTATTCAGTGATGTGATCTGGCTGTCTGTATTTACGTGATGGCCACCAATGTTACCAGTGGTGGGCAAGTTTGTTATGTGTGACCTAGATCGATCTTCTACATGTGTGCAATACATATACGTTTATATGTTACTCTGGGCGAATCTACAGTTCTTCCATCTACATGTGGTTTTACACTTAGTGTTCTATGACACTTCTTCCCTGTTAGTTGGGTATATGTGAGGGTGGGGGTTCACGGTCCCGCCACATGGGATGTCCCATCACCCCTTTACCTTGTGCCTTCGTGTTATATTATATTTATTATATTTTGTCTTAATAAACTACATATATATTTTATATGTGTGTTCTCTGATTTTCTATAGGGTTATTGGTTTTTTCTCTTTGGTTGGTTCCAGTATATTATACTAGACCCCAGTGTATTTTGTACACCCAATTAGAGGTTTTCTTATAGGTTGGTCTAACCCTAGAGGAGCTGCAGAGTTCCACAGCAGAGACTGGAGCATCTGTACATAGGACGACAATAAGCCATATGCTCCATAGAGTTGGGCTTTATGGCAGAGTGGCCAGAAGAAAGCCATTACGTTCAGCTAAAAACAAAAAGGTATGTTGTGAGTTTGCGAAAAGGCCTGTGAGAGACTCCCAAAATGTATGGAGGAAGGGGCTCTGGTCTGATGAGACTAAAAAATCGTCAAAAAACAACCTGTGTGCCCTCCCCTTTGAACCTGGGAAGCTGTTTGGATCACAGTTAGGCCTCATGCACACGACCGTTGTGTGCACCCGTGGCCGTTGTGCCGTTTTCCGTTTTTTTTCGCGGACACATTGACTTTCAATGGGTCCGTGGAAAAATCGGAAAATGCACCGTTTTGCAGCCGCATCCGTGATCCATGTTTCCTGGCCGTGAAAAAAATATGACCTATCCTATTTTTTTCACGGCCAACGGTTCACGGACCCATTCAAGTCAATGGGTCCGTGAAAGAACACGGATGCACACAAGATTGGCATCCGTGTCCGTGATCCGTGGCCGTAGGTTAGTTTTTATACAGACGGATCCGAAGATCCGTCTGCATAAAAGCTTTTTCAAAGCTGAGTTTTCACTTCGTGAAAACTCAGAACCGACAGTATATTCTAACACAGAAGCGTTCCCATGGTGATGGGGACGCTTCTAGTTAGAATACACTACAAACTGTGTACAAGACTGCCCCCTGCTGCCTGGCAGCACCCGATGTCTTACAGGGGGCCGTGATCAGCACAATTAACCCCTTCAGGTGCTGCACCTGAAGGGGTTAATTGTGCTGATCACGGCCCCCTGTAAGAGATCAGGGCTGCCAGGCAGCAGGGGGCAGACCCTCCCCCCCCTCCCCAGTTTGAATATCATTGGTGGCCAGTGCGGCCCCCCCCCCCCTCTATTGTAATAATTCGTTGGTGGCACAGTGTGCGCCCCCCATCGGCCCCCCCTCCCTCTATAGCATTAACAACATTGGTGGCCAGTGTGCGGCCTCCCATCTCTCCCCCCCCCCATCATTGGTGGCAGCGGAGTTCCGATCGGAGTCCCAGTTTAATCGCTGGGGCTCCGATCGGTAACCATGGCAACCACGACGCTACTACAGTCCTGGTTGCCATGGTTACTTAGCATCCCATCTCCCCCCCCCCCCCCCGATCATTGGTGGCAGCGGGTTACTAGCAATAGTACAGTAGTAGAAGATTCATACTTACCGGCTGCTGCGATGTTCGTGTCCGGCCGGGAGCTCCACCTACTGGTCTGTGCGGCGCATTGCTAAATTAACTGTCACTTACCAGTAGGAGGAGCTCCCGGCCGGACACAGACATCGCAGCTCCCAGGTAAGTATGAATCTTTTACTATTGTACTATTGCTAGTAACCCGCTGCCACCAATGATCGGGGGGGGGGAGATGGGAGGCCGCACACTGGCCACCAATGTTGTTAATGCTATAGAGGGAGGGGGGGCCGATGGGGGGCGCACACTGTGCCACCAACGAATTATTACAATAGAGGGAGGAAGGGGGGGGGGGCGCACACTGTGCCACCAACGATTTATTACAATAGAGGGAGAAAGGGGGGGGCCGCACTGGCCACCAATGATATTCAAACTGGGGAGGGGGTGGGGGGGGTCTGCCCCCTGCTGCCTGGCAGCCCTGATCTCTTACAGGGGGATATGATAGTACAATTAACCCCTTCAGGTGCGGCACCTGAGGGGTTAATTGTGCTGATCACGGCCCCCTGTAAGAGATCGGATGCTGCCAGGCAGCAGGGGGCAGTCATGTACACAGTTTGTAGTATATTCTAACTAGAAGCGTCCCCATCACCATGGGAACGCTTCTGTGTTAGAATATACTGTCGGAAATGAGGTTTCACGATCTAACTCATATCCGACAGTATATTCTAACATAGAGGCGTTCCCATGGTGATGGGGACGCTTCAAGTTAAAATATACCATCGGATTGGAGAAAACTCCGATCTGATGGTATGAAAAAGACTCCAGACTTTACATTGAAAGTCAATGGGGACGGATCCGTTTGAAATGGCACCATATTGTGTCAACGTCAAACGGATCCGTCCCCATTGACTTGCATTGTAATTCAGGACGGATCTGTTTGGCTCCGCACGGCCAGGCGGACACCAAAACGACTTTTTTTTCATGTCCGTGGATCCTCCAAAAATCAAGGAAGACCCACGGACGAAAAAACGATCACGGACCTACGGACCCTGTTTTTGCGGACCGTGAAAAAAAACGTTCGTGTGCATGAGGCCTTAGATAAACTGCTGGAGGCTAACAAGTAAGATAAAGCTTTGAACTTTCCGCAAGCCAGACGCAGGGACAAAACCAGTTTTTTTTCTCCCCTATAGGGGACAAGATTTAAGAAGATCAAACTTCAGAGGACGTTCTGGACGAGGAAGATCTGATCGAAGAGCCTGGACCTCCTCAGAGAAGTCTAAGAGAAAGGGAGAGGATAGCAGACCCCCAAAATCTGAGTTCTGACGCCAGAAGACAGAAAGTAGGAGGTTGGTTATCTCTCTTCTACGAAAACTGGTGTCACATCACTTCAGACATCTGGGTCCTAGAGATTATAAGAAGAGGCTATCGACTAGAACTCGATTACTTGCCAAGAAACAGATTTGTACTCAGCAAGGGGGAGAATCCACAAGTCTTTGTACTACTAAACGAGTTCCTAGGCAAAGGAGTTCTGGAAAAAGTTCCAAATTCTCAGAAAAATTCGGGAGTATATTCCAGGATTTTCTGTATTCCAAAAAGAGACGGCAAAAGTCTGATTATAGACCTCCGCTACCTGAACGGTTATATGAAGAAAATTCACTTCAAAATGGAGACGATAAGATCCATCACGGCTGTTCTCAGGGGGAAGGTGTTTATGGCGTCTTTAGACCTAAAGGACGCATACCTCCATGTCCCAATAAGTCAAGAGTCGAGAAAATTCTTAAGAGTTGCCATCAAGAGGAATGGGGTGACACTTCACTACCAGTTCAAAGCCCTGCCATTTGGGCTATGTTCAGCCCCAAGAGTCTTTACGAAGATAGCTGTTGTAATTGCAGTAACACTTCGCCTCCAAGAGATCCAGATCTTCCCCTACCTGGACGACTGGCTAATTGGAGCCGAATCGGAAGCCCTACTACGTTTACATTTAAAGACTATAGAACTCCTACAGTCAGTGGGATTCCTAGTGAACTGGGAGAAATCGGATATCGTCCCAGCTACCTCCAAGACCTTCTTGGGCTTCACAATAAACACAAGGGCCATGAAGCTCTATTTCCCCCCTCGGAAATTAGGGACTCTGAAGAAAGAAATAAAAATATTGATGTCTCTTCATTTCCCGTCGATCCGCAGAGTGATGAAGACGCTCGGGCATCTCACATCAGTCTCAGATGCTGTTCCCTGGGCGAATATTCACAGCAGAGATCTGCAACAAGATATGCTACATGCCTGGCGTCGAAACAAATTCAAATTGGACGCAAGAATGAGGATGAGACCCTCTACTATCCAGAGCCTCAGATGGTGGTTACGCACGAGTCATCTGACTATGGGAAAAAAATTCTGGTTTCTTACCCCAGTGATCATCACCACAGATGCTTCGGGTCGAGGATGGGGGGCTCACCACCAGGACAAATGGGTGCAGGGTCTCTGGTCTTCCAAGGAGAAGAAACAATCCTCAAACTACAAAGAGATGAAAGCAGTCCTGTTAGCCCTTTACCGGTTCAAAACCTATGTATCAGGGAAACCCGTGTTGATCCGGTCAGACAACCTATCGACCATATTTTATTTAAACAAACAGGGTGGAACAAGAAGCTCTCGTCTTATGAGACTATGCAAGAAGATATTCAAGTGGGCAGAATTACATCTGCTGGAATTAAAAGCAACGCATATCAGAGCCTGCTACAATACTCGAGCGGACCATCTGAGCAGGAAGACGATCAATCAAGCCGACCGGGAGCTCAACCCAATCATCTTTCACCAGATCATAGCCAGATGGGGGACACCAACCTGGGATCTGATGGCATCAGCAAAAAACAAGAAGCTGGACAGATTCTGTTCTCTAAGCAGTCACGACAATCCCACTGTAGTAGACGCATTCTCTATGAATTGGAAACATCTGTCGGTCTACATCTTCCCTCCACTTCCCCTTATCCCGAGAGTCCTGAGGAAAAAAGTAGAGGAGAAACCTCAAGCCATAATAATAGCTCCTTTTTGGCCGAGGAGGTCGTGGTTCCCTCTCCTATTCCAGCTGTCCAAAGGCAACTTCTGGAAACTTCCTCTACGTCCGGATCTTCTGATTCAGAATGGGCTGCATCACCAAAGTCTGGGCTGTCTACACCTTACTGCTTGGAGGCTGAAAGAAGTAGTGTGGCGAAAATAACCTCGCCACTGGGTTTTGGAGGGGCCTGGTTGCCAGCCTCTTGCCCCAGGATTATGGGCCCTCACATCAGCCCATGCAAAACTTAAACCCTATGGCGATTTGACTGTTTGTGGCATCTGAGCGCTCAGATCCAAGCCATATGGGGACATGTGGGGTTTTGAGGTGTGTGACAGAACCATCTGTCTGTGTAATTGTATTGCTTGTTATATGAGGGTACCCAGATAGCTAATTGTATTGTATTTGTGTATTCTGAGTGCCATTCACCTAATGATATGCACTCAGACTTGAGCTATCTGGGAATATGTTAAATGTCTGTGTTTGCTGTGAGGGTGTGACATTGTGTGTTTGGGTGGTGATTCCTGTCCTGTTGTTCCCACATGTGTATAGGTGATTTCCCTTTGTCCTGAGAGATAATTGAATTACTCCTCGGGTGTCTCCAGGGCAGAGAGGAGGAAACCATGATGCATTGTGGGGATGTGTTGTGTCTGTGTATCCTGAGTGCTACGTATCTGTCCTGTGTCAGTCTTCCTTCTGGTCCCCTAGGGGCGTGTACACCAGATGGGGACCTGCATAAATACGGGCGGGTAGCCCTCAATAAAGTGTTCCTGTTTTACACTCAACATAGAGCCTCGTCTCATGTGTGTGGGGATTGCTATACTTGTATACTCCCCTGGCTATTACTTCTAGCTCTTGTAAGAGCTGTTCCTGGTTCCTGTGGTGGTATCGGTGTCGAGCGGAGTGCTTGGAGTCCTCGGGAGGCACTGGGAGCATTTATCAACGGAGGTACCCGGTCTGGGTGCTAGGCGTTCCGTTACAAGTAGATTAGAGGAAAAAGGCCTCTCACAATCAGTTGTTAATGCACTGCTTTCTTCGAGAAAAGATTCTACAAATAGAAAATATGCTAAAGTCTGGAGAAGAGTTATGTCCTGGATGTCTGAGACTGGCCATGAAAATATGAATGTTTCCTCCATCCTTCAGTTTCTTCAAGATGGATTCCAGAAAGGGCTGAAGCCCAATACCCTAAGATCGCATATGACCGCTATTAATTCCATGACTGAGAATAAATACCTCCATCATCATTAGTCGTCAGATGTTTTAAGGCGGTCAGAAGACTTAATCCTACTCATAGGGATCAGTTTCCGGTCTGGGATCTTTCCTTGGTTCTGAAAAGACTGACCCTCTCTCCATTTGAACCATTGGATAAAGCTGACCTCAAGTGGCTCTCTTACAAGGCACTTTTTCTCACAGCCATCACTTCTGCAAAAAGACTGGGGGAACTCCAAGCCTTATCATCCAAGTTTCCATACTTACGTTTCCTTCCGGATGGAATATTGCTTCGCACCATGTCATTCTTCATGCCCAAGGCTCCGTCTTCAGTAAACAAAAACAGAGAAGCATTCCTCCCTGTGTTCTGTCCCGAGCCTCTCAATCAACAACAGAATCTCTGCCATACCTTGGATGTGAAAAAGAGCATTAGAGATCTATCTCCAAAGAACAGGAGAATTCAGAAGCAGTGAAAACCTATTCGTTCTTTTCTCTGGCCCAAGGAAAGGACTCTCGCCTTCCAAAGATACCCTCGCAAGATGGATAAAGTCCACTATTCTGGAAGCTTATTCTCTTGAGGCCATACCTCCTCCGTTTCCCGTCAGAGCGCACTCCAACAGAGCCACAGCTACTTCCTGGGCAGAGATAGCACAAGTTCCGATAGAAGAAATTTGCAATGCAGCATCTTGGTCTTCATCTCTCACCTTCATGAAACACTACCGTCTGGACATCAATGCTAGAAGCTCAGCCTTTGGCACTCAGCTCTTTCTGAAAATCCCCCCCTTTGAGATCTATAAAAATCCCATTCTGTGCTGCCGAAGGACGAAACGGGAAAGGGAAAATTCTTACCGGGATTTAACTTTCCTTGAGTCCGAAGGCAGCACAAGTATACCCTCCCTAATAAATTCTTTTTTTTGGCATCTTCTATTTGTCGGAGTCTATTTTTTTTAAACACAAGGAGGCATTGTGGGGGAGGAGACCTTATAGGAGAGTGAATTGATTGATTAATTGTCAATTAATATGTTCTAGGTGGGCGGTCCTGGAAAAGATGACGACGAGGTTAACCCATTCTGTGCTGCCTTCGGACTCAAGGAACGTAAAATCCTGGAAAGAATTTTCCCTATATACCGCACACACACTATAAACCACACACACACTCTATATACCGCACACACAGACACACACTATATACCGCACACACAGACACACACTGACACACACTATATACCGCACACACAGACACACACTATATACCGCACACACAGACACACACTATATACCGCACACACACACACACTATATACCGCACACACACACTATATACCGCACACACACACACACTATATACCGCACACACACACACACTATATACCGCACACACACACACTATATACCGCACACACACACAATATACCGCACACACACAGACACACACTCTATACTGCACACACACACTATATACCACACACACACTATATACCGTGCGCACACACACACTATATACCGCGCGCGCGCACACACACTCTCTATATACCGCACACACACACTATATACCGCACACACACTATATACCGCACACACACAGACACACACTCTATACTGCACACACACACTATATACCACACACACACTATATACCGCGCGCACACACACACTATATACCGCGCGCGCACGCACACACACACTATATACCGCGCGCGCACACACACACTATATACCGCACACACACACACTATATACCGCACACACACACACACACTATATACCGCACACACACACAATATACCGCACACACACTATATACTGCACACACACAGACACACACTCTATACTGCACACACACACTATATACCACACACACACTATATACCGCACACACACAGACACACACTCTATACTGCACACACACACTATATACCGCGCGCACACACACACTATATACCGCGCGCGCGCACACACACACACTATATACCGCGCGCGCGCACACACACACTATATACCGCGCGCGCGCGCACACACACACACACACTATATACCGCGCGCGCGCGCACACACACACACTATATACCGCGCGCGCACACACACACACTATATACCGCGCGCGCACACACACTATACCGCGCGCGCGCACACACACTCTATATACCGCGCGCGCGCGCACACACACACACACTCTATATACCGCGCACACACACACTCTATATACCGCGCACACACACTATATACCGCGCGCGCGCACACACACACACACACACACTATATACCGCGCGCGCGCACACACACACACACACACACACACACACTATATACCGCGGGCACACACACACACTATATACCGCGCGCGCACACACACTATATACCGCGCGCGCACACACACTATATACCGCGGGCACACACACACTATATACCCCGCGCGCGCACACACACACACACACTATATACCGCGCGCGCACACGCACACACACACACACACACACTATATACCGCGCGCGCGCGCACACACACACTATATACCGCGCGCGCGCACACACACTATATACCGCGGGCACACACACACTATATACCGCGGGCACACACACACACACTATATACCGCGCGCACACACACACACTATATACCGCGCGCACACACACACACTATATACCGCGCGCGCACACACACTCTATATACCGCGCGCGCGCACACACACACTCTATATACCGCGCGCGCGCGCACACACACACACACACTCTATATACCGCGCGCACACACACACTCTATATACCGCGCACACACACACTCTATATACCGCGCACACACACACTCTATATACCGCGCACACACACACACACACACACACACACACTATATACCGCGCGCACACACACTATATACCGCGCGCGCGCGCGCGCACACACTATATACCGCGCGCGCGCACACACACACACACACACACACACTATATACCGCGGGCACACACACACACACACACTATACCCTGCGCGCGCACACACACACTATATACCGCGCGCGCACACACACTATATACCGCGGGCACACACACACTATATACCCCGCGCGCGCACACACACACACACACACACACACACACACACACACACACACACTATATACCGCGCGCGCGCACACACACACTATATACCGCGCGCGCGCACACACACACTATATACCGCGCACACACACTATATACCGCGGGCACACACACTATATACCGCGGGCACACACACACTATATACCGCGCGCACACACACACTATATACCGCGCGCGCGCACACACACACACACTATATAGCGCGCACGCACGCACACTATATACCGCACGCACACACACTATATACCGCGCGCGCGCACACACACTATATACCGCGCGCGCACGCACACACTATATACCGCGCGCGCGCGCACACACTATATATACCGCCCGCGCGCGCACACACTATATATACCGCGCGCGCGCACACACTATATATACCGCGCGCGCACACACTGTATACCGCGCGCGCGCGCACACACTGTATACCGCGCGCGCGCACACACTGTATACCGCGCGCGCGCGCACACACTATATACCGCGCGCGCGCACACACTATATACCGCGCGCGCACACACTATATACCCCGCGCGCGCGCGCACACACTATATACCGCGCGCGCGCGCACACACTATATATACCGCGCGCGCGCGCACACACTATATATACCGCGCGCGCGCGCACACACTATATATACCGCGCGCGCGCACACACTATATATACCGCGCGCGCGCGCACACACACACACTATATATACACCGCGCGCACACACTATATATACCGCGCGCGCACACTATATATACCGCGCGCACACACTATATATACCGCGCGCACACACTATATACCGCGCGCGCACACACTATATACCGCGCGCGCACACACTATATACCACGCGCGCACACACACTATATACCACGCGCGCACACACACTATATACCGCGCGCACACACACACACTATATACCTACCGCGCGCACACACACACTATATACCGCGCGCACACACACACACACTATATACCACACGCGCACACACACACTATATACCGCGCGCGCATACACACACTATATACCGCACTATATATCCATGTTAATCCCAGGGGGTGAGGCAACACACAGACACACACACTATATACCACACACACACACACAGTCTATAGATTATAGTTTGTATCCTGTTGGTCAGGACTCAGGAGAAGATTTCTTTGTCAGACCGCCAGTATTTGCTGGTTCTCTTACACTTACCCAGGATGCATCCCGGGGAGGCGAACCAGCTGTGCACCCCATACCGTACCGTCACTTCACTAGACAGGTACATGTCTGCTTAGCTGGACAGTATCTGATAGCGCCGACCCCACCCACATACAGTCGTAATACAAACCGCTGTACATTAATACACTTGTATAGATCATACAAGTCTATCACAGTACAGCGGTGGTGGCCGGAAGTGTCATAGCAACCACTGACGCCATGCGCTTGTCCACTCTGCAGGACAGGTTTGTATGGTCCATAGTTTTGAAAAAACATGCCCGTGTGCAGGCGTCCTATATCTAATATTTCCACCTCAAAGCGTTAAATACTTTTTGCAGTTTACTTAAGTAAATTATTTTCAATACTATTATTGTTAAAAATTGGGATTATATGCTTGCATTTTTCTCTTGCAACGGATGTTGGGCGGGGTTATGACCGCACCCGGTCCCACGCCGAGAAGCCGCGGATTGTGCGGGAGCTGGCCTATGAAATCTGGCGCCAAACGGGTGTAAAACACCGCCGTCTGGCCATTATAAGCCATCTGGCTACTTTCACACTTGCGGCAGGACGGATCCGACAGGCTGTTCACCATGTCGGATCCGTCCTGCAGCTATTTCGCCGTGCCACTGCTCCGTCCCCATTGACTATAATGGGGACGGGGGCGGAGCTCCGGCGGTGCACGGCGAAAGCCACCGGACTAAAAAGTCGGACATGCAGGACTTTTTAGTCCGGCGGCTTTCACCGTGCACCGCCGGAGCTCCGCCCCCGTCCCCATTATAGTCAATGGGGACGGAGCGGTGGCACGGCGAAATAGCTGCAGGGCGGATCCGACATGGTGAACAGCCTGTCGGATCTGTCCTGCCGCAAGTGTGAAAGTAGCCTTAGACCTTCTTTTAAATTGGTTAATTGTAAAGCAAACAACTAATAGGACAAAATAACAGAAAAGGTCAATGTGCAGAACTCTTCACCCCCCTAAAGTCAGTACTTTGTAGAGCCGCCTTTTGCGTCAATCACAGCTTCAAGTCGCTTTGGATAAGTCTCTATGAGCTTCCCACATCTTACCACAGGGGATTTTGCCCATTCCTCCTTGCAATACTGATTCTGCTCCTTCAGGTTGGATGTTTGCGATTGTGAATAGAGATGTCGCGAACATAAAATTTTCCATTCGCGAACAGTGAACGCTAATTTTCGCAAATGTTCGCAAATGGGTGAACCGCCATTGACTTCAATAGGCAGGCGAATTTTAAAACCCACAGGGACTCTTTCTGGCCACAATAGTGATGGAAAAGTTGTTTCAAGGGGACTAACACCTGGACTGTGGCATGCCGGAGGGGGATCCATGGCAAAACTCCCATGGAAAATTACGTAGTTGACGCAGAGTCGGATTTGAATCCATAAAGGGCATAAATCACCTAACAATCCTAAATTGTTTGGAATAACGTGCTTTAAAACATCAGGTATGATGTTGTATCGATCAGGTAGTGTAAGGGTTACGCCCGCTTCACAGTGACAGACCAAACTCCCTGTTTAACGCACCGCAAACAGTCCATTTGCACAACCGCAAACTCCCCATTTGCACAAGGTTGGACACCAAGCTAGCCATGTCCCGTGCCTTGTCCTCACTGATGTCATTGAAGGTCTCTTCCTCCACCCAGCCACGTACAACACCAAGGGTCCCCAAAAGGTGACAACAAGCCCCCTGGGACGCCTGCTGTGGTTGGTCTTCCACCTCCTCAAAGCCACCTTCCTCCTCTGACTCCTCTTCTTCAGACTCCTCTCTCTGCGTTATTATAAGGTGTGTTAAGTAGTACTATTCCTATCAGTTTAATCCCTGTTACGTCCCCTATCAGGGGACGTGTATATGGCATTGATTTTAGGAACCGGGAGATGGAAAAAGATGGTTGGTTGGTTCTCTTACTTCCAATTTGGGGCACTGCGCGTGCGCTGTGTAATGTACTGTGCAATCCCAATAATCCCAGTTACGTCCCCTATCAGGGGACGTGTATGGAATAGAGTTTAGACAACCGCAAAGAGTTGTCAATAGTTGACACACTCATGACATAAATTTTATTCCTCTATGCGTCAATCTTGGTGTAGTGATGACTGTGCTCGTGCGCACGTTTGGGAGATTGCAGTCGATGGCGGTTTTTCAAAGCCTATGGTCGTGCTGAGGTCGTTCAGTGACAGTTAAGTGACCCAGAAAACAATGATTCTGCAGTGTGGGCCCATTGTTGGCCTAGTAGGCTTTAATGATCACCTTAGATGATCACAAAGAAAATTAATGTTTTTTCTATGCAAAATTATCCAGCCGATCGCTTTTGGTCTGTTCACAATGAAGCAACGACCTTATCATCTGGGGTGTGCCAACATTGCCATTGCCAACACACTCATAGAGGTGATCGTTTCATTGTGATACGCAAGCCCCTTCACCACAACAAGGTAACGATCACGAAAAAAGTGATCAGTGTAAACTGTCACTTTTTTTTTTTTTACTGGTATTGACTGATAGGTTTTAGGATAGTTTAGGCCCCTTGGTTAGGTAGTTTAGCGCCCAGCCCCCCGCACCGCAGTCACTGATTCACTGATTAGCGTATCGCTAATCAGCATTTGTACTTTTATAGTATCTGTAAGTGATCAAAACTGATCACAGTCAGATCTATAATTGTATTAGTGTCACCTTAGTTCGCCCTCCACCCAAAACACAGTGTTTGCCCGATCAGGCCTGATCGGTCGCCCACACGTGCGTTCACCCACGCCCGCCCCGCCGCAGTGACAAAAAAAATTATTTTTTTTGATCACTGCACAATCACTTTCCAAGCGATAAAAAAATCAGTTTTGATATTTTTTTATCAATCACAGCGGCTTCCTGTACTTCGCTAGCCTCCCATTTGTAAGACAGGTTTGCTTTTTTTCTTGGGTAGTCTCAGGGAATACCCCTAAATTTAGTAGTCCAAATGTCAAACAGGGGGTATTCTTCTGAAGAGGCCTACAGGATTCTGACCCAGTCGGATGTGGAATGGGAACCCTCATCTGACGAATCTAGCGGGTCAGAATATGAACCTGTAGAAAGCAGTGGCTCTCTGACCCAAAGTTCAGACGGGGAGGTTGAGGTCCCTGATACCACCAGGCGTACCCGGCCCTGTGTCGCTAGACCACAGGATCCGCTTCAAGCAGAGTGGGGCTGGCGCTGTCGGATTACGTGGTGAGGCATACACCAGCAGCGCAGCCCTCCCTGGACCTAGTACCAGCACTGCTGTACAACATGGTGAAGTGGCGAGCACCAGAAGGGCAGTTGAAACTGGTACGGTGGCACGTGCAGTAGTTCCCCCGTCGCAGCCACCGCACAGACAGGCCCGTAGAGTCCCTGAGGTGCTGGCAAACCCTGATTGGCAGCCCCCAACTTCAGCCCCGCACCATTAGTTCCCCCTTTCACCGCCCAGTCTGGAGTTTGGGTTGAGACAGCTCAGATCGGTTCAGCCCTGGGATTTTTTGAGCTGTTCTTGACTGCGGAGCTCTTGGACTTAGTTGTGGCAGAAACAAACCGGTATGCCACTCAATTTATATCTGCCAACCCGGGAAGCTTTTATGCCCAGCCTTTCCGATGGAAACCAGTCCAAGTTTCCGAATTAAAAAAATTTCTGGGCCTTCTCCTCCAACATGGGTCTAACCAAAAAGCATGAATTGCGGTCATATTGGTCCACGAACCCAATTCATCACATGCCCATGTTCTCTGCTGCCATGTCCAGGACACGATTTGAGGCCATCCTGCGTTTGCTGCACTTTAGTGACAATAGCACCTCTCGTCCCAGAGGCCACCCAGCTTTTGACCGGCTCCACAAAATTCGGCCCTTCATAGACCACTTCAACCAGAAATTTGCAGATTTGTATACCCCAGAGCAAAACATCTGCGTAGACGAGTCCCTAATACATTTTACCGGGTGCCTTGGCTTCAAACAATACATCCTAAGCAAGCGCGCCCGGTATGGGGTCAAATTGTATAAGCTCTGTGAAAGGGCCACAGGCTATACCCACAAATTTCGGATCTATGAGGGTAAAGATCAGACCCTGGAGTCGGTCGGTTGCCCTGACTACCTGGGGAGCAGTGGGTAGACAGTCTGGGACTTGGTGTCACCCTTATTTGGCAAGGGGTACCATCTTTATGTGGACAATTTCTACACAAGTGTGGCTCTCTTCAGGCATTTGTTCCTAGAACAGATTGGCTGCTGTGGCACCGCGCGACCTAGTCGCGCGGGCTTCCCCCGACTGCTCGTTGCCACCCGTCTTGCAAGGGGGAGAGGGCTGCCTTGCGTAACGAAGAACTGCTCGCGGTGAAATGGAAAGACAAGCAAGACGTTTAAAGGTGCTCTTTGGAATATGGGCCCCTTTGCCCACCTAGGCTGCAAAAAAGTGTCACACATGTGGTATCGCCGTACTCAGGAGAAGTTGGGGAATGTGTTTTGGGGTGTCATTTTACATATACCCATGCTGGGTGAGAGAAATATCTCAGCAAAAGTCAATTTTTCCCATTTTTTTATACAAAGTTGGCATTTGACCAAGATATTTATCTCACTCAGCATGGGTATATGTAAAATGACACCCCAAAACACATTGCCCAACTTCTCCTGAGTACGGCGATACCACATGTGTGACACTTTTTTGCAGCCTAGGTGGGCAAAAGGGCCCACATTCCAAAGAGTACCTTTCGGATTTCACAGGCCATTTTTTACAGATTTTGATTTCAAACTACTTTGCACGCATTAGGGCCCCTAAAATGCCAGGGCAGTATAAATACCCCTCATGTGACCCCATTTTGGAAAGAAGACACCCCAAGGTATTTCGTGATGGGCATAGTGAGTTCATGGAAGTTTTTTTTTTTTTGTCACAAGTTAGTGGAATATGAGACTTTGTAAGGAAAAAAAAAAGAAAAAAAAAATCATAATTTTCCGCTAACTTGTGACAAAAAATAAAAAGTTCTATGAACTCACTATGCCCATCAGCGAATACCTTAGGGTGTCTACTTTCCGAAATGGGGTCATTTGTGGGTTTTTTCTACTGTCTGGGCATTGTAGAACCTCAGGAAACATGACAGGTGCTCAGAAAGTCAGAGCTGCTTCAAAAAGCGGAAATTCACATTTTTGTACCATAGTTTGTAAACGCTATAACTTTTACCCAAACCATTTTTTTTTTTTATCCAAAGATTTTATTTTTATCAAAGACATGTAGAACAATAAATTTAGCAAAAAAATTATATATGGATGTCGTTTTTTTTGCAAAATTTTACAACTGAAAGTGAAAAATTACTTTTTTTTTTTGCAAAAATTTCGTTAAATTTCGATTAATAACAAAAAAAGTAAAAATGTCAGCCGCAATGAAATACCACCAAATGAAAGCTCTATTAGTGAGAAGAAAAGGAGGTAAAATTCATTTGGGTGGTAAGTTGTATGACCGAGCAATAAACCGTGAAAGTAGTGTAGTGCAGAAGTGTAAAAAGTGGTCTGGTCATTAAGGGTGTTTCAGCTAGGGGAGCTGAGGTGGTTAATAAAGGTGTGGTAATCTAGACTTTTTTTTGACCTAGGCGACTTCTCTTCTCAGTGAAAATACCTCCTGCTGCACTGAAGGTCCTTTCTGACAGGACACTTGAAGCGGGGCAGGCCAGAAGTTCTATCGCAAACTGGGATAGCTCAGTCCACAGGTCAAGCCTGCACACCCAGTAGTCAAGGGGTTCATCGCTCCTCAGAGTGTCGATATCTGCAGTTAAGGCGAGGTAGTCTGCTACCTGTCGGTCGAGTCGTTCTCTAAGGCTGGATCCCGATGGGCTGTGGCGATGCGTAGGACTTAAAAAGCTCTGCATGTCCTCCATCAACAACACGTTGGTAAAGCGTCCTGTCCTTGCCGGCGTGGTCGTGGTAGGAGGAGGATTACTTTCACCTCTTCCCCTGTTAGATTCCCGTTGTGCTGTGACATCACCCTTATACGCTGTGTAAAGCATACTTTTTAATTTATTTTGGAACTGCTGCATCCTTTCCGACTTCCGGTAATTCGGTAACATTTCAGGCACTTTCTGCTTATACCGGGGGTCTAGTAGCGTGGCCACCCAGTACAGGTCGTTCTCCTTCAGCTTTTTTATATGAGGGTGCCTCAACAGGCACGACAGCATGAAAGACCCCATTTGCACAAGGTTGGATGCCGAGCTCCTCATGTCCCGAGCTCCTTCTCGTCCTCACTGATCTCACTGAAGGTCTGTTCTTCCCCCCAGCCACGTACAACACCATGGGTACCAGATAGGTGACAACGAGCACCCTGGGATGCCTGCTGTGGTTGGTCTTCCACCTGTAAGGACGTCCTGTAAGCCTGTGTACTTATGCACAAAGCGTTGTACGATCATATTACACACATGTGCCATGCACGGCACATGTGTCAACTTGCCAAAATTCAATGCCGCCAACAAATTGCTTCCGTTGTCACACACCAGTTTGCCGATCTCCAGTTGGTGCGGAGTCAGCCACTGATCCACCTGTGCGTTCAGGGCGGACAGAAGTGCTGGTCCGGTGTGACTCTCTGCTTTCAGGCAAGTCAACCCCAAGACGGCGTGACACTCGTATCCGGGATGGGGAATAGCCCCTGGGGAGCTGGGGGGTGCCGCTGATGTGGAGCAAGACGCAGCAGTAGAAGAGGA
Organism: Bufo bufo; assembly: GCF_905171765.1. NCBI lineage: Eukaryota > Metazoa > Chordata > Amphibia > Anura > Bufonidae > Bufo > Bufo bufo. The sequence continues at coordinate 5,447,384 of NC_053392.1, read as the reverse complement.
CTCAGCCGAGGAGGTTATGGAAGAGGATGGAGTAGGAGGAGTAGAGGAGGTGGCAGTAGGCCTGCCTGCAAGTCATGGCGGTGTCACCAACTCCTCTGCAGAGCCACGCATTCCATGCTTGGCAGCCGTCAGCAGGTTTACCCAATGCGCAGTGTAGGTGATATACCTGCCCTGACCGTGCTTTGCAGACCAGGTATCAGTGGTCAGATGGACCCTTGCCCCAACACTGTGTGCCAGACATGCCATGACTTCCTTTTGCACAATCGAGTACAGGTTGGGGATTGCCTTTTGTGCAAAGAAATTTTGTCTGGGTCCCTTCCACTGCGGTGTCCCAATAGCTACAAATTTTTTGAAGGCCTCAGACTCCACCAGCTTGTATGGTAAAAGCTGGTGGGCTAAGAGTTCAGACAAGCCAGCTGTCAGACGCCGGGCAAGGGGGTGACTTTGTGACATTGGCTTCTTACGCTCAAACATGTCCTTTACAGACACCTGACTGTGGGCAGATGAGCAGGAACTGATGAAGGTGAGAGGCGGAGTGGCGGATGGTTGAGAGGTGGCAAGGAGGACAGCAGTGGTTGACGTGGCTGAAGATGCTGGACCAGGAGGAGGATGGTGGCTTTGAGTTTGTGTGCTGCTTTTACTCATGTGTTGATCCCATAGGCGTTTGCGATGTGACATCATGTGCCTTCGCAAAGCAGTTGTACCTAGGTGGGTGTTGGACTTCCCACGACTCAGTTTCTTTTGGCACAGGTTGCAAATGCCATCGCTGTTATCAGAGGCAGACACACAAAAAAAAATGCCACACTGCTGAGCTTTGCAATGACGGCATTGTGGTGGTGGCAACAGCATGCGTTGATTGGCGTGCTATCTGGCTGACCCCGGGTGCCGATACATGCTGTCTGACTGTGCCACTAGCTCCTTGCGACGACCTCCCCCTGCTTCCTACTCGTCTCCTCCTTCTCTCTGTCTCCCCTTTTGAACTTTCCCCCTCTTCTTCTCTTCGAGCGGGCACCCACGTGGCATCCACGGACACATCGTCATAATCAACCGATTCACTTGTATCTGACACCTCAGCAAAGGAAGCAGCAGCGGGTACAACATCATCATCACACCGTACGTCCATGTGTGTAATGCTGCCTGACTGAGACATATCCCTGTTATCTCCATCCTCTGGCAATAATTGTTGCGCATCACTCATTTCATCCAACGGATGTGTAAATAACTCCTCTGACAGATCAAGTGAAGCAGCTGTGGTGCTAGTGTTGGTGGTGGCGGCAGGCGGGCGAGTGGTAACTTGAGAGGTGCCCAAAGCTGAGCTGGAGGAGGATGGTGCGTCAAGGTTTCAAGCGGAAGCTGTAGAAGATTGGGTGTCCTGTGTTAGCCAGTCAACTATGTCCTCAGAACTTTTCGAGTTCAGGGTACGTGGCATCTGAACACTGGGCATTAGTCTAGGGCCAAAGGGAATCGCAGCACCACGACGGCCCCTGCGGGGTGGCCTGCCTCTGCCTGTCATTTTTTTTAGATTAGTTAAGTTGTACTATGCGTGCAAGCTACTGTGACACAAGATATGAATGGCGCTGAAGTGACACTATGCACTGCACTGGGCCTTAAACACACAAACATGTGTGTAACTGACTGCTATTTATTCAGTCAAAAAATTTTTTTTTCCTTAAATGGAATCGAATGTGACACCAGATATGAGTTGCGTTGGTGACATTATGCACTTGCAGGGCTGTGAGCCTAACACACACGCTGGCAGGCAGGCAACTGCAATTTGATTACACAGAAAAAAAAAAAAAAAAAAGCCCACTGATGTTCTAGCCCTAAAAAGGGCTTTTTGGGGTGCTGTCCTTACAGCAGAGATCAGATGAGTCCTTCAGGACTGCAGTGGACACTGAATACACTGGCCTAGCTATTTATTTCCCTATTAAATCAGCAGCAGCTGCACTGTCCTTCCTCTCACTAAGAATGCAGCTTCCGAATGAATCTAAAATGGATGCTGTCCAGGAGGTGGGAGGGTCTGGGAGGGAGGGTCTGCTGCTGATTGTCTGGAATGTGTCTGCTGACTGTGAAGTACAGGGTCAAAGTTTATTCAATGATGATGTATAGGGGGCGGACCGAACATCGCATATGTTCGCCCGCCGCGGCGAACAAGCTATGTTCGCCGGCAAATAGTTCAGGACATCTCTACTTGTGAACAGCAATCTTTACTTCTGACCACAGATCTTCTATTGGATTGAGATCTGGGCTGTGACTCGGCCATTCCAACACATTTATGTTTACCCTTAAACCACTCAAGTGTTGCTTTAGCCGTGTGTTTGGGGTCATTGTCCTGCTGGAAGAAGAACCTCCATCCTAGCCTCAGATCACGCACAGAGTGGGTCAGGTTTTGCTCAATAATATCCCTGTCCATGTTTCCCTCAACTCTGACCAGTTTCCCAGTCCCGACTGAAGAAAAACATCCCCACAACATTGAAGGCCAAATTGGTCAAAATGCAAAAGGAGCAGCGCAACGATATGCGGGCCATTCAGGAGCGCATGAAGGCCATGGAGGAGAGGCAACGCCAGGCCATGAAGGGGATGCAGAGATGATCATGCTTTTGGAAAGGTTGCCATAATTTTATTTATTTTTTCTAATAAGTTATATAAATCGTTTATACAGTCATAACGTGTATTTAGTTTTTTGTAATATTGCTCGGTTTTAGTGTAATAGCTCAGCCTAAATCAGCCAGAACTGACAGCAGCCGGTAAATACAAATACAGGGTCCATTCACACGTCTGTAAAATGTGTCCGCATCCGTTCCACAATTGAGAGGAACATTTACAGACCCATTGATTTTCAATTCCAGTTAGAAAAATTAGGCATTTACAGGATACAGAAGTAAGTGTCGACCATTACAGGCCCCAAAAATTAGGCATTCAACGGACATAAAAGGCCTTTTATGCCGCTGTATTTACCGAAGACAGAGACCATAAATTGTTATGGGTGGTGGCGGATATTTGTGGGCTGTCATGAGGAATTTGAATCAAACATGGTCTACTGGTCACATGTGTTGCATTCCTCAGATCCATGCCTCATTTTTTTTTTAGAAATGTGAGGTAGTACACACTGTCGTGAGCTAGGCGAGTGCACTTATCGGTCACGATCCCCCCTGCTGCGCTGAACGTCCTTTCGGACAGGACACTTGACGAGGGGCAAGCCAACACTTCCATTGCAAATTGTGCAAGCTCTGGCCAGAGTCAAGCCTGCCCACCCAGTAGTCCAGGGGTTCCTCGCTTCTCAGAGCATCCAAATCGGCCGTTAACCCGATGTAGTCGGACACCTGTTGTCTAGGAGTTCCCTGAGGCTGGATCCGGAGGACAGCTGTCGATGGGTCGGCTGAGTGTATTGTGTGGCACAGTGTAGAGGTATACTGTATATTGTGTGGCACAGTGTAGAGGTATACTGTATATTGTGGGGCACAGTGTAGAGGTATACTGTATATTGTGTGGCACAGTGTAGAGGTATACTGTATATTGTGTGGCACAGTGTAGAGGTATACTGTATATTGTGTGGCACAGTGTAGCGGTATACTGTATATTGTGTGGCACAGTGTAGAGGTATACTGTATATTGTGTGGCACAGTGTAGCGGTATATTGTGTGCACAGTGTAGCGGTGTACTGTATATTGTGTGGCACAGTGTAGCGGTATACTGTATATTGTGGGGCACAGTGTAGAGGTATACTGTATTGTGGGGCACAGTGTAGAGGTATACTGTATTGTGGGGCACAGTGTAGAGGTATACTGTGTGGCACAGTGTAGCTGTATACTGTGTTGCACAGTGTAGCGGTATACTGTATATTGTGTGGCACAGTGTAGAGGTATACTGTATATTGTGTGGCACAGTGTAGCGGTATACTGTATATTGTGTGGCACAGTGTAGCGGTATACTGTATATTGTGTGGCACAGTGTAGAGGTATGCCGTATATTGTGGGGCACAGTGTAGAGGTATACCTTATATTGGGGGGCACAGTGTAGCGGTATACTGTATATTGTGTAGCACAGTGTAGAGGTATACTGTATATTGTGTGGCACAGTGTAGAGGTATACTGTATATTGTGGGGCACAGTGTAGCGGTATACTGTATATTGTGGGGCACAGTGTAGAGGTATACTGTATATTGTGGGGCACAGTGTAGCGGTATATTGTGTGCACAGTGTAGCGGTATACTGTATATTGTGGGGCACAGTGTAGCGGTATACTGTATATTGTGGGGCACAGTGTAGAGGTATACTGTATATTGTGGGGCACAGTGTAGCGGTATACTGTATATTGTGGGGCACAGTGTAGAGGTATACTGTATATTGTGGGGCACAGTGTAGAGGTATACTGTATATTGTGTGCACAGTGTAGAGGTATACTGTATATTGTGTGGCACAGTGTAGAGGTATACTGTATAGTGTGGGGCACAGTGTAGAGGTATACTGTATATTGTGGGGCACAGTGTAGCGGTATACTGTATATTGTGGGGCACAGTGTAGCGGTTTACTGTATATTGTGGGGCACAGTGTAGAGGTTTACTGTATATTGTGGGGCACAGTGTAGAGGTATACTGTATATTGTGTGGCACAGTGTAGAGGTATACTGTATATTGTTTGGCACAGTGTAGAGGTATACTGTATATTGTGTGGCACAGTGTAGAGGTATACTGTATATTGTGTGGCACAGTGTAGAGGTATACTGTATATTGTGTGGCACAGTGTAGAGGTATACTGTATATTGTGTGGCACAGTGTAGCGGTATACTGTATATTGTGGGGCACAGTGTAGCGGTTTACTGTATATTGTGGGGCACAGTGTAGAGGTATACTGTATATTGTGGGGCACAGTGTAGCGGTTTACTGTATATTGTGGGGCACAGTGTAGCGGTTTACTGTATATTGTGGGGCACAGTGTAGAGGTATACTGTATAACATAAACATATTTCACATGAACACTTAGTTACTTGGCTTGGCCCTTGGGGATCTCGGACGCCACTTCCACACTTTGGCCGGGGGCTCGGTGGAGCTGATTTTGTGTTTTATCCTAATGAGAAAGATTTCATAATAATGATTTGGAGAAGGGGCAGAGGCAGGGGCGGACTGAGAACCCTCAGGGCCCCCGGGCAAAATAAATCAAGGGCCCCCTTACAGGCCCCACCCATGTTCTGCTGCAAGCCCCACACTTGCCCCGCCTCCATTCCCCGCCTCCAGCCACACCCTACACAATCTTTAATAAGATTTCAAAGTTAAAGTGACACAAAAGGCAGCCAGACCCTCATTGCAGTGGTCTGGGTACAGTGTCCCTTTTGCAAATCGAGCTGCAATGTTCTAGAGAAACTGCATTGATTACGTTCCAGCAATAAGTCTTCCTCTAGTCGCTGGCAGCCACCTGAGGGCTTCCTGGAGTAAAACAAACCTTTGGTCCGGTATCTGACGCTGGACGTCCTCACACCCTGCATGATGACCTCCAGGGTCAGATTGATTCAATGCTTTCCTGGGGTGATCTAATCTCAGCGTCCATTAGTGAGCCTCTGTAGAAGCAGTGTGGGCATAACTACTGTGAAGGGGGCACATATTTGGGCATAACTACTTAGGGGCATATTGGCATAACTACTGTGAAGGGGGCACATATCTGGGCATAACTACTGTGAAGGGGGCACATAGCTGGGCATAACTACTGTGAAAGGGGGGGGGCCTTAACGGTAGTTATTTATTCCTTTCAGCAGTCCCCCCCTTCAGTGAATGGGGGACTGCTGAAAGGGGTTAATAACTACTGTGAAGGGCCTAGCCGTCTGAGCAACCCCACAGATCATCCCCCCACCCACCTTGTACTTGTTCCACTGATCCGCTACTTGCGGGCTACATGGGCATGAGTTCAGTCACTTCGGTGGGCAATCCCATCCTGTGGCGCGTGATCCCGCAAGACCCGTGACCTATAGCGGCGGGTCTTGCGGGATCACGTGCTGCAGGACGGGATTGCCCACCGAAGTGACTGAACTCATTCCCGCGCAGCCCACAAGTAGCGGAACAATTACAAGAGGGGTGGGGAATAGCCAAATTAAAAAATATTTTGAACCAAAAGGTGTTATGGGGGCTCTGTGGATGACACTGTTGTGGGGATCTGTGGATGACGCACTGTTATGGGTGGGATCTGTGGATGGCACTGTTATGGAGGGGGATCTGTGGATGGCACTGTTATGGAGGGGGATCTGTGGATGGCACTGTTATGGAGGGGGATCTGTGGATGGCACTGTTATGGAGGGGGATCTGTGGATGGCACTGTTATGGAGGGGGATCTGTGGATGGCACTGTTATGGAGGGGGATCTGTGGATGGCACTGTTATGGAGGGGGATCTGTGGATGGCACTGTTATGGAGGGGGATCTGTGGATGGCACTGTTATGGAGGGGGATCTGTGGATGGCACTGTTATGGAGGGGGATCTGTGGATGGCACTGTTATGGAGGGGGATCTGTGGATGGCACTGTTATGGAGGGGGATCTGTGGATGGCACTGTTATGGGGGCTCTGTGGATGGCACTGTTATGGGGCTCTGTGGATGGCACTTTTATGGGGGCTCTGTGGATGGCACTGTTGTGGGGATCTGTGGATGACATTGTTGTGGGGGGGATCTATGGGTGACACATATATAGCACCTTATGCTATATATGTGTCATCCACAGATCCCCCCCATAAGTATCCCTGTGAGTGAATGATCCCCAATACAGGGACTGGGGGCCAGCATCTGGTGTTGTAATGGCAGTGGGGCCCGATGCAGTCACTGTATTCTATTACACCGGGCCCCGCTCACTGTAATACTAATATTCATATGTGAACAACTTGAAACCCTCTGCGATCCCCTCCCTCTGAGCTCTCTGTACTCACAAACTCAGTAGCAGGCCGGGCGGCAGCGCAACTCACTGACTTTATGAATGAAGTAGGAGGAGCAGGCGCTTGACGTTAGTGAGTTGCGCTGCCGCCCGGCCTGCTACTGAGTTTGTGAGTACAGAGAGCTCAGAGGGAGGGGATCGCAGAGGGTTTCAAGTTGTTCATATATGAATATTAGTATTACAGTGAGCGGGGCCCGGTGTTATGTTATTCTGCGGCGGGCCCCCATCCCGGCCGGGCCCTCGGACCATGTCCGACCGGTCAGTCCGCCCCTGGGCAGAGGGATAGCAGAGCAGGGAGAGGCTGGTGCTGCTACTAGGGGGTCATACCATGGGGGAGTAATAAAGCCCACCATAATGCCCCCCCAGTAGAAATAATTCTCCTTTATAATGTGACAGTGCAAAAAAATACCCCCTTGTAATGCCCCAAGTTGAGCTAATGTCCCCCATAATGTGCCAGTATAAAATACCCCGATATAGTGCCCCCAGTAAATGCCCCCATAGTGCTCCTCTCCCCCTTCCTCCTAGTGCCCCCATAATGTACCAGTATAAAATGCCCCATATATAGTGCCCCAGTAGATGCCCTCAGTGTCCCCCATAATTTGAAAGTATAAAATACCCCTTCTTAGTGCCCCCCGTAGATGACTCCATAGTACTCCTCTCCCCCTTCCCCATAGTACCCACCATAATGTGTCCCAGTATAAAATGCTACTGTACAGAGCCCCCCATATAAAATACCCCTTCTTTGTGGCCTCAGTAGATGCCCCTATAGTGCCCACCAATAACGTGCCAGTAACAAGAGCCCCCCATCACGTGCCAGTAACAAGAGCCCCCCATCACGTGCCAGTAACAAGAGCCCCCCATCACGTGCCAGTAACAAGAGCCCCCCATCACGTGCCAGTAACAAGAGCCCCCCATCACGTGCCAGTAACAAGAGCCCCCCATCACGTGCCAGTAACAAGAGCCCCCCATCACGTGCCAGTAACAAGAGCCCCCCATCACGTGCCAGTAACAAGAGCGCCCCCATCACGTGCCAGTAACAAGAGCCCCCCCATCACGTGCCAGTAACAAGAGCCCCCCATCACGTGCCAGTAACAAGAGCCCCCCATCACGTGCCAGTAACAAGAGCCCCCCCATCACGTGCCAGTAACAAGAGCCCCCCATCACGTGCCAGTAACAAGAGCCCCCCATCACGTGCCAGTAACAAGAGCCCGGCGGACGTGCACAGTTAAACAGATAAACTGAGAAATGGCGGTCACAGTATGGCGGATTATAATGTCACGGCGGACGTGCACAGTTTAACAGATAACACACCAACCAGGCTCTGGACGAGAGACAGGGGAAGGGTCACCTCCTAGTTTATCCCTGACCTCTTTCCCTGCAATTCTCAGCCCACAGACAAACCTTGAAGGTAGATTTGCTGTGTCCTCCAGCCTATACTAACAGAACCCTGAACTCCCTAAGCTGGTGAAGTGGGGAGAAAGGAGCAGCCTGCTCGCACAGAACCTGGATGGGAAGGATGGCATAAACAACCAAACAAGAAAAGACATTTATCTGCTGAGAGCAGGAACAAACAGCCAACCTTCCCTCCAAACTTCCCAGACCATAATGAACAGTATAATCCGCTCAGAGCACTTAGCTGGAGACCATTTAAACTAATGACTCCACCCAGTGCACCTGATGCGAGGCGGATCCAGCACAGCATCAAAACAAATACTAGACTCGTGCTGCAATCCTGGCCGACCTCCGCACATCGTCAGAGTGGGGCATGACAGTACCCCCCCTTCTACGGGTGACCTCCGGACACCCTGGACCAACCTTATCCGGATGGGACCTATGAAAGGCCCTCACCAGACGGCTGGCGTTGACATCTGACGCCGGAACCCACATCCTCTCCTCAGGACCGTATCCCCTCCAGTGAACCAGGTACTGGAGGGAACCCCGCAGAACTCTCGAGTCGAGAATCCTGGAGATCTCGAACTCCAAGTTTCCCTCGACTAGAACAGGAGGAGGAGGCAATGGTGATGGTACCACCGGTTTAACATATTTTTTTTAGTAAAGACTTGTGGAAGACATCGTGGATCCTCCAAGTCTGCGGCAGATCAAGTCGAAATGCCACAGGATTGATCACAGCAGAAATCTTATACGGACCAACAAATCTTGGACCCAGTTTCCAAGATGGCACTCTCAACTTGATATTCCTAGTGGACAACCACACCAAATCACCCACACACAGGTCCGGACCAGTCACACGTCTCCTGTCAGCCATTCGTTTATACCTCTCACCCATCCTCTCCAAATTCCCTTGAATCCCCCGCCAGATAGAGGATAAGGCAGAAGAGAATCTCTCCTCCTCTGGCATCCCGGAGGAACCAGACCCATAAAAGGTACCAAACTGAGGATGGAAACCGTATGCGCAAAAATGGCGACTTACCTGTGGACTCCTGCCTACGGTTATTCAATGCAAATTCTGCTAAGGGCAAGAATGAGGACCAGTCCTCCTGATTCTCATCCACAAAGCACCTCAAGTAGGTCTCCAGGTTTTGATTGGTACGCTCCGTCTGACCATTCGACTGTGGATGAAAAGCCGACGAGAAAGAAAGTTGAATGCCAAGTCGAGAGCAGAATGTCCTCCAAAACCTGGAGACAAACTGCGTGCCCCTATCAGAGACAAAATTCGAAGGAATACTGTGCAATTTAACAATATTATCCACAAAAATCTGCGCAAGAGTCTTAGCGTTAGGCAGACTTGTTAGTTGAATAAAGTGAGCCATTTTACTGAAACGATCGACTACCACCAAAATCACTGTTCTCCCGGAGGAACTCGGTAGGTCCGTAATAAAGTCCATGGACAAATGTGTCCAAGGACGAGATGGAATAGACAATGGAAGAAGTGAACCAGGCGGTCGTGTATGAGCAACCTTAGACCGAGCGCAGGTTTCACAAGCTGTCAAGTAATTCTCAATTCTCTTACGCAAAACTGGCCACCAGGACCTCCGGGACACCAGATCACAGGTGGACTTACCACCAGGATGTCCAGCGAGAACAGTATCGTGATGTTCCTTGAACACCTTGTATCGTAGGCCCTCAGGAACAAACAACCTCCCTGGGGGACACGAACCAGGAGCCCCCTCCTGAGCTCCCAACACCTCCATCTCCAATTCAGGGTACAGAGTGGAGACCACCACTCCATCTGCCAAACTCGGCGCTGGATCTTCTGAATCACCTCCCCCAGGGAAGCTGCGAGACATTGAACCTGGTAAAAAACAATGACCATCTGGCCTGTCTAGGGTTCAGACGCTTGGCAGATTGCATTAAAGCCAAATTCTTATGGTCTGTATACACAGTAACGGGGTGAGAAGCCCCCTCTAACCAGTGACGCCATTCTTCAAAGGCCAACTTGATCGCCAACAACTCCCTATCTCCAACATCATAATTCCTCTCGGCGACCGAGAGCTTCCTGGAGAAGAAGGCACACGGGATCCACTTGCCAGGAGAAGGACCCTGCGAAAGCCCCGCCCCAACCCCCACCTCTGATGCATCAACCTCAACCACGAATGGCTGAGATGCATCCGGCTGCACCAGAATGGGAGCAGACGCAAAACGCTCCTTTATAGCCGAAAAGGCCTGCAATGCCTCATCCGACCAGACAGAGACATCAGTGCCCTTCTTGGTCATATCAGTAAGAGGTTTGACTAGCGTGGAATAATTCAAAATAAATTTTCTATAATAATTCGTAAACCCCAAATATCGCATCAAAGCTTTCTGTTTCTCCGGTCGGTCCCACTCCAGAACCGCCTGGACCTTTTCGGGGTCCATACAAAAACCAGAATCAGAAAGCATGTATCCCAAAAATGGAAGCTCTTGCACCGCAAACAAACATTTCTCCAATTTGGCGTATAACTTATTCTCCCGAAGGATCGTCAAAACCTGTCTCACATGATCCTGATGGGTCTTCAGATCAGGAGAATAAATTAAAATGTCATCTAGGTAGACTACTACGAACCTCCCCACCAAATGAAGAAAAATATCATTGACTAATCGCTGAAATACCGCTGGCGCATTCGTCAACCCAAAAGGCATTACCAGGTTCTCAAAATGACCCTCGTGCGTATTGAAGGCCGTTTTCCACTCATCCCCCCTCCTTGATCCTGATCAGATTGTATGCTCCTCTCAAATCCAACTTGGAGAACACCTTGGCTCCAACAATCTGATCAAAAAGAAGAACAAACCTACAGCCACTAGAGACTTAGATGGTCTAATATGACCCTTTGCCAAACTCTCGGCGACATACTTTCGCATGACCTCTCTCTCGGGTTGAGAGAGGTTGTAGAGCCGAGACTTAGGCAACTTAGCCCCCGGAATGAGATTCACAGGACAATCATAGTCACGATGAGGGGGCAATTCCTGAGCCCCACCCTCCGAAAACACGTCCGAAAAATCTGAGAGATACTGAGGCAAGGCCGTAACGGACACTTCAGAAATAGATGTGACAAGACAATTATCCGAACAAAACTTGCTCCAACCAATGATTTGTCTCGCCTGCCAGTCTATAATTGGGTTATGTTTAGACAACCATGGCAACCCCAAAACTATTGGAGCTGGCAAATCCTTCATGACGAAACAGGAAATAATCTCAGCATGTGAATCACCCACCCTTAAATGAATATCATGAACAACGTGAGTAAGGCTCCCTTGAGAAAGAGGGGAAGAATCAATGGCAAAAACACGAATCTCGTTCTCTAACGTGCAAATACTCAAGAAACAGAAAGTCAATTAAATTTACCCCAGCACCACAATCAAGAAAAACATCAACAAACACATTTCTAGACTCTAGCGCCACCATAGCTGAAAGGAGAAAACGGGAACTGCAGGGAACTTGCATACCAGTCTGCTCTGCCACACCATTCATACTACCAAGTGGGAGGGAGGTTTTTTTTTCTTTTTTCTTTATCACTTTCCCCTGTGGTTCAACATACGGACAAGAAAAAACAAAATGACCCCTCTTTCCACAATAGAAACATAAATTGTGCGCTTTACGAAAGTCTCTACTATCCGAATGGAAAGATATCTGACCTAACTGCATGGGTTCCTCCCCTACCCCAGAATAACAAGCAATATCACCCTGGGCAGCTGGTGAAACAAAACCACACGCGGGAGGAATCCCCTGCACCGAGGGACCCATACACCTCTCTCTGATACGTCTATCCAAACGTATCGCCAAAGACATTGCGTTTTCCAAAGTATCTGGGTATTCATGAAAAGCCAGAGCATCCTTCAACCTTTCAGATAACCCCTGACAAAACTGGCTACGTAATGCGGGGTCGTTCCACCCCGACTCAGTAGCCCACCTCCTAAACTCTGTGCAGTAAACCTCAGCAGTATGTTTACCCTGTAGTAAGTTACTGTAAAAATTCCTCCACCGACCAGAGAGCCAGAGAACCGGGCGGCAGGGAAAAAGCCCAGGATTGCGTGTCCCCTTTCAGCAAAGACATGACGATACCCACCCTCTGATCCTCATTACCTGATGAAAATGGGCACAATCGAAAGTACAACTTACATGATTCCTTGAAAAGGAAAAAATCATCAGTACCCCCTGCAAATTTCTCCGGAAGAGCGACTTTAGGCTCCCCAACAATTTGACCTGTACCTGAAGCCAACACCCTACGACACTGTGTGACCTTACTACGTAGATCCGCAACCTCCACGGTCAACCAGTGCATCAATTGATGCCATCACATAAACACTGAGAAATGGCGGTCACAGTATGGCGGATTATAATGTCACGGCGGACGTGCACAGTTTAACAGATAACACACCAACCAGGCTCTGGACGAGAGACAGGGGAAGGGTCACCTACTAGTTTATCCCTGACCTCTTTCCCTGCAATTCTCAGCCCACAGACAAACCTTGAAGGTAGATTTGCTATGTCCTCCAGCCTATACTAACAGAACCCTGAACTCCCTGAGATGGTGAAGTGGGGAGAAAGGAGCAGCCTGCTCGCACAGAACCTGGATGGGAAAGATGGCATAAACAACCAAACAAGAAAAGACACTTATCTGCTGAGAGCAGGAACAAACAGCCAACCTTCCCTCCAAACTTCCCAGACCATAATGAACAGTATAATCCGCTCAGAGCACTTAGCTGGAGACCATTTAAACTAATGACTCCACCCAGTGCACCTGATGCGAGGCGGATCCAGCACAGCATCAAAACAAATACTAGACTCGTGCTGCAATCCTGGCTGACCTCCGCACCTCGTCAGAGTGGGGTATGACAAATAAGCCCCCCATCACTTGCCACTAATAAGCCCCCCATCACGTGCAAGTAATAAGCCCCCCCCAATGTGCCAGTCAGTAATAAGCCGCCCCCCCAATGTGCCAGTAATAAGCCGCCCCCCCAATGTGCCAGTAATAAGCCGCCCCTCCCAATGTGCCAGTAATAAGCCGCCCCCCCCATGTGCCAGTAATAATCCGCCCCCCCCCCCATGTGCCAGTAATAATCCGCCCCCCCCCCATGTGCCAGTAATAATCCGCCCCCCCCCATGTGCCAGTAATAATCTGCCCCCCCCCCCCCAATGTGCCAGTAATAATCCGCCCCCCCCCCCAATGTTGAATCTGTATTTAGCGCACCCTGTATAGAGGCTGACTGTAGGGTTCCACCCCAGTAGATATGACAAAATCAACAGCAGCCTTAAATAATCGATGCTAAGGTACATTTATTGGAGGTATATTTTTTACATGCGACAGTATAACGTTTCGGCAAGAAAGTTGCCTTCGTCAGATACAATGCCGCAGTCAGAGGAGGAAAGGAACAAGATGAAAGGACGCAGGTGAAGTGTGCATGAGCTGTGCATGCTAAGCCAGAATGGCTTAGCATGCACAGCTCATGCACACTTCACCTGCGTCCTTTCATCTTGTTCCTTTCCTCCTCTGACTGCGGCATTGTATCTGACGAAGGCAACTTTCTTGCCGAAACGTTATACTGTCGCATGTAAAAAATATACCTCCAATAAATGTACCTTAGCATCGATTATTTAAGGCTGCTGTTGATTTTGTCATACCCCCCCCCAATGTGCCAGTAACACTGTTGTAAAAAAAAACACTCATACTTACCTCCATGTCAGCGATGCAATGCAGGCCTCTTCCGGCCTGTGTCCCGCACTGTATGGCTCAGGCGGCGCGATGACGTCACCGCACCGCCTGCGCCGGCCGGCAGCCTCTGATAGGCTGCCGGCCTAGTGCCTGCAGCCTATCAGAGGAAGGGGAAGGGACACGCCTCTCCCTCCCCTGCCCCGCCGCAGCACAGGCCGGCAGATGACTATGGAGATGAGCGCAATAGAAGCGCTCATCTCCCTGTGCTCGACTGCGGCGGCTCACTTGTGGGGGGCATTTTAGTTGGGGGGGGGGGGCACATCATGATGTAGGGGGGGCCGTGGCCCCCTCTGCCCCCCCCCCTGGCGACGCCACTGTTAAGGACACAGCCTTATTTTACCTTGAGGACCAGTCAATTTTTTGCAAATCTGACCAGTGTTACTTTATGTGGTGATAACTTTAAAACGCTTTTACTTATCCAAGCCATTCTGAGATTGTTTTTGTGTCACATATTGTACTTCATAACACTGGTAAAATGGAGTCAAAAAAATTCATTTTTATTTATAAAAAAATACCAAATTTACCAAAATGTTAGAAAAATTTGCAAATTTCCAAGTTTCAATTTTTCTACTTCTATAATACACAGTAATACCTCCAAAAATAGTTATTAGTTTACATTTTCCATATGTCTACTTCATGGTTGGATCATTTTGGGAATGACATTTTATTTTTTGGGGACGTTACAAGGCTTAGAAGTTTAGATGCAAATCTTGAAAATTTTCCGAAATTTTCAAAAACCCACTTTTTAGGGACCAGTTCAGGTCTGAAGTCACTTTGTGAGGCTTACATAATATAAACCACCCAAAAGTGACCCCATTCTAGAAACTACACTCCTCAAGGTATTCAAATCAAATTTTACAAACCTCATTAACCCTTTAGGTGTTCCCCAAGAGTTGATGGCAAATGGAGATGAAATTTCAGAATTTAAATTTTTTGCCAAATTTTCCATTTTAATCATTTTTTTCCACTAACAAAGCAAGGGTGAACAGCCAAACAAAACTATATTTATTGCCCTCACTCTGCGGTTTACAGAAACACCCAATATGTGGTCATATACCACTGTACTGCCCCACGTCAGGGCGTAGAGGGAAAAGAGCGCCGTGTGGTTTTTGGAAGGCAGATTTCGCTGGACTGGTTTATTTACACCATGTCCCATTTGAAGCCCCCTGATGCACCCCTAGAGTAGAAACTCCAAAAACGTGACCCCATTTTGGAAACTACGGGATAAGGTGGCAGTTTTTTTGGTACTATTATAGGGTACATATGATTTTTGGTTGCTCTATATTACACTTTTTGTGACGCAAAGTAACAAAAAATAGAATTTCTGAAATTTCATCTCCATTTGCCATTGACTCTTGTGGAACGCTTAAAGGGTTAATGAGGTTTGTAAAATCAGTTTTGAATACCTTGAGGGGTGTAGTTTCTTAAATGGGGTCACTTTCTGGAGTTTCTAGTCTAGGGGTGCATCAGGGGGGCTTCAAATGGGACATGGTGTCAAAAAACAAGTCCAGCGTGTGCACACATACTGCTCCACCATGTTGGTGAAATGCTGCCTCCTGCTAAGACGTTCCATATCAGCTGGTGGTGCTGGTTGTTGTGCTGACAAAGCTTTTCCACATTTCAGCCATGCTAACCCTGCCTTCTGAGGTGCTAGCGGTGCCCCAGCTGCGTTGGCGACCTCTTCCTCTGCCTTCGCTTTGTGCTTCCACTGTGCCCCCGCTGTCAGGTGGGAATGCCACCAGCAGCACATCTACCAGCGTGCGCTTGTACTCGCGCTCCAGTGAGGGAATTAAGGACGGTACGTTGTCCTTGTAACGGGGATCCAGCAGTGTGGTCACCCAGTAATCAGCACAAGTTAGAATGTGGGCAACTCGGCGGTTGTTGCGGAGACACTGCAGCATGTAATCGCTCAGAGGCAGGCTGCCCAGAGGCAACGAAAAGATGTCCTCTGTGGGAGGTGTATTGTCTGTGCCACCATCCACGCACCAGTGATGGCCATAAGCTGGACTGGGTGCCACCCTGCTGTGAACATGGTTCCTCCTCATTCTCCACCTCCTCATCCTCCAGAACTGTGTCCTGGCTGGACAATTGTGTACCTTGGGTTTGTGGGTGCAGGAACCCACCCTCGGAGCCACTTGGGAATGACTGGCCGGAAACCCTACAAAATGATTCCTCCTCCTGTGCCACATCCTCTTCCATCATCGCCAGCAGCGTTTTTTCAAAGAGGCTTAGAAGTGGGATAGTAACGCTGAGAACGGCGTTATCGGCACTGGCCATGTTGGTGGAGTACTCGAAACAGCGCAAGGAACACACGTCTCGCATGGAGGCCCAGTCATTGGTGGTGAAGTGGTGCTGTTCCGCCGAGCGACTCACCCGTGCGTGCTTCAGCTTAAGCTCCATCATCGCCTGCTGCTGCTCGCACAGTCTGGCAAGCATGGGCAAGGTGGAGTTCCACATTGTGGGCACGTCGCAGATGAGGCAGTGAGCGGGAAGGCCGAAGTTACGCTGCAGCGCTGACAGGCGAGCAGCAGCAGGGTGAGAACACTTAAAGCGCGCACAGACGGCCCGCACTTTATGCAGCAGCTCTGACATATCGGGGTAATTTTTAAGGAATCTCTGTACCACCAAATTCAGCACATGCGCCAGGCAAGGGATGTGCGTCAAACCGGCTAGTCCCAGAGCTGCTACGAGATTTCGCCCATTATCGCACACCACCAGGCCGGGCTTGAGGCTGACTGGCACATACCACTCATCGGTCAGTTGTTCAAGGCCCGTCCACAGCTCCTGCGCGGTGTGGGGTTTGTCCCACAAACAGATACGTTTTAAAACTGCCTGCTGTCGTTTACCCCTGGCTGTGCTGAAGTTGGTGGTGAAGGTGTTACGCTGACCGGATGAGGAGCTGGTAGAGGATGAGGAAGCAGAGTAGGAAGAGGAAGCAATAGGAGGCAAACTGAAGCACCCTGCAATCCTCGGTGGTGGAAGGACATGCGCCAAACTGCTATCCGCCTCAGGCCCAGCCGTCACTGCATTTACCCAGTGTGCTGTTATGGAGATATAACGGCCCTGACCGTGCTTACTGGTCCACGTATCGGTAGTCATGTGCACCTTGCCACAGATGACGTTGCACAGTGCACACCCGATTTTGTCCCCTACTTGGTTGTGCAGGGAAGGGATGGCTCGCCTTGAAAAGTAGTGGCGGCTGGGCACAACGTACTGTGGGACAGCCACCACCATAAGGCCTTTAAAACTATCCGTCTCCACCAGATGTAATGACATTTCAAATGCCAGTCATTTAGAAATGCTGGCATTCAGGGCTAGGGATCGCGGGTGGGTAGGGGGGTACTTCCTCTCCAGCGTTTGGGAGATGGAGAGCTGAAATCTTGTGTGGGACATTTTGGAGATGCTTGGTGACCCAGGTGTTGGTGTTGCTGGCAGATCCTCTGTTTGTGGGGTGCCAGGTGGCTCTGTCACTCCAGAGGTGGATAAAGAGGCCACGACTGCAGCAGAAGAGGAAGCAGGAGGAGCCAGAGACCTTTCTTGGTGTTTGAGGTGTCTACTCCACTGCAGTCGTTGTGCTCAGGTTGAGAACGTTTATGCCTCGCTTCAGGCTCTGATTGCACAGCGTGCAAACCACTCGTGTCTTGTCATCAGCACATTGTCTGAAGAACTGCCACGCCAGGGAACTCCTTGGAGCTGGCTTTGGTGTGCTCGGTCCCTTGCTGCGGTGGGCAGTAGCAGGCATACTGTCTAGAGGACGGCCGCTCCGCTTTTGCACCCTGCTCCCTCTTCTGCTATGCTGGTGGCTCTGTGCGACCACCGCCTCTTTCTCCGAACTACATCGGTCACTCGCATGACCTTGATTCCATGTGGGGTCGAGGACCTCATCGTCCTCCACATCATCTTCCACCCAGTCTTCACCCCTGACTTCCTTGTCGGTTTGCACACTTTCGAAAGCCCCAGCAGTTGGCAACTGTGTTTCGTCATCATCCGAGACGTGCTGCGATGGTCCTCCCATGTAATCATCTTGAAAGATAAGTGGTTGGGCATCGGTGCACTCAATCTCTTCCACTTCTGGGGCAGGGCTAGGTGGATGGCCCTGGGAAACCCTGCTAACAGAGTCATCAAAAAGCAGAAGAAACTGCTGCATGACTTGGGGCTCAGACTGCTTGGCTGATTTGCAAGGGGGTGAGGTGAAAGACTGATGGACATCGGCTGCAGGTGCCAACTGTGATCTTTCAGCAGAAGACTGGGTGGGAGACAATGTGAAGGAACTGGATCCACTGTCAGCAACCCAATCTACTATCGCCTGTACTTGTTCAGGCCTCATCATTCGTAGAGCCACATTAGGCTCGACCAAATACCGCTGCAGGTTTTGTTGCCTACTTGCACCTGAGGAAGGGGTTTCACTTGTGCGTGTAGCTGGCACAGATCGACCACATCCTCTCCCTGCAACAGGAGCTCCACCAGCAGCACCACGACCTGGGCCATGTCCCTAATTTGACGCTCCCCTCATATTTCTTGAATTTAGGATCTTGCCCTAAATGGGTGTTTAATAGTAGAAAAGAACAACAGTACAGGGAGTGCAGAATTATTAGGCAAGTTGTATTTTTGAGGATTAATTTTATTATTGAACAACAACCATGTTCTCAATGAACCCAAAAAACTCATTAATATCAAAGCTGAATATTTTTGGAAGTAGTTTTTAGTTTGTTTTTAGTTTTAGATTTTTTAGGGGGATATCTGTGTGTGCAGGTGACTATTACTGTGCATAATTATTAGGCAACTTAACAAAAAAACAAATATATACCCATTTCAATTATTTATTTTTACCAGTGAAACCAATATAACATCTCAACATTCACAAATATACATTTCTGACATTCAAAAACAAAACAAAAACAAATCAGTGACCAATATAGCCACCTTTCTTTGCAAGGACACTCAAAAGCCTGCCATCCATGGATTCTGTCAGTGTTTTGATCTGTTCACCATCAACATTGCGTGCAGCAGCAACCACAGCCTCCCAGACACTGTTTAGAGAGGTGTACTGTTTTCCCTCCTTGTAAATCTCACATTTGATGATGGACCACAGGTCCTCAATGGGGTTCAGATCAGGGGAACAAGGAGGCCATGTCATTAGATTTTCTTCTTTTATACCCTTTCTTGCCAGCCACGCTGTGGAGTACTTGGACGCGTGTGATGGAGCATTGTCCTGCATGAAAATCATGTTTTTCTTGAAGGATGCAGACTTCTTCCTGTACCACTGCTTGAAGAAGGTGTCTTCCAGAAACTGGCAGTAGGACTGGGAGTTGAGCTTGACTCCATCCTCAACCCGAAAAGGCCCCACAAGCTCATCTTTGATGATACCAGCCCAAACCAGTACTCCACCTCCACCTTGCTGGCGTCTGAGTCGGACTGGAGCTCTCTGCCCTTTACCAATCCAGCCACGGGCCCATCCATCTGGCCCATCAAGACTCACTCTCATTTCATCAGTCCATAAAACCTTAGAAAAATCAGTCTTGAGATATTTCTTGGCCCAGTCTTGACGTTTCAGCTTGTGTGTCTTGTTCAGTGGTGGTCGTCTTTCAGCCTTTCTTACCTTGGCCATGTCTCTGAGTATTGCACACCTTGTGCTTTTGGGCACTCCAGTGATGTTGCAGCTCTGAAATATGGCCAAACTGGTGGCAAGTGGCATCTTGGCAGCTGCACGCTTGACTTTTCTCAGTTCATGGGCAGTTATTTTGCGCCTTGGTTTTTCCACACGCTTCTTGCGACCCTGTTGACTATTTTGAATGAAACGCTTGATTGTTCGATGATCACGCTTCAGAAGCTTTGCAATTTTAAGAGTGCTGCATCCCTCTGCAAGATATCTCACTATTTTTGACTTTTCTGAGCCTGTCAAGTCCTTCTTTTGACCCATTTTGCCAAAGGAAAGGAAGTTGCCTAATAATTATGCACACCTGATATAGGGTGTTGATGTCATTAGACCACACCCCTTCTCATTACAGAGATGCACATCACCTAATATGCTTAATTGGTAGTAGGCTTTCGAGCCTATACAGCTTGGAGTAAGACAACATGCATAAAGAGGATGATGTGGTCAAAATACTAATTTGCCTAATAATTCTGCACGTAGTGTATGTAAAGGGTGTATCTCACACGGCCTGAAGCAGACTAGGCCTCAATTAAAGATTGCTTTGCACAAAATGGCTGTATTTCAAATGCCTGAATCAAACCCCTGTATGTAGAGGTGGTATCTCACAGGGCCTGAACCAGGGTAGGCCTGAATTCAATATTGGTGCACCAAATGGCGGTATTTAAAATCTCTGAATGTAACCCAAATGTATTAAGGGTGTATCTCACAATGACATCTGCATCAAAGGCTGCCAACTAAATTTTTTGTGCCCAAATGAGTGTTTGTTTAAAAACTGAATTTGACAGCTGTATATAAGCTGTGCCATCAGAGCCTGAAGCGAGGCATAAACGTTCTCAACCTGAGCACAACCTGCATGACCAGGCATTTAAGTGCAAAGCACGAGCTGCAGTGGAGTAGACACCTTGAAAACCAAGAAAGGTCTCTGGCTCCTCCTGCTTCCTCTTCTGCTGCAGTCGCGGCCTCTTTTTCCACCTCTGGAGTGACAGTGCCACCTGGCACCCCACAAACAGAGGATCTGCCAGCAACACCAACACCTGGGTCACCAAGCATCTCCACAATGTCCCACGCAAGCGTTCAGCTCTCCATATCCCAAATGCTGGAGAGGAAGAGAAGGTACCCCCCTACCCACCGGCGAGCCCTAGTCCTGAATGCCAGCATTTCTAAATTACTGGCATTTGAAATGCTGTCATTCCATCTGGTGGAGACGGATAGTTTTAAAAGCCTTATGGCGGTGGCTGTCCCACAGTACGTAGTGCCCAGCCGCCACTACTTTTCAAGGCAAGCCATCCCTTCCCTGCACAACCAAGTAGGGGACAAAATCAGGTGTGCACTGCGCAACACCATCTGTGGCAAGGTCATCTGACTACGGATACGTGGACCAGTAAGCACGGTCAGGGCCGTTATATCTCCATAACAGCACACTGGGTAAATGCAGTGGCGGCTGGGCCTGAGGCGGATAGCAGTTTGGCGCATGTCCTTCCACCACCGAGGATTGCAGGGCGCTTCAGTTTGCCTCCTGTTGCTTCCTCCTCCTACTCTGCTTCCTCATCCTCTACCAGCTCCTCATCCGGTCAGCGTAGCACCTTCACCACCAACTTCAGCACAGCCAGGGGTAAACGACAGCAGGCAGTTTTAAAACTTATCTGTTTGGGGGACAAACCCCACACCGCGCAGGAGCTGTGGACGGGCCTTGAACAACAGACCGATGAGTGGTTTGTGCCAGTCAGCCTCAAGCCCGGCCTGGTGGTGTGCGATAATGGGCGAAATCTCGTAGCAGCTCGGACTAGCCGGTTTGACACACATCCCTTGCCTGGTGCATGTGCTGAATTTGGTGGTGCAGAGATTCCTTAAAAATTACCCCGATATGTCAGAGCTGCTGCATAAAGTGCGGTCCGTCTGTACGCGCTTTCGGCGTTCTCACCCTGCTGCTCGCCTGTCAGCGCTGCAGCGTAACTTCGGCCTTCCCGCTCACCGTCTCATATGCGACGTGCCCACAAGTGTGCGAGCAGCAGCAGGCGATAGTGGAGTTTCAGCTGCAGCATGCACGGGTGAGTCGCTCGGCGGAACAGCACCACTTCACCACCAATGACTGGGCCTCCATGCGAGACCTGTGTTCCTTGTTGCGCTGTTTCGAGTACTCCACTAACATGGCCAGTGCCGATAACGCCATTCTCAGCATTACTATCCCACTTCTATGCCTCCTTGAAGAAATGCTGCTGGCGATGAATGAAGAGGATGTGGCACAGGAGGAGGAGGAAGAGGGATCATTTCGTAGGGTTTCCGGCCAGTCATTCCCAAGTGGCTCCGAGCGTGGGTTCCTGCGCCCACAAATCCAAGGTACACAATTGTCCAGCCAGGGCACAGTTCTGGAGGAGGAGGAGGAACCATGTTCACAGCAGGGTGGCACCCAGACCAGCTCATGGCCATCACTGGTGCGTGGATGGTGGGATACAGAGGACACAGACGATACACCTCCCACAGTGGACAACTTTTCATTGCCTCTGGGCAGGCTGGCACACATGAGCAATTACATGCTGCAGTGTCTCCGCAATGACCGCCGAGTTGCCCACATTCTAACTTGTGCTAATTACTGGGTGGCCACGCTGCTGGATCCCCGTTACAAGGACAACATACCGTCCTTAATTCCCTCACTGGAGCGTGATCGTAAGATGCGTACAAGCGCACGCTGGTAGACCCGCTGCTGGTGGCATTCCCACCTGACAGCAGGGGCACAGTGGATGCACAAGGCAAAGGCAGAGGACGAGGTCGCCAACGCAGCTGGGGCACCGCCAGCACCTCAGAAGGCAGGGTTAGCATGGCCGAAATGTGGAAAAGCTTTGTCAGCACGCCACAACAACCAGCACCACCAGCTGATATGTAACATCTTAGCAGGAGGCAGCATTTCACCAACATGGTGGAGCAGTATGTGTGCACACGCCTACATGTATTAAATGACGGGTCTGCCCCCTTCAACTTCTGGGTCTCCAAATTGGGCCCATGGCCTGAGCTTGCCCTTTACGCCTTGGAGATGCTGGCCTGCCCTGCAGCCGGTGTATTGTCTGACCGTATGTTTAGCACGACTGGAGGGCTATATTTCCCAATGTTTTGGGGTGTACCCCAATTTAAAAAAATAAATTTAAAACCAAAAAGCAGTGTAGGCTACCTCCTCCTACACCTCAACCTCCTTCTCCATAGGGACCTGGTCCTCCTAGATCAAGATTATATTTTTTTTATTTTTACATATTTTATGTTATTTTAATTAATTCCCCTTTCCACATTTGTTTGCAGAGCACTTGCCATGCTCATAACCACATTTTGACACCATTTGCAGCCCTCTAGCCCTTTCCATTACATTTTTACAGCCATTTTAGTGCTCAAAGTTCGGGTCACCATTGACTTCAATGGGGTTCGGGGTCAAGTTCGGTTCGAGATCCAAACTCGAACTTTTTTCCGAAGTTCGGCCGAACCTGAACATCCAGGTGTCCGCTCAACTCTAGTTATAATAAGAAAGAGGTGATGGAAATTGGAATAGAGGTTGGTAAAAATAAATAAAAAACAGGACATCAGACAGGTTAAAAAGAGTTATCCCTCAATTTGTGTATGTTTCCAAATATGATCGACATTTTTGCCTCTTTGAATAACATGCTGATTAGAAGTGACATGCACCCTAAAAAAAATGGAAAGACAGTTTCCGTGCAACTCAGAGGAGGGGTACTTTTCCCTGTCTGAGCTGTGCGAATTGTAGTGCTATAATTAAAGATGACGCTGTAATGCACCCCACACAGGGAGACAGGATACAAATTAAGGATTTTGCAACGTACGAGACATGCGATGTCATATACTGCTTGAAATGCCCATGTGGTAAGATATGTTGGGCAAACATCTCGGGCTATATGGATCAGAATCAATGAGCATAAGTCCAGCCTTAGGAAGGAACTCAGAAGAGAGAGTAAGATGGATACAGTGGAGGTGAAAAAACAAGGTGAAACTACGGTCGCCCAACATTTTTATGATCGGGCCCATCAGGTGTCAGATTCTGGAGGTGGTAAAAAGTGGAGTCCATGAGGAGGATAACAGTAGGAGATTGTTACAAAGGGAGACCTTTTGGATAGTTAAACTCCAGTCTTTAACCACCTCAGCCCCCAGTGCTTAAACCCCCTTAATGACCAGGCCACTTTTTACACTTCTGCACTACTACTTTCACGGTTTATTGCTCGGTCATACAACTTACCACCCAAATAAATTTTACCTCCTTTTCTTCTCACTAATAGAGCTTTCATTTGATGGTATTTCATTGCTGCTGACATTTTTTTTTTTATATTAATCAAAATTGACCGAAATTCATACATTTTTCTCTAAATTTATTGTTCTACATGTCTTTGATAAAAAAAAAAAATGCAATAAGTGTATATTTATTAGTTTGGGTAAACGTTATAGCGTTTACAAACTATGGTGCAAAAAAATTAATTTACGCACTTTGACTTTCTGAGCACCTGTCATGTTTCCTGAGGTTCTACAATGCCCAGACAGTAGAAACACCCCACAAATGACCCCATTTCAGAAAGTAGACACCCTAAGGCAAGCATGTCAAACTCAAAGGCTAACATGGGCCAAAAAAAACTAAATTTAAGTTTATGTGGGCCGCATAAAAAAAATAAAAAATCGTACATTTTCATAGAACAACATTGTTGTTTCATGACTGCTGACCCCCAACATCCCGTTGCCCAATAACACAAGTGAGACCTAGGTTTGTTGGGTAAGGGCAACGGCCACAGCTTTATTTATTTTAAACATCAAATGCCAGCAAACATATCACCCTGTCAGCTGTTGGAATGTTTCCCCAACAGACAGCTCTACCATTAATAATAAAAGAGTCCGGAGCAACCTGCTCTCAGTAGGCTTCGACTCCCCAAGCCGCCTCTGCACCTTTTACCACTGCACTGTGCTGGCCAGGACGCCCACACTTCTTCTGAAAGACCCTTTGGTCTCAACCTCATCAGTCTGGTCCATGCTCCCTTTGCACAAGACCCTATGCCCCCAGCACAACACCTCATGACCCCCTTCACAAGACCCTATTCCCCTTTTGTACAACACTCCATGCCCCCTTTGCACAAGACCCCATGCCCCCTTTGCACAAGACCCCATGCCCCACTGCACAACACCCCATGACCCCCTTCAGAAGACCCATGACCCCCCTTCACAAGACACCATGCCCCTTTTGCACAACACCCCATGCCACTTTTGCCCCCATATCCCCCCTGCACAAGACCCCATTCACTGTTTTAAAAAAACAAACAAATTCAAACGACAATATTAGCATTAATATTTACTTTTCTTACCTTATAAATCTGGTACCCTGCGTCTATAGCCGCAATGGCGCCGTCCGCAGCATGTGTCAGAACTCCTTCAAGGCGGAGCCTGATGACGTCACATCAGGACGTGACGTTGACCTCTGCGCACCTCCATCCTCTCCTGGACCACCTCCGCCAGCCTCCATCCTCTCCTGGACCGCCTCCAACTGCTCCTGGACCGCCTCCGCCAGCATCCATCCTCTCCTAGACCGCTTGTCAGCTACTGGACCGCCTACAACTTCTCCTGGACCGCCTCCGCCATCCTTCAACCGCTCCTGGACCGCCTCTGACTTTTTTATTTTATCTCCGCCCGCCTCCAGGTAACCAGAGCAATGAATATCTTTGGCGGGCCGCATGTTTGACACCCATGCCCTAAGGTATTCGCTGATGGGCATAGTGAGTTCATGGAAGTTTTTATTTTTTGTCACAAGTTAGCGGAAATGGAATTCTTTTTTTTCTTTTCTTACAAAGTCTCATATTCCACTAACTTGTGACAAAAAATAAAATTTTACATGAACTCACCATACCCCTCACGGAATACCTTGGGGTGTCTTCTTTCTAAAATGTGGGATATTTATACTGCCCTTGCATTTTAGGGGACC
Source organism: Bufo bufo (assembly GCF_905171765.1). Classification (NCBI taxonomy): domain Eukaryota; kingdom Metazoa; phylum Chordata; class Amphibia; order Anura; family Bufonidae; genus Bufo; species Bufo bufo. Next base: position 5,421,715 of record NC_053392.1, on the reverse strand, counting down.
TAAAGCGTGAGAAGTAGTTTGGAATCCAAATGCGTAAAAATGCCCTGTGAAATCCTAAAAGTACTCATTGCAATTTGGGCCCCTTTGCCCACCTAGGCTGCAAAAAAGTGTCACACATGTGGTATCGCCTTACTCAGAAGAAGTAGGGCAATGTGTTTTGGGGTGTATTTTTACATATACCCATGCTGGATGAGCTAAATATCTCTGTAAAAGACAACTTTTCAAATTTTTTTTATACAAAGTTGTCATTTTACAGAGATATTTCTCTCACCCAGCAGCCTAGGTGCGCAAAGGGGCCCAAATTCCAATGAGTACCTTTTAGGAGGGCATTTTTAGGCATTTAGATTCCAGACTTCTTCTCACGCTTTAGGGCCCCTAAAATGCCAGGGCAGTATAAATACCCCACATGTGACCCCATTTTGGAAAGAAGACACCCCAAGGTATTCCGTGAGGGGCATGGCGAGTTCATAGAAGTTTTTTTTTTTTTGGCACAAGTTAGCGGAAATTAATTTTTTTTGTTTTTTCTCACAAAGTCTCCCTTTCCGCTAACTTGTGACAAAAAGTTCAATCTTTCATGGACTCAATATGCCCCTCAGCGAATACCTTGGGGTGTCTTCTTTCCAAAATGGGGCCATTTGTGGGGTGTTTGTACTGCCCTGGCATTTGAGGGTCTCCGCAATCATTACATGTATGGCCAGCATTAGGGAGTTTCTGCTATTCTCCTTATATTGAGCATACGGGTAATGAGATTATTTTTTTTCGTTCAGCCTCTAGGCTGAAAGAAAAAATGAACGGCACAGATTTCTTCATTCGCATCAATCAAACATGCAAATCTCTGCCAAAAAAATGTGCAAAAAAAAAAAAAAAAGAGAAAGGCGTCTGCCAAGACATAGGAGCTCCGCCCAACATCCAAACCCACTCAGCCCGTATGCCCTGGCAAACCCGGTTTCTCCATTCACATCAATCGATGTGGATGAATAAATCATTGCCGGAATTTTATTTATTTATTTTTATATACAAAGTGTTTGCCAAAGCATATGAACACCGCCACCCCCTCAGCTCATATGCCTCGGCAAACGTATCTTTTACTACAGAGGAGAAATCTCGTCTTGCAGCGCCGCATACACCGACTTGTGTGTAATCTGACAGCAGCGCAATGCTTCTGTCCGAATGCACATCAGTGCTGCAGCTAGTCGATCGGTTGGTCCACCTGGAAGGTAAAAAAAAAAAAAAAAGGCAGCAACGCAATTAACTTTATATAACATTTGAAACAGAACATTAACTTTTATAAACTTTATTGAACTTTTGGAGCATTAACTTTTTTGCTTCCCTGTGATTTTTTATTATTATTTTTTACCTTTATAGGACAAACCTCTCCTTCCCCATGGGACAATGTGCAAAGCGCCCAGAGATGTGGCGAAGTACATTATGCACTTTATCCCAGGTGAAAGGAGAGGTTTGCAACAGCTGTGAGTGAAAGGGCCCTAAAAGCCCTGTGTGCCTGTCCTGTGTCACGCAATCCCTATGCTAAGTGTACCTGTGTGTGGTACTTCCGGAAACACTCCCCTAAGCATAGGGCAGGGTGGTCAAGGCAGTCAGGACAGAAATAGCGGGTGTCACGCCTTATTCCACTCCTGCTACAGACACGACATCTTTTTCGGGGTGACGCTTGGTTTGAGGTACCAGTAACGACACTGGGGAAATGTCGCCCGTGTAGACGGCTCCCTACACTGGTGGTTGGGGCCACAGAACCTCCTGGATACAGGAGGTTCTCGATGATCTCTTCCTGAAATTTGAGGAAGGATCCTGTTCTCCCAGCCTTACTGTAGAGAACAAAACTATTGTACATAGCCAATTGAATTAGGTATACAGACACCTTCTTATACCAGCGTCTGGTCCTGCGGGAGAGTAAATAAGGAGCCAACATCTGGTCATTGAAGTCCACCCCTCCCATGAGCAAATTATAGTCGTGGACCGAGAGGGGCTTTTCAATGACACTGGTTGCCCGTTCAATTTGGATTGTCGTGTCTGTGTGAATGGAGGAGAGCATGTAAACGTCACGCTTGTCTCTCCATTTCACTGCGAGCAGTTCTTCGTTACACAAGGCAGCCCTCTCCCCCCTTGCAAGACGGGTGGTAACGAGCCGTTGGGGGAAGCCCCGGCGACTAGGTCGCGCGGTGCCACAGCAGCCAATCTGTTCTAGAAACAAATGCCTGAAGAGGGGCACACTTGTGTAGAAATTGTCCACATAAAGGTGGTACCCCTTGCCAAATAAGTGTGACACCAAGTCCCAGACTGTCTTCCCACTGCTCCCCAGGTAGTCAGGGCAACCAACCGGCTCCAGGGTCTGATCTTTACCCTCATAGACACGAAATTTGTGCGTATAGCCTGTGGCCCTTTCACAGAGCTTATACAATTTGACCCCATACCGGGCGCGCTTGCTTGGGATGTATTGTTTGAAGCCAAGGCGCCCGGTAAAATGTATCAGGGACTCTTCTATGCAGATGTTTTGCTCAGGGGTATACAAATCTGCAAATTTGGTGTTAAAGTGGTCTATGAGGGGCCGAATTTTGTGGAGCCGGTCAAAAGCTGGGTGGCCTCTGGGACGAGAGGTGCTGTTATCACTAAAGTGCAGGAAACGCAGGATGGTCTCAAATCGTGTCCTGGACATGGCAGCACAGAACATGGGCATGTGATGAATTGGGTTTTTGGACCAATATGACCGCAATTCATGCTTTTTTGTCAGGCCCATGTTGAGGAGAAGGCCCAAAAAAGTCTTAAGTTCGGAAACTTGGACGGGTTTCCACCGGAAAGGCTGGGCATAAAAGCTTCCCGGGTTGGCGGCTATAAATTGAGTGGCATACCGATTTGTTTCTGCCACGACTAAGTCAAAGAGCTCCGCAGTGAAGAACAGCTCAAAAAACCCCAGTGCCGATCCGATCTGAGCTGTCTCAACCCGAACTCCAGAATGGGCGGTGAAAGGGGGAACTACTGGTGCGGCTGAAGATGGGGGCTGCCAATCAGGGTTTGCCAGCACCTCAGGGACTCTACGGGCCTGTCTGTGCGGTGGCTGTGACGGGGGAACTACTGCACGTGCCACCGTACGAGCTTCAACTGCCCTTCTGGTGCTCGCCACTTCACCATGCTCTACGGCAGTTCTGGTACTAGGTCCAGGATGGGCTGTGCTGCTGGTGTATGCCTCACCACGTAATACGACAGCGCCAGCCCCACTCTGCTGCCCTTGAAGCAGATCCTGCACAACCTGTGGTCTAGCAACACGGGGCCGGGTACGCCTGGTGGTATCAGGGACCTCAACCTCATCGTCCGAACTTTGGGTCAGACTGCCACTGCTTTCTACAGGTTCGTATTCTGACCCGCTGGATTCGTCAGATGAGGGTTCGCATTCCTCATCCGACTGGGTCAGAAGCCTGTAGGCCTCTTCAGAAGAATACCCCTTACTTGCCATTTGGTCAACTAAATTTAGGGGGCATTCCCTGAGACTACCCAAGAAAAAAGGCAAGCAAGATTTTCGGTTAAAGCATTTCCCACATTCTGAACATGAATATGGCTTCTCTCCCGTGTGAATTCTCTGATGTGCAAGCAGATATGATCTATCTGTAAAACATTTACCACACACTGAACATAAATATGGCTTCTCTCCTGTGTGAATTCGCTTATGTTGATCAAGAACGGATTTATCTGTAAAAAAATTTCCACATTCTGAACATGAATACGGCTTCTCTCCTTTGTGACGACTTCTGTGTACAAAAAGCTCTGACTTATATCTGAACTGTTTTCCACGTTCCTCACAATTAAACATTTTACCCCGTTTGTGCCTTATATTTGGAGTAATAATCTGTGATTGATCAGAAGAAGATTCCTCATGTTTAGGATGATTATATGATAGATTTGGACTTGGGTTGATAATCTGTGATTGGTCATTAGAAAGTTCCTCATTCTTGGGGGAATTATTTGATGGCTCTGCATTGTGAAGTCCTGGATGTACAGTACAGGTAATGAAGTTTTCTTCTGAAGAGCGCTGCCTGATGTCTTCATCTTTTTTATAATCTAGAGATAACATGACGATGTTTCCTTCAGGCTTCTCACAGGGATTTTCTGTTAAGATTAAGAAAAGATTTTATGATTTATTGTTAAAACTTTTTGATAAATTTATCACATTCCAATGAGGCTGGATTCACATGTAACAGACATATCCATCTATGTTACGTGCACATGTATCTATGATGCTGTGAGTTGTCAGCTAAACCTGTGGTCGGGACACATGTGCACAATACAGATGGATAATATGTCTGTAATAAGCTCATGTGAATCTGGCCTTAGGCTGGAGAGACACATACAATATAAAATACAATTTTTGTGCCAGAAGTCACAAGTGGATCCATCAGGAATGTGAGGAATACATCCTTCCCTTTCTCTGCAATGTATTTAAGGCCGACTCTTGAACGTCTCCTGAGTTTCTGCAGTTTGCATATTGAGGATCTGCTTGCAGATTTTGCCTAAATCAATGGAGCGAATTTGCGCAAGGAAATTGTAACAGGAGGAAGGAGGTCACTTTTTTCTTGCTACAGTGTGCGGATAAATCATCTACTAGATCAGCGGTTCTCAACCTGGGGGTCGATCGGCCCTTTCTGGGGGGTCGCCTGAGGCCCGGTGTAAAGCTGAACGCCGCTGAGATTTTCCATAAACTGTCGGGTTTGCGCATGCCGCAGATCGTCAAAACTCAGGAACGCCTCCTCACGTCATTAGCAGTGCGAAAGGAAGTCAGGAGGTAGGGAAATCTCACGAGGTAGGGTAATGTAACGCTACAAATAGGAGAGAGATTGTTTCACACAGGAGTAACTTACTTTACACGCAAAGACAGTTATGTGCGCAGTTTAGGACACATGAGGGGACACATAGGGCCATGAGGGGGACCAGCATAAGATGCTATAGGTCTTATGCTGGCCCCCCTCATGGCCCTATGTGTCATAGCACACATCCCATATAACAGCGTCCTCCACAGATCCCCCATATAACAGCGTCCTCCACAGATCCCCCATATAACAGCGTCCTCCACAGATCCCCCATATAACAGCGTCCTCCACAGATCCCCCATATAACAGCGTCCTCCACAGATCCCCCATATAACAGCGTCCTCCACAGATCCCCCATATAACAGCGTCCTCCACAGATCCCCCATATAACAGCGTCCTCCACAGATCCCCCATATAACAGCGTCCTCCACAGATCCCCCATATAACAGCGTCCTCCACAGATCCGCCATATAACAGCGTCCTCCACAGATCCGCCATATAACAGCGTCCTCCACAGATCCGCCATATAACAGCGTCCTCCACAGATCCGCCATATAACAGCGTCCTCCACAGATCCGCCATATAACAGCGTCCTCCAAAGATCCCCCAAATAACAGCGTCCTCCACAGATCCGCCATATAACAGCGTCCTCCACAGATCCCCCATATAACAGCGTCCTCCACAGATCCCCCATATAACAGCGTCCTCCACAGATCCCCCATATAACAGCGTCCTCCACAGATCCCCCATATAACAGCGTCCTCCACAGATCCCCCATATAACAGCGTCCTCCACAGATCCGCCATATAACAGCGTCCTCCACAGATCCCCCATATAACAGCGTCCTCCACAGATCCCCCATATAACAGCGTCCTCCACAGATCCCCCATATAACAGCGTCCTCCACAGATCCCCCACAACACAGCGTCCTCCACAGATCCCCCACAACACAGCGCCATCCACAGATCCCCCATATAACAGCGTCCTCCACAGATCCCCCATATAACAGCGTCCTCCACAGATCCCCCACAACACAGCGCCATCCACAGATCCCCCATATAACAGCGTCCTCCACAGATCCCCCACAACACAGCGTCCTCCACAGATCCCCCACAACACAGCGCCCTCCACAGATCCCCCACAACACAGCGCCCTCCACAGATCCCCCACAACACAGCGCCCTCCACAGATCCCCCACAACACAGCGCCCTCCACAGATCCCCCACAACACAGCGCCCTCCACAGATCCCCCACAACACAGCGCCCTCCACAGATCCCCCACAACACAGCGCCCTCCACAGATCCCCCACAACACAGCGCCCTCCACAGATCCCCCACAACACAGCGCCATCCACAGATCCCCCACAACACAGCGCCCTGCACAGATCCCCCACAACACAGCGCCCTCCACAGATCCCCCACAACACAGCGCCCTCCAGATCCCCCACAACACAGCGCCCTCCACAGATCCCCCACAACAAAGCGCCCTCCACAGATCCCCCACAACACAGCGCCCTCCACAGATCCCCCACAACACAGCGCCCTCCACAGATCCCCCACAACACAGCGCCATCCACAGATCCCCCATAACTCAGCGTCATCCACAGATCCCCCACAACACAGCGCCCTCCACAGATCCCCCACAACACAGCGCCCTCCACAGATCCCCCACAACACAGCGCCATCCACAGATCCCCCACAACACAGCGCCCTCCACAGATCCCCCACAACACAGCGCCCTCCACAGATCCCCCACAACACAGCGCCATCCACAGATCCCCCACAACACAGCGCCATCCACAGATCCCCCATAACTCAGCGTCATCCACAGATCCCCCATAACTATGTCCTACCCAGCCGCGTCAGCGGCTCATATGGGAAAATGTGATGGTTGGGGGTCACCACAACATGAGGAACTGTATTAAGGGGTCACGGCTTTAGAAAGGTTGAGAACCACTGTACTAGATGATCGATTCAGCCTGGAGTATGACACAGAATGTGTTCCGAAGTCAGGGCGGAAAAAAAAGCTAATCAGAACATAAGCCAACATGTTTCAGTGACGTCCCAGATTCTGGTCTGCACTCAGTAACCCCCACCCCCCTTAATTATGGGACATTAACCCTTTAATGTTCTGGCAATTTTCTATTTTCGTTTTTTACTCCCAGCTTTCCCAAAGCCATAACTCTTATTTTCCCATTCACATAGCTATATGCAAGCTTTTTTGTTGCGGGACAAGTTGTACTTTTTAATGGAACCATGTACGGTTGCATACAATGTAGTGGGAAGCGGGGAAATAAATTCCAAATGGTGGGGTGGATTTATAAAAAAAATTAAAACTTTTTTTATGGGTTTTAATTTTACAAGGTAAAACTGACCTGTTACTTCCATTCACCGGGTCACTACGATTATAATGATATAAAATGTGTATAGTTTTTCTTGTGTTTTAATACTGGGGGGGAGGGAATAAAACATTTTGGGGAAAAAAACTTTTTTCTTTGCATCAGCATATTCTTACCATTATTTATGATTCTTTTATAATAAAATAATTAAATGCACGGAGCTGTACGAGGGCTCATGTTGGGGCATGTATGCATTGGAGTCTAGTAGAATTACACTGTGCGCTCACCCCATAGTGAGAGGTGCATGCTGGGAGTCTCAGACTGGACATTATGTAAAGATGGCATTTATTAGTGTAACCCCGGCTGTGACTAAGACGTTATGATCGAAACGCGTAAGAAAAGATATTGAAGATGGATCCGTGTTGATGGTATGAAATAAAGTACAGAAGATGTGACGCCGCTCACAGGAGAGCTTTGCCATAGACAGCAGCAGCGGTGACCAGGAAGGGAGACGGCATGTGCGCAGTGATCGGCGAGGGTGCCAAGCGTCGGACCACCGCTGATCTGATATTTATAGTAAAAGCCTGGAGAACCCCTTTAACCCCAACCA